>NC_056731.1:436556644-436926644 GCF_019279795.1 Protopterus annectens
GTGGAGTTGCCATTGTAGGAGAAGGTGTGGAAATTCCAGCCACTGAAGCTTGTTTAGTGAGAGGCGGTGATGCGACAACAGTGGTTGGTTTAGAATAAATCTGGCAATTTTGTTCTGTTTGTTCCAGTTTCTGTACTGAGGTAGTTTTCATATTGGTAAGGATGGGTGAAGCATATAGATGACTAGGTAAGAGAAATGCCTGTGCAAGATTCCGTTTAGTGGCTGTAGTGAGGAGTATTTTGTTCCTATAAAGTAGTCCAAGGTTTTGGTGGGGGTTTTTTTGATGGTCTGTTGTATGCACAAGTGAAATTTTAGTGGGTCATCAATTATTACCCCAAAGAGTTTGGTGTTTGAGGCAGGGAAGATAGTGGTGCCATCTAGGGAGGAAAGAGAAAAGTTGGATTTAAGGTGACAGAGTGTCTGAGGTAGGAAGAGAAGTAGTTGAGGATTAGTTGATTGTTTTTGAGCCATTTTCAACAGAGATAAAGGAATTCTGTGTTAGTGTGTGTAGTTCAGAGATAGTATTGGAGATGGATAAGAGAGTAGAATCATCTGCGTATTGTATTACAGACAAGAGACTGCAGGATGAATGTAGGTTGTTGGTAAAAATGTTGAAAAGGAGCTGTTGAAGTATGGAGCCTTGGGGTACTCCTGTTTGAACAGCAAGGAAGGGTGAGAAAGCCTGCTGCCATCTAACAGCTTGTTTTCTGCCAGCAAGGTAGGATTGGAACCAGCCAAGAGTAGAAGGAGAGAGGTTTAGGTCTTAGAGTTTGTTAAGAAGGATGGGATGAGACACAATGTCGAAGGCTTTAGAGAGATCAAGGAATAGATAGGAGATGAGGAGGTTGTTGTCCCTAGCTTCTGTAACCTTTTGAGTAAAGGATGTAACCTTCTAAGTAAAAATGTGCAGGGTACCATGCAATATCAGGTAGTATGGACAGGTGATTTATGTTACACTTAAAGTACAAAGGTGGTGATTGAGCCTGAGCTTAATCCTCCTGTTAGCCAAGGATGTCTGGCTTTTGGCTCTTAATATCATCAGCATAGTCAGAAATGTAGCTCATCATGCTAGGTCTGTGTGTGTAGTAACAGTATAGTAATCAGGAAAGTAATTAAAGTATATTATAAAAGTAACCCTGTACTCTCTAGTGTGAATAAAGTAAACCCATAATAATCAGTAAGAAGCAAAAATGCAAAAACACCACCACAATTCAAAATGTGTAGACAATAACTGAGATATTAAGCAGATTTTGTTTTACATAACTATTATGAGTAACAGACATCACTGGAGTATTATTTTAAATAATATCAGTAGTGAGTAACAGTGCCAAAGCAACATAATACCACTAGAGTATACAAAACAAAGTGAACAGCAGTACAGTGCTAACAAGGCACACACGTACAATGGTATTTAACCTCAATAAAACAACAGCAGAACAAAAGTGCCAGTGTCAGCATGTCCACAAGAAGTGAAAATAGTAAGTTAATGGGCTAAAAAAGAAATGATTTCCTTTATGAAATAAGGTAGTATAAAAATCAATCACACTAGTAAAACAAGTTTGTGAAAAAGAAGTCAGTGAAATTTCTACCACATCGAACAAAGAGGAGATGTTCCTTACCTGTTGTAAAGTTTGATATCTAACAGAATGAAGACTGGCCCTCAGTGATATGCTTGTTCTGTCACGGGGAATCCTTTGCTGCCACCAAATGTTGGAACACCACAGACCCAGTCAAAGGAAGCGCATGAAGTCCTCCTAATGTGATGAATCGTCAGGAACCCACATGGAAAGTGGTCTTCTCCTCCTTCTCTGTAGTCTTCTTGTTTTGGAGTACCCCAACACTATTTCTATGGTCAGGGCTAATATGGCCATTGCTGACAACATGTGGTGAACAGACTGTGGAACACCACCTCACATTAATCACTGAACACAATGTCAATACATTGATTGCTCTACTGACATCTTATGTACACTTACAAGTCAGACTATAACAGAGTACTTCAAACTGGGCAATGTACTTTTATTTACTCAAATGCTATTTTGATGTATTGGCAAAACTTAGTACTATGTAATGTAGCTATCATGTAAAAGATATTTATAGCACTGCAATGTGTGACAGACCTTCACAATGATTAGGTTTTAGAAGTGCGGCTCTTTAACAACAAATTGATCTAACACTGGTCCTAATAAGATATACCTACAATGTATGAGTCTGGCTGTCTTCCAATAACTTCTATCAGAATTTCTCTCCAGGTGCTCAGGCATGTGCACTGCATTGGGTAGAACTCAACACGATGTGTACCTGGTATGTTCATTGTTCAAGTGGTACAGTTCTGAAACGTTAATGTGTTAAGCAGTACCTGTCATACATATCATGGACAAAGACAGGAATCTACATGATATAAGCACAATGAGGAACAGGGATCATTACTGAGCTATGGAAGGCAAATCTACTTTCGTGCAACTAAATTATTCAAGTGTACACTTATTCCTTACAGAAGGAGTCTGACAAATTTCAGGTATATGTTTTACAACTGCTTCTTTGTTCAATGTTATCATTTTGTGAGCAAGCCTCCTGGTGTTTAAGTCTGTAAAGTTGGTCAATCAAAATGCAGCCAATGCCCTTGAACTTGGATACATTTTGTAGCTGATACATAATGACTCTTTTAGTTGCTGTTCCCTTAATTGTTACTAGCTGTCTGCATGTGTACATTGGCCACCCACATGTACTGGCTACACTAGCATGCAAACACTGTAACCTTGCTTGGTGTGAGTTTTAGCATGCTATGTTCCATTGTAATGTTGCTTACATTCAAACATGTAAACAGGATATTTACACTGATGCCTTGTTGTGTGACTTTTGTGTATATTGTGACTATTTTACTTAAAAGGGTTGTGTGCTTGAAGGCATTACAGTTATACAGGTGTTATTCTTTTCTTTGGTTGTGCATAGATTATGACTAATGGCAAAGGCTAGATTTGTTTTTTTTTTTTATTTTGGTAGGTACACCTGTGTTGCTGTTAGCCCCTAGGAAACACTTGCCTTATACACTTATTAGTAGCTTTCTCAAACAAGTTATAATGAGTGCTAAGCATGTGTGATCTTAGTTGCTAATTACAATGTTTCTCATATTGACAGGGATATGACTGACACACAACTGGCTTGAGGCAGCTCCAGCTGTAAGCCTCAGTTTACTGAGGATAAGACTGAGATGGTACTACAGGCCCAACATCTGTGTGGTGGATGGCTCATTGCTTTGCAACTCTCTGACAAGCCCTTCCAGCTTCAGGATGTGAATGCTGCTGGTGGCCAGGCCTGCAACTATGCTATGGAACATCGTAAAGTCAGTAACATGCTTCACAATGCACCAACAGAGTGAGGGCCGTACCATAGGAGAGGAGGGCTCTAGATGGTGGGCTGTCAACTGAACCACCACTCACACAGACATAGGGGATCCTGGCCTTGCAAAAGCAGTGCCAACTACAGAGTTCCATAGTGCTGTGCTGGATGTAGAGGCAGAGATAGACAGGACCCACAGGATTTCGACAGATGAGGCCCCAGATATGTGGTCCTCCCTTGGATATGTCCCTCATTTCCACCTTTTAGTCACATTACTTTTTTACAATACCTCTCTCACCTCTGAGTTGCACTAACCTCCTGCACAAGATATTGACAAGGCTGACATTAGTAATCTTTCATTATAGTTGTAACAGTATCCGTTGTATATGTAGTTGTGTTGCTCAGGCAAAGTTGCCAGCCCTTAAGACCTATCATCTGTAACATCCTCAGATTTTAGCCAATATGGCTGTGGATATATGTGGTCAGCTCCCGCAGTGGTAGCACTTCCACTGCCACATCAGTGGTGGATGTGTCTACACCCAGGAGTGGCCATCCACATGGCTTTGCTTCATAGCATATTGACTACTCTGAGGTGATCTCTGCCTAACATACAAAGCAATGTCAAACCCAGAGATGTTGTTCATACTAGACCTAAAGAAATCCCAATCCTTCTGACAACCACACTCTAGGGACCTAAACCTTGTCACCACAATAAACAGAACATGCTGGAGGGATAGATTATTGTCCCAGAGACTTCCTGTACGCTGGAACAAGCTACCCATCTATTTCAAGCAGAGTTCCTCATTAGCACTCTTCAAGAAAAATCTGGATGAGTGGATGGAAATTAGGAAATTCACCCCAGGATCACTTCTGTGGCTCTGCTTGACAGGGGCACAGGAGAATAACTTTCTTGGGTGGCGAAAGCCAGGGAACCTTGTTGGCTAGGCTTACATAGGCCCTAGGGCCAATAGCTTAGTACCTACCTATGAACCTATGAACCTATGGAAGGACTAATGAAAATGTCTGTAAACAAAACTTATGTGTAACCCGTATATTTCAAACTTGAAAATTCAGCTTTTTATGTTAAAAATAAATTAATCTAAGTTAGACATCCATGAATCTTGTTCCTTCTAAACTTAAACCGACAATGTGTGTATATGTACTTAACACACACAGAGAAAAATACACTTTGTAAAATAATGCTTTTTATGGTGGGGCACCATCGTGTAGCTGGGGAGTCAAGCATCTTGTACCGTGCTGCTTGCACTCGTACTCAGAGATGAGGTTGGGCAGGCAGCTCCTGCACCTTACTTAAACATATTATGTCAGCTGCAGTCACATACGTGTAAAAGTAGGGGAAGCAGTGGGTTAGAGATCAGGAGTAGGGAATGATCAGGGACTTTAGGTTTTGGGAGGCTGTTGGTGTTTTATGTTTAGGGTGTGATTGGGGAATTTAAGGCTTTAGAGGGGGGTGCACTTTTAGGGTAAGTAAAAGAAGACTTGGGTTGGGAACTGGATGGGAGTTTTAGGGTTAGAGTTAGAGATCTGCTAAGCCTGTACAGTTTTATAGGGTCAGGTACTGGGATGGCTACATTGTTACAGGAGTTTGGGCTAATGGGAGTTAGAACACTTGCTTACTGGCACCAAGCATGTGTGTCACTAGCTACTACTATGTGAGCATTTGTAGTAGAGCCAATTATTTTATTATATCGGATATTTTCTTCACTTTCCATACTTCTCATCTTATAATTTCTTCTTTTTACACCTAGTAAAAGAGACCACCAGCCAAGATAAAACCAAAACCGATAAAAATGCTTATCACACCACGGACTCTACAGACTTCTTCAGAACTAATGACAAGCAGAAAGACTACCCATTTTATACACATAAGCTAATACATCATCCAATCATCATCTATCAATTAAGTACTTAGTTAACATAAAATAGACTGATTTAAAAGTTTTTAACCTAAATAAATCATGTTAAAAAGTATATATGAAATGCATAATATGAAAATATCGCATCTATATTATATCGTACAATGAAAATAGTGAATGCTATTTCATCGAACCAATAATTTCTAAACAACAAAATATAGAACAAACGGAACAGCGATTTTTTTCCCAGGGAACAAATTTGCTGCTCCATAAAAAAACAAAAAACAAAACTTCAACACAAATTTAAGTGAGGGGGCTTCGCCCCCCACACCCCCCCTACTTAAATATACCAACTCCGAGTTTGCACCATAGCAGAGGAAATGGCAAAGTCCCGAAGGCAGCCCACCAAATTTTTTCCCTGGAAAAATTTTGATGTTCCGTGACTTCGCTATTTTGCCATTTTGACAGTATCAGATCGACTAAATACCATTCGCTATTTAGTCCATTCAATACTGTCATATAGACCCGAAAATATCTAAACAGAATGAAACATCCAAATATGCAAAATGCATGTACTTAAAAAGCCATCATAAAAACACATTAAAATACCTTAAAAATATTTAATTTAAACATTTTCAGACCCTGAAGAAGTCCATAGGGATGAATGTACTTAACTCACTAGTTTTTTATAAAAATTAAACGTTTTATATTAGGCTTTAGCCTCCATTGTGGTGTATGGCCAGTCAGCCTTTTTTATCAGTTCTTCTTTTTATACTTTTTTTTTTACAAAATTTTCCACAACTTCCATAATCTCTTATTGTATGTATATTTCTTTACCTTTCTTATCTACTATATCTATTCTTCTCACTCACCTTTACTTATTTTCCTAAATAGGGTGAAACATCCTCTTTTTTCCCATTAAAATCATATTTGTCTAAATAAAATCTTTTCTATTATTTCATTATTTTATCAATATCTCTTATATGATTGTAGGTATTTTCTAGGCTAATGAATCCAGGGAGTGCCTTTTAAGCCCTAGATGTGCTTCTCGTGAATCAAATCCTGTACCCTTTGTTTCTTTGTGAGGTAAATACCTTAGCCATTTTGAACCCTGAGTATGCCAAGCCCCCCACTCATTTTGTACTTCATTTATTTTCTCACTGCCTGTTTCAATTTCTGTTTCATATTCTGTTGTAATTTCTTTGCTTTTAACTTATTTCTTTGTATTATTCTTTTTTCTATGTCCATACAAATTGTTTATAGTTATGTTTCTATGACTCCATGTGCAAAAATGGAAAAAGGGGTTGTGGATGGATGAATGGACACAACCCACCAGTAGGCCGATTTCCTACTGATTGGCCTCACAGACAAATAATCTTTCCACAACCATTCTTTGTGTCCTTTCATTTCTGATATCTCTTGTTAACGTTTTTATACATTTTCCTCTTTTATATTTGGATTATCTTTTCCTGTCATTGCCCAAACTGTTCTATGATCTGAGAAATCAGCTATCTCCGTACCTCCTTATTTCTTTCATCTCTTTAGAACATGTTATATAATCAAATTCGGTCTTAACCCCTTTTATATATCCATTCTCTATTGTTTCCTACCTTACCTTATGAAATCTCTTAACATCTTTACATCCTGTGTTATTTTTCTTTTGTCTTTTCTTAGGCTATAATTGGTCCCCCACCATCACTATTAGCATATTCACAAGTACATATGGTATAATGTGTTCAAATAAAAGTTTTCTTTCTGTCATTAGTATGTGCATAAATAGCTATAACTTTTATGCAGGTTTGTCTCATTCTCAAATCACATATTATTACCTTTCCTGGAACTACTGTTTCAACTGCCAGTATTTTTACTTCATCCATTTTTCAAAACATCCCTGTTCTTGAGCATATCTCATTTTTACTGAAATAGATAAATCCCCCCACATGCACACTGCCTCAATTCTCTTTTTTCTTGTGAACTACTTCTAGTATTCAGTAAGTTTTCTTCCATATCTCCCTCTTCTTCTTTACTTTGTAATGTATACAAGTTTTGCTTTTGTATCCGAACCTTCTTAGTTTGAATTATTATATCATTTTGTCTACTTCTTCCATTTGCATACTCCCCTAATAATACCACACATCAGAGTTGCATACTTCTTAACATTGAGAAAAAGTGCACGTTGATGCAAAAAACTCAGTTCTACTAACTTTCTAAGTGAATTAGAGTAATATTTTTAAAAGTGTCCTTGATTTTTGGTGATCCCTTCCTTATATTTCGGTTTTGCTCAGTATTTTTTAGCAAATAAATTGTGAGGTATGCTACCCACATTGATCACAGTATAAGTAAATTTAAAAAAAAAGTAAGCATATTCTGCTGTGGGCAGTGCCTAATGTTACCACTATCCATAGTTTTAGATGAGTTCCTGTCACTAATTAAAAAAAAAAAAAAAAAAACATACTTGCAAAGTGAAAACCATCCCTGAAGATTTTCAGCTCCGTGGTTCCTGGCAGTCTGTACTTATATGACTAAAAGCCCCGAGAAGAGGTTGCTAAGGGCAGGCAATTACAATCACATACATTTAAATTGCACAGTACCTGGTAGTCTCTAGTCATATTAACACACACCTAGAGATCGCTGACTCAGAAATCACACTGGTCAGTTGCTAAGGGCACTTGATCAAAGGTGCTTAGACTGGCTACTCATGATCAGGAAAAAAAAACTTTGTAATTTTTACTGAGGTACTGGGAAAATCACAGTATTTCACAGCTGAGATACATACAATAGTGTGCTCCAATGTGACACCAGCTATGGATCGATCATGGTGCTTTGAAGGCATACTCTTTCTTTCCATAAAAGAAATTTCTCAAAGCATTTAATAGTTTAAAGGCTCCCCAGTTAACTTTTGGAGCATGTTGGTATGTTTGCAATACTCAATTTGGCACAAGATATGTCTAGCTTTTGGTTGAGTAGTGTACTCCAGTCCTCTGTCTGAATTGCAGAATTACAAGCTTCTTGGAAACTTTTAATTCAAGTTGTATTACAGAGGAGGAAAGGGTCTGGTTTGGGCCATGGCATAAACCTGAAAGTGTGGTGGCACCTCTGTTGAGACCTGAAGTGTAATGCAGTTCCATTTTTTGTCAACTTGGTGATGTTATATAAGTGATTAAGGACAAGAGCTGTATCACAGCTAGCATGACTCCCATCAGAGAAATATTGAAAGGAGAACTTTTTGTCATCTGCAGCAATGTGTGTCTCTTGGATAAACCATAAACTGATCTCTTACATCTTTAAGCACATGTCTGAGTTGTAATCATTTTTTGTCATTTAGGCTGTTAGCATTACTTGACATTAATTTGATGAAAGTAATTTAGTAAGGCCCAAGCAAGCAGATGGATATATCCATCCATATAAAACTATTGTTAAGATGTGAATTATAACAAAAGAAACAGCATATGAAGTGCTTAAACAATTCTAGCTCAAGTCAGAAAAACAGAAAAATATCATGAAGCTAAGACTTGGAGAAAACAGAAATGAAACCATCTCCAAAATGCTTCATGTATGCCAGGAAGGGGCCTCCTCTAGGGCCCACTGGAGCAAATGGGAACAGAACCTACAGTGGATGCTCAAGGTCTGTCATTCAGGTGCTAAGCAGACTCTCACTAACACTAGAGCACTGGCAAAGCACTGTGCTTGTATGGTCACCAGTAGTAAAACAATAATTAATAAATGATTGATAAAGCTGTTTATGCTCCTATTGTTACACATGTATTTTGGAAACCACTTTATATGATGCAACTAAGAGAAATAAGAGCATGCATAATGTAATGTTTTTATGTATGTGATATTTACTTGCAGTCAGGCTTTTCTCGTTTTACTGGTGTTTTACTCATCGTATTCAGCAAGTTCTCTACTAAAATATTTGCAGAATAAAGTTAGCAAAGCTCTCAGGCATCACTGAATTATTATATTATTAAGTCTGTTAATCATACATCTAATGGTTTTCTGCACTTCTAGATACACTGTTTCCAAAGGTGGAAACGTGACTTCCTCCTATAAACATCGAAGTCTAATGAATTAATTTACTTGTTTGCTGCTTGGAGTGATATTTTTGTTCATTAAAGATAGAGCCTTTTTATTTATTTTTTTGACATACTGTTTGCATGTCTCTGACTTTTTCTTCTTAGGTGTCCCCTGAACTGCAATGTACTCACAATACCAGTAACAGTTATTTTGTACTTCTGAATAGCATGATCACATGACTTATCTCAATCAATGAGTTGAAGGTGTCTCTGGTTTTACAGCATGCAGTAGATTTAGACATTTTCCTTCCTAGTGTCTAAAGGAAAAATGATAAAGACATCTGAATGGTAACCTGCTCACTTCTACCAAATATTTTTATATTTTGCTAACTGGGTAGGAGGGCTTAACTATGAAACTTTTTTAGCCACAACCATGGCCAAATTAGGCACAAGATGCAAATACTATATATAACATTGGCCATAGGCAGTGATCATTGTTGATGTGACACCCCAACCCCATGCACAGAATGGGAAATGGGGTCAATGGCAATGCTGATGCTGATGTAGGATATTCCATACATTTATACAGGGTATGATGTAATGCACAATACATATGTAATACATATTATGCATATACATAAAGAAAATCAATTACAGCAGTATGTTATACACTGATGAAGGATGTATTAATTCTTCAAATTACTCAGTTAATAAAGTAATACCTCTCAAGCATTTTTTTCTGTAACAGCTAACAGCAGCACTCATAGGTTGTGGCTAAATATACACACGTTTAAATGTCTGTTAAATGTAACCTAGACCTGATTTTTGTATAACTCTGCTCATTTCTAGCATGAACATGGAGTTTACTCCATGTTGCCGGTGTGATCTTGTTAAAGGCTTTCTCCTCCAACAATAAAGCCAAAGCATGGCATTTCTAAGGTTCATTTAAAGGAAGAGCTCTTTGCCTTTGAGAGAATGGTAACGTTATGCATGGAGGAGTTCAAAGGTTAGAGAGATTAATTAATATTGTAACAGCTCTTGCTGCTATAAGGAACCATCAGACTATGTGACTGGACAGACAGTGATGTGCAGTGCATCTGGAGAGGGCTGCAAACCTATAGATCTTATTGAGTGCATTTTGTAAAGGTGACATGTCACCTTTGATTAGAATAAAGCACCTAGATACAAGCCATATAGGCACACCATCAGCCATGACAAATTCAAACATGAAGTAAGAGTAACGCATAAAAGCTATTATTTAGAGAGGGAGGCAGCAGGGGGCGGGGAAGGAGGAAGACACTGAAGACAACAATCAGAATGAAATAAATACAGTGACTGTACTGCTTATTATTCAGGGGGTATAAAATGAGCTCAGCAATGTCTAAAATAAATCACGTAACAAAAGTAGAATGATAATCCTCAAAACTGTCATGAGGCAAACACGGAAGGAGTTATTACGATTCATATTTATTAACACTCATGCACTGTTCTGGATAATTGATGATTAGTGGCAGCCTCTCTTTAATGTAAAGGTTAGGAAAAGGACTCATGAACCAATGCCTAATGTGACTAGATGGCAGAAGCAGGGTCTGTACCTATTTGTACAACAAAGGAACTCATACAAAACCTCTTTTGCATTTTTCTTTTTCATTTCTTGCTCGTTTTGAGAAAATTTACTTGTGGCAGTTTTATGGTGAATATTCTGAGGAACCTAAATGATTGGGGAGTTTAACGGTCATGTATTTCTCTCTTTGTTATCATATTTTCTGCATCTGCTTATCTGTGACATTTCCCTCTTTTTCTTCCTCTTACTAAACTACAAATGGTAATTTTTTAAAGATCTGTTTCTGTAAATGTGATCATTTAGTTTACAGCTATCTATAGCTACTATGTGATGACTACAGAACATAGTGCAGTAATATTCCAGTATGGTACAACTTTGTCAGCAAAGGTCTAAAACATAATTTGTTGTGATGTTGAGCTGATCTTTAGTATACCTGTTTTATATAACCTGTGCAAACATTTGGTTGCTTTTGAAGTTTGATTATTAAGACAAATGAAGAAAACATTGTAATGATGCCTTCTAGTATAGAGAAAACCTAGCAAAGCATATGAATATATTTTCTTTACATTGTCAATATTCCAGCATTTTGCTGTGTGGCTGTCACATCTAACTGCAATGTTTGTTTCCGTACTTACCAAAAAAGAGAAAATACTAAAACCACACAGACCTGCAAACTAAACTGAAAAAGTGAATTCAAGTGGTTGTGTAAATGCGGATTAAACTCCACCTTTTGTCACAGTTGTCAGTAAGATGTGTTTTTCAGACACAAGGTCTTATTTTGCTGAACAAACAAAAAAATAGACTTTTTTACACACACACACACACACACACACACACACACACACACACACACACACACACACACACACACACACACACACACACATGCGCACACACACACACACACACACACACACACACACACACACACACACACACACACAAATCTAAAAGTAACAGCAGAATCTAGATATACTAATTATATGGCACTTTTTAATAGCAAACAACAAAACAAAACAAGCAAGCAAAATAAGTGAAACAACACTAAGACCCATGACATACATAACTTAAGTGAAGTTTATTCATACCAAATCATGTCATATCTGGTACCTCGACATTTCACCTTCAAAGGATTAATAAATGATGCAAAACATCTCCATTTATGCATAGTGCCCCCTGCTGACTTGCACAAACAATCACATGTGCTTTGATTTATACAGACTTAATATTATTATATCTAAATACATTAATAATCCTTCATCACAAAATTCACAATACAAAAATACAAAATACATATTGCACCTTCAATGAAATAAATATCTAGATAAGCAATTTATAGGTTCATAGGTGTGTACAAGGCTAATGGCCTAGCCTTTACAAGCCAAGCCCAAAAAAAAACATTGCCCAGGCACCGTGCCACCCGATGTTAGTTCACAGTGCCCGTATCCAGTAGTGCAACTGGAATGATCCCTGGAGTGAACTTTCTGTTACCCATCTACTCTTCAAGATTTTTCTTGAAGAGGGCCAGTGAGGTGCTCTGTTTGACATGTATGGGAAGTTTATTCCATAGCATAGGCAGTCTTTGGGAGATGAACCTGTCCCTCCAGCATGTTCTGCTGATTGTGGTAATGAGGCTGTGATCTCTGGAGCATGAGTAATGCTTCTTTTAAACACTTTTTTAAAATATATAACATATGATTAAATAAATAATCATTGTTCAACTAATATTCAAATTCACGTCAAGATTTAAACCTCTTGGATGGAGTGTCCCAAATTTAAAGATCATTTTACTTTCCATATTCAATAACTTCATAGCAAAATCCCCCCTCTTACCATATATGGTTGACCAAGCGCACAAAAAGGCAAAGTCTCATCAGAACCACCATGAGCAGAATGAAAATGCTCAGCCAAAGGACTGCTCAGGTTCCCATTTTGAATGTTACCCAGATGTTCCAAGACTCTTACCTTTACCATTCTTTTAGTCTGCCCTTTGACCCACTCAACACTGTTACAGCCACACCCCAAAACGTACACCACCCCACAAGAACTACGGTTGAATCATCCCTTCAAAATGAACTTCCTACTATTAGTGTATGTGCCAGACAAGTTCTTAACTTTTTACAGCTCTTACAATGACCACAAGGGAATGTACCATAGGTTCATAGGTAGGTACTAGGCTATTGGCCCTAGAGCCTATATAAGCCTAGCCAAAGGTACCCTGGCTTTTGCCACCCAAGAAAATTATTTTCCTGTGCCACTGTCAAGCAGAGCCACAAAAGTTATCCCCGGGGTGAATTTCCTATCTCCCATCCAATCATCAAGATTTTTCTTGAAGAGTGCTAATGAGGAGCTTTGTTTGATATAGATAGGTAGTTTGTTCCAGAGTATGGGAAGTCTCTGGGATAGGAATCTATCCCTCCAGCATGTTGTGTTTATTGTGGTGATGAGGTTTAGGTCCCTAGAGCATGTAGCTCATAGGGATTGGGATTTCTTTAAGTGGAGCATGTCTAAAAGCTCTGGGTTTGACATAGCTTTGTGTGTTAGGCAGAGATCGCCTCTGAGTAGGCGATATGCAACGGTGTAAAGCTGCAGTTTTTTGAGATGGTCTGCATAGGGCATCTCTTTGAGGCCGGTAATCCTCTTTGTGAGGTATTTCTGTGGCCTTTCCAGGTGTTGTAGATGTCTTGTGAGGTACATACCAAAAGGGACATTGTACTCTATAATGGGTCTAATAAGTGACGAGTAGAGAGGAACAATGACCTCTCTTCCTCGATGAGAAACCTTCTGTGATGAGGTGTGCCACATAGAAGGATTTCCTGTGGCGATGTGATTATCAAAGGAGAGACTACTGTCCACCTGTGTCCGAAGGTCTCTTATCACACTTTTGGTGTTAAGTAGATTACCACCTATGTGGTAGTTCATGGGTACTGAGTTTTTACCAAAAGGGATGACAATGCACTTTTTGGCATGGAGCTTGAGGCCATGGCTTTGACACCAGGCATCTGTCTCAGCGAGGCCCTTTTGTAGGATGTCCACATCTTTTGGAGTTTTGATTATGGCTCCTAGTTTGCAGTCATCTGCGAACTTTGTTAGCCAAAGACCTTCTGTGCTGGCCTGTACTTCAGAGAAGTAGATACCAAACAGGAGAGGACAAAGGACTGAACCCTGTGGTACTCCACTTGTCACTGGTCTGAAGTTGGATTTGGAGTCTGCTACTTTCACAGTGTGGGTTCTGTCAGTGAGCCAGTTGGCAACCCATCTTGTGACATAGAGATTTATACCTAGTTTAATGAGTATCTATAATTCCAGAGTGGGGGATGGTGTTGAAAGCCTTGGCGAGATCTAGATAGGCTGTATGAACCACCTTACCCTCATCTACGGCTTTGGTGACTGCTTCAAAGAAGTCTATCAGGTTTAGGAGACATGATCTGCCTTTTACAAGCCCGAATGGGTGGGGTCCCGAGTTTGGAGATTACCAATGTCATTGTTTATAAGTTCCACGATGATACGTTCCATAGCCTTGCAGACCAGGCTCATTAGGCTAATGGGGCGGTAGTTTCCGGGGTCTGTGGTTCCCCCTTTGTGGAGTGGGATAACTGCCACTGTGCACCATTCAGTGGGCACATAGCCTGAGGTGAGGCTATGATTGAACATGGTACTTAGGTGGGGTGCCAGTTCGTTCTGTAGTTCATGTAGAACACAGCCTGGGATGTTGTCAGGTCCCATGGATGCTGTGTTCTTGGCTTTGGATAGTGTGTTTACCTGTGCAGCCGTGATTACAGGAACTCTGCATTCTTCTGGTATAGAGATGGGCCCTTTAGGGGATGACAGAGGGGTAAAGTGAACACTGAATCTATCTGCCAGGATGTTGGCAATATCAGTTGGTTCTGTATATTTAGTGCCATTGTGCTGTAACTCAGAGCAGATCTGAGTGTTGCCATTGAGATTCTTGACAGCTATAGAATGCTTTGTGGTTGTCTTTAGAGTCAGTGGTGATTTTGTTTTCATAACTAGCTTTGGAGGATTTTGAGGGATCTCAGCTTCTTACTGAGGCTGACCAGGAAGTTTCTCCAATCATGGGATTTTACTCTTTTTTGCAACAGTTTCTTTCTTCTGTTGTAGAGTTTGTTTATGGCAGGGGACCTCCAGATTGGCTTCCTTTTTTTGGAGGATAGCATCTTGGTTCTGTTAGGGATTGCACAATCCATGCACTCATGTAAGTGCTTATAAAGTGCATTTGTGTAGGATTCAGCAGTCATACTTCTATTGTCCATCAGCGTGGGTGTCTTGAAGTTTGCCACTTCTGTCTTAAGAAGCGTGAAGTTGGCTTTGGAGAAATTTTTTACAGTGGTTTCCCTAATGGGGGGTGGGGGAGGGAAGTGGATGTCTAGGGTGATTAGCTTGTGGTTGGATCTGACCAATGAGGAATTGACCTCTGGTGTGGAGCACTGGTTGCCCATGTTGGTAATAACCAGGTCTAGGATATTGCTGCCCCTGGTGGGGGTGTGGATAAGTTGATCCATGGCATTGGAATTTATGAATTCCAGAAAACGTTGAGCACAAGAGTTGGTACATGAGTAGTTTTCCCAGTTAATGGTAGGGTAGTATAAATCGCCCATTATTAGGGTGTTAGGTTGTACCCTAATATTTTCCAGTATATTAAGAAATGAGGAGTGGGAATCCTGGGGCATGGTGGGGGATCTGTAGCAAGCTACAATTTGGATTGCGGTCTTTCCCATAGTTAGTTTTACTTGGATAATCTCGGATGTATTATGCTGAGCAATTAGCCTGGAGGTGTAGATATCCTTAATGAATACAGACACGCCTCCTCCTTTAGTGTTTCAGTCCAGGTTAGGTGGCCGAAAGGTGCGGTGTGAATTATAGCCTGGTAATGCAGGGGTACTCTCTGGAGCCTTGAACCAGGTCTCTGTCACTGCACAGATGTCGATGTTCTCCATTTTAAGAAGTGCCTCGAGGGAGTGCATTTTGAGGTTTAGACTTCTAGCATTGAGTAGCATTACCCTCAGATCATTCTTGCCTGTACCTGTTAAGGTGGTGAATTTGTCATTTGAATCTTGCCTAAAAAAGGCACTATAGGGGTGGCTAGAGCCTTAGCCAGTATCTGGAATCCCAGGGGTGACAGGTGCAGGCCATCTCTGGTAAAGCATTGTAGGGTGTCGATCATGTCATCCCAGGCAGACAGATACTGGATCCCCTTAGAATGACACCAGAAGCTTAAACAATTGTTGAAGTCAATCATTTTGTCCTTGTACTGTGGTATAATTCTGGGTGATGGCAGGATGCTACTCAGGGCTAGGGTCATACCTGCCTGGGCTACAAGATCGGACAGCTCCTCCATATCCCTTTTCATGTAGTCCAAGGAGATACGTCTCAGGTCATTCACCCCAACATGGACAATGACAGTCATATTTGTACTTGTTGTGGAGTGACCTGAGTGCATGCATTATGTGGCGGATCCTGGCACTCGACAGGCAGCTGACAGTAACTTTCTCCTTGTTTAGCCTGGTGAGTGGAACATCAGTGTGCCTGACTATAGAGTCACCTATGACTAGAGTGTTGGGTACGTTGTTATGCCTTATGGGCTGTGATTAAGTGGCACACTGAGTTTGTGGGCTGTGTGTCATTTGGGTTGTGTTGGGGGTGGAGGTTACTTGTGTTTCTGCTTTGGAGGTCCCTGTTGCTTGGGCAGGCTTTTACTGTGAGCCTCCGCAAATGTAGGTGTGTGTTTTGTGTTTCTATGTGTGTGTTTTGATGGTGTAGGTTTTGAGGGACTATGTGCTGAGTGTGGTGACGTGTTTACCTTCTCCTCTAGGCTGTCTAGTCCAGTCTTGGGTGAAGAGAGCTTTGCTTCCAGTTTGGCTATATAAGTGCATCTCTCAAAGGTTGTAGTGTTGGGTGGTAGGAGGAGAGGGTTGTCTGTGTACATGAGGCAATTACTGCATTGCCCCAAGATGCCCAGATTCATCAGGTAGACAGGAGAAAACACCGGGAGCTGACCCTTAGACATGCCTGGATAGGTGCTTATTTGTTAAGTACTAGAAACTGTTTTCCTGTAGACAGTGAGGAAAGTTGGGTGCTGTAGTAATTTGTAGCTTATTTAGTGCTTACAATAAGTTCTGAACAAGTGCTGAGCTCAAAGAAACAGACGAGTGCTGAAACAAAAAACTGGCTAGTTCTAAAACAAAATTAAGCTAGAAGGCTTCCCTCCAACGCAGAAAGGCTTGGGGGCCTAGAAGCCTACAAATAGTCCTGGACACATCAAATCTATATCCAGGCTAGACTACCCACAGGAAAGGCAGGAAACAATTTATTTTTTTTTTTTTTTATTTTTTAGTGGAAAGAGAAAGGAGTAGCAGAAACTAAGCTGATCGGCCTTCTCAAATGTTCTCCCTGTACTGGGTAGAATGAGGTAATGACACTAGACTGGGAGGATGGTCCCAGATCAAATTTACACTAGGGGCGGGCAACTGCAAAGCCACCAACTATAAAAAACTGGAGAAAAGTACCAAAGTTCAGCCAGAAATATGGGTAGAGGAAGTTGCAGTCTCCAGGAATCCATGGAGGATAGCTTTAGCAAACCCTGTCCAAGTTCTGCAGAGGTTATCCAACTTAGTGTTTTGTGAAAGTGTGGACAAAAGACTATGTAGCTGCCTTTAGGATGGTGGCTGTATCAAGGCTTTTAATGAAGGCCCCTGAGGAGCCCCACATCCCAGGTGGAGTGGGTTCTGAGTCGGGTAAATCCAGTGCAAAGCTAATAGTATATCAAGCAGTCTTGAGAAACTTTGCAACAAGTCCTAGAATACTGCTCACTTTAATACAAATAAGGACCATCCCACTATATGCAGAGATGGCAACAGCATTGACCTTAATGCCAATGTCACCTCCAATTTATGCTCATCCCAACATGAAAATCTTTGAAGGGAGTGCTAAACACTTCAAACCAGACAGAAACCAGCATTGTGTAGGGCCAAAACCTTTAAGAGACGTTTAGGTTTGGATAGCATTAGGTCTTTACTCACCATGGCATCCCCCGATTCCCAGTCAGCTGTCCTTAAAAAAAAAAAGCAAAGGGACAAATTCCTGAAGGATGTTGGAGGTACCCGAGACATCTAAGATAGACTCCTCACCTAGACTAGAGATAGTGGACGCACGAGGCAACTTTGCAACCCACTGGTTAGATGCCGGTTAGGACAGGATCCAGTAACATGGCCCCTCCAGATGCAGCCATAACTCAGGCTTTGACTTCTCATACTGTCAGTAGACTCTGAAACCTCTTGGGCCACAGCTGTATCCCCCTGGATGACTTAACTTACCTGGGAACAAGACAGAGGATATAATCACCTGAGGTCTTCTCTTCCCTTATCTTCTTTCGGCTTTTCCCGGTTAGGGGTCACCACAGCAGATCACCTGTCTGCTCATGATTGGCACTGGAATTTTATGGTGTCGAGTTGCCAGCCTGGCACCCAATCTTCCACAGAAGGCACACACATGCACACACTCATGCCTAGGGCCGATTTAGAGTGTTCAATCCACCTACAGCGTGTCTTTGGGATGTGGGAGGAAACCGGAGCACCCAAAGGAAACCCACGTGACCACAGGGAGGACATGCAGACTCTGCACAGAGGGCACCCCAGCTGAGAATCGAACCAGAGAACCTCTTGCTGTGAGGCGGCAATGCTAACCGCTGCACCACCATGGCCGCCCAAAGTCCAAAAGGTAGGCACGCTTGCCTTAGCTAATGAGTCCCCTGCCTCTGACATCCAGGTGTCTCCACAGGACTTTGCTAGGCTGGCGTAGAACTTCAACCACCTATGCCATTACACTGGTAGGAGAGAGAGTCCACCAGGCCAAGCCAAAACAGTTGAAAGTTCTGGTATTCCGGCTGGCCGTTATGATCCTGCAGGCAGGAAACAATGTCAGGACTGCAACAGTCATTCAATCAAGATCTAAACTATGCTAAACCAACCCACCTGGACAAGACAAAAAGAATGCAATTATCAAAGACTGCATTCTAACAAAGCTTCAATTCTCATCATAGTTAGGCTACCCGAAAAGGGAACAGGGTCCCCCCTCCAAAAGCTTACAGTCTGTGCAAGAAGCACTGTGATATATATTTTTTTCCAAGCACACAATAGCTGCTACGAATAACTACATCTTTCATACTTGCTAATTATACACATTAGGGGAATTATGCTGGGTGTGACATATGCAGGCAGTGCTTGCTAAAATTAACAAATGTGATCACCAATGTAAGGACATACATTTGCTAAACCAATTAGCAAATATAAGCTTTACTTTCAGATTTGCATAAACTATCCTAAAAACTGAGATCTTTCAAAAATTCTACAAAAATAGTGTCTATCTCATCTACAAAGAATTATCCTTTTTTGTAATGCATACAAAGTTTGCGGTATTGCAGATTTAAGAGCTGGGCTCAATGCAGAATGTGTCAGAAAACCTCCCAAGAGTCAAGTTACTTTCCCAATCTAAACCCTTCCAAAAGCAAGGGGGATCAGGGAATCCTGCTGCTCAGGACTGGGTTACCACAAAGAATACTCTTAGTCATTTTCAGGGGAACTCTACTTACCTCAAGCAAAATTTAATACCCCAACACAAAGCCTTCTCTACTTAAAAAACAAGAACACAAGGAAAATAAAAGTGAAGCAAATACATAATGCTCAGATTCAAAAGGGAAATATGTAATATTCAAAAAACAGCATTACCACCACAAGATACACAAGGGTACCTTGTGCCATCCCACTCCTGTACCAAGGACAATACTTGCACTACTTTCTTAGAAATGTAGAACCAATTCAATTTTACAGGAGGCTGACTAAGGTTCAAAACCAGAGAATTAGAATATAAAGCCATCTTCACTGAACAAAACACTTCTTAATCAAAACCACTCAGCAAACAGGGCAAAACAGAGTAAGAAATGCAATAAAGAAAAGTAAACAAACTAGTTAACAGCATCATAAAGTGTCAGGACATATGCTGTCCATTTCCAAGAAAACAACTTGCAGTTACAATTCCCACAAACTGAACAGAACAAATTAACACACCAAGCTACCTACATATCAAGCAGCAAATGCAAGCAAGTCCTGACTGTGTCCAAATAAGCATCTACTGCTGGACTACAGCTGGGATTATAGTTCAGTGTGGAAGAAACTTTAGAACTGCTCGTATGCAGATTCAGATTTGTACAGTCATGCAAAGTGCAGAAGCCATCTTCCTGGTATTCTACCTTGCTAGAACTAGTTTTCTATGACTTTTACCCTCCTTGCCATAATTTATGGCACCCATGTTAGACAAAACTAAAGCTGGCAACTTTTCATGGACCCATGTAAAGGGAATCTGCAAATTATGTCTGTCTTTTTCAATGTTTTATTAACTTGCATGTTTTAATTTAAAGACAGCATCAACCGTGAAAATGAGGATGGATATTGGGAAATCCACAGCAGGTTGCATTTTGAAATGTTAACCCCGACTTTCAGGTCTTAACCTCTTAAATAGCACCATACTTACTGAACAGATTCTGGAGTTCCATTGAGCATACAAGATCTTTCTGGAAGGCCACCACTATCAGTTCAAACTTCTTAAACCCACCAATGTGCCTTGAATTTAAAAGCTCCTTAGGATTTAAATACGTCCCATAAGAAAATGTAACATTTTTGGGAAACAGATGACAAAATTGCTCATCTGAGAATACCAAATGCCAAGACTCCAACACTATTTTCCTCATAGTTTCGGAAAAGAGGGAATATTTGGTAACAAAATAAATGTCCCTATTACTCTTTTCTTCACACTGCTCGCGTTTCATTTTTCCACAAAAACACACTAGGTATAAATGGGGGTGTTTTGCATCATTAATTCATGCTTTGAGGGTGAAATGTCGAGGTACCAGATATGACATGATTTGGTATGAATAAACTTCATTCCATTTACGTATGTCGCGACTTTTAGTGTTGTTTTCTTAATAGTAAAACCAGACATATTTGTTGTTAACAAATGTTAATAACTGGAAAAAGCATGTTTTGATGGGAAAAGTCAAAGAAGTTCTTCTGTGGTGCATATTTGAGGTAGGGGAGGATGCTAGACCACCTGGAAAAACATACAATGACAGAGAGAGGATAAACAGCTTCTGCAGAGAAGATATCCCAGCCATGAACCGAACTGGAGAACCGAGGAACTTGGTAATGGAGACAGCAGTGCTAACTGCAGTGTCTGTGTGCTGCACTTGTACTCAGACAGCATTTTATGAGTTTTATAAGTCAGTATACAGCAAATCTCAACAGTAAGTACATGGACATTCCATATACTGGGCTACTCAACAGTGCAAGAATATACAATTAATCTGTACGTTTAATTCATTTGTAATGCATGGAGTACCATGATTACACTCTGATATCATAAAAAAGATAAACCAGTTAAGTGCTTCCATAGTGCAAGACCTGATCCTAATTAAGTACTCCCTGCTTCAGTTGTTAAGATCAGGTATCATGCTATGCAATAAAATCTGCCTGTACTGGCCAGAAAATAACAGAGGCAGAATTAAAAAGAGCTTTCTTTCTGCCTGCCATTTGTGCCAGTAATCTATCTCTGACAATTGCTTGCTAATGGCTTTATGGCTTTGAAATCCAACAAAACACTTAGCACTTTTTTTCTGTAACTAGCAGTATATGGAACAGATAAAGCTCCATGTACTACTAAGAATTATGATCGGGTCTCTGATCAAAACCTTTATTATGTGTTCTTGATATGGATGCCAAGATTCACCTCCATGACTTTCTTAACATTCATGTCTTGAATACATAATAAGCAGGTTACTATTAGTGACCCACTCATGATCTTCTGTATTAACAGCATTCGTTTTGGACCCTTTTGAGCCACAGAAACAAGGGTAACTGAGGATGTATATTGTAAGTTTACTAAAGTAAATAGTTACCCATCATGTTTTTTTTTTTTTTTTTTTTTTTGAGAAAAATGGAATAATGTGAGCAAACACACACAAACACTGGTAAAACTATTTTACACAAACAGTGACTGAACATGAGGCTGCAATCTCACCAGAGAGCCAGTGCATTCTCCTAGAATATAGTAAGTTAAATCTTTCATACCTAGCTGTTACACCTTTAGCAGCTTATATATATCCTTTGATGCCCGAGCATTTCCTGGAAAGTATGTTAAAACACTATTAAAAAGGTAAAAATGGCAACACAGCTCAGCAAATACTTTTTTTACAATGATAATAGTGAATACATTGAACATTTTTATATTGGACTATATTGTAAAAACTCTGAACTTAAATATTTCTTTAAATGTTCATACCAAGAAAACAATAAAAACCTGGGCATATATTATCAGCAGTACATTTTTCTTTGCAGAGACAAACTCAAATATTCTTATAACAAGCAATTCATTTCTGGGTGTTTGTTTTTTTAGATCTTTATGGAAATAAGGCAAATGATACCTATTTCCATAATTAGAAGCATAAACAACACTTGGGGAGGAGTATTAAGAAACACATAATGCACTGTGCAATCCTGTTTCTAGCTGGGTTGCAGGATTGCTCAGTGCATCATGATGGCTTGATTCAAAGGCTGTTTCAACTCTGCAGTGGTATGAAACATCAAGCAAGCAGCACTACAGTCAGTGGCAGAATTATCTGGACTGCTATGGGAGCTGAAGCTCACCCATTGTATCTGCTAACGTCTCAAGTGTACCCCTTTTGGCAATACGTCTGCTGCGTTTTTTTTTTTTTCTTTTCTTTAACTTGCAAATAAGTTTAAACACAGTTGAACTGCAAGGATCAAGTCTTTTTGTGAGGTTAACAGAACGACTTGATCTTTACAGTTGAACTTTGTTCACAAATCATCATCATCATCATCATCCCCCTTTTTCCCATTTACATGGGGTCGGGGTATCGTATTAACTGTCGCCAACTCTCTCGGTTCAGTGCCACTCTCCTGCCTTCTTCAACACTCATGCCTGACTGTCACAGATCTTCTTTCACACAATCCATCGACCTCTTTGCTGGACCTCCTTGCTTCCTCTTACCTTCTTCCTGTCTGTCCCAAATCTCCCTCACCAGATTGTCTTCTGCTTTTCTACACATGTGCCCAAACCACCGTAATCTGTTCACTTTGATCTTTTCTGCAATTGGAGCTACTTTGGCTTCTGCTCTTATGTCCTCATTTCTTCACCTGTCCCGCAGTGTGCATCCTACCACCTTTCTCAGGCACTTCATTTCCATCACCTCTAGCTTCTTCAACTGTTCTGCCTTAACTGCCCAGGTTTCTGTGCCACACAGTAGTACTGGTTGCACCACTGTCTTGTACACCTTACTTTTCAGCTTCTTTGGCATTCTTCTGTCATAGACTACACCTGATACTCTATGCCAGTTGGCTGCAGCCCCTCTGATTCTAGCTTTGACCTCTTCATTCAGACTACCCTTCTCCTCAACCACCCCTCCCAGATACTTGAAGCTGTTTACCTGTTCCACTATCTTCCCATCTATCTCTATTCTCAGCTTCTTCTGATTTCCCCAATCTGCTGCCATTACCACTGTCTTATCTGTGCTTAGTTTCATCCCATGTGCCTTCAGATTGGCATTCCATTCTCCTATCCTTTGCTGAAGTTCTACATCAGAGTCTGCCTGTACTGCCACATCATCTGCATACAACAGCTTTGTTGCTCTGACCCCTTCAACCTGTTTGCTGATGTAGTCCATTACCAGTATGAACAGCAGTGGGCTCAGAGCTGAACCCTGGTGTACACCGACTCCCACTGGGAACCCCTCAGTGAGGCCAAGCACTGTTCGTACTTGAGTCACTGGGTCCTTGGTACATAGCCTGTACTAATTCTACCAATGTTTCTGGGACTTCAAACCACCGCAGTACTGCCCAGATTAGCTTTCTTGGGACCTTGTCATATGCTTTCTCCAAGTCTAGGAAAGCCCAGTTTGACTCTCTCCTCTTCTCTAGTTTCTTCTCAAGTATCTGTCTCAATGCAAACATCAGGTCAATTGTGTTGCATCCTGATCTGAATCTGAACTCTTCATCTCCCATATTACATTCTACTATTCTGCGTATCTGTTTATCAATCACCCTCTCCAGAACTTTCATACAATGTGGTAGGAGTTTGATGCCTCTGTACTGTCCACAGTTGTGGATGTCCCCTTTGTTCTTGTACACTGGCACGAGTATGCTTATTCTCCAGTCATCTGGGATACGCCTTTCTCTCCACACTGCAATTAGTACCCTCAGGAGCCATTTCTCCCCTAGCTCAACCAGCATCTTTATCATATCTGCTGTGACCTCATCTGAGCCTGCTGCTTTCCCTGACTTCATCTTCCTTAGTGCTGCTCTTACTTCTTCTAAGCTGGGCTCCTCTTCTACTCTCATTGTAGGCTGTTTCTGGGGCAGTACCGCTTCTGTGGGGCTTTCTTCATTCAGAAGCTGCTGGAAATACTCCTTCCATCTGCCATTTGTTCACAAACTACACTTGAAAAAGGAAAAAAAAGCAGCAAACGTACTGCCCAAAGTGATCTGTGTTCACAATCTGCACTTGGAATCCTTTAACCTGAAATTGCTAATAATTTAATACAATTTAATAAAATTTAATTTAATAAAATGCACAGCTTCCACCAGTCTAGGACTGTATTACTATAGCACAGCAATCTCAGAGTACCTTGATTTGACATTGGCCAAAAAATTACATGATGATCTGATTAACTGTAAAACAGTAAGAAAGATTTAAGGCTTGCTTAATTACATAATATGAACTGATGTTACTGTTCTTGCCCCAGTCCAGTTGTTTATAGGGTGAACTGTGTATCTGGCTAATGGCCAGCAAGGCTATAGCAATAAAAAGGTACTTGTTTCCAATTCTGGCAAGGTGGCAAACAATACAACAGCCTTTAAGTTCCACACAATCAAAGGGAAGGGACACAAAATTTCAGGGATGTTGTTTTAATGAACACCTCTGACGGCACACCTGCCTACCCCCAAATAATGTCCCTCTACAAGTCACCAACTACTTTCATTATCAGGATGAAAGCAAAGAAAACAAGTGAGAAAAAAACAGCCAGGTATTATTAAGGTTAAGGTCTTCTACATGCCTGAGATCTGTTAGTAGAGAAAAAGTTCACATAAATTGAAGATAACTGACTTTCTGAAAACATCTATAGTGGGAAGCTAATCAGATCTTTAACCTCACAACAATTATTTTCAGAGAAGATTGTGTAACCCAGTACTACTGTGATAGAAGTTAGGTTGTGGCTCTAAGGAAGTAATCACATTGCCTTCTTTTGGTGCCGTGGGCTGATTACGTGAAGACTGTCCAAAAGGTTCATATCTACTGTGATAGAAGTTAGGTTGTGGCTCTAAGGAAGTAATCACATTGCCTTCTTTTGGTGCCGTGGGCTGATTACGTGAAGACTGTCCAAAAGGTTCATACCCAGCAGCTTTAGTGTAAGGGCATACCTGTCAGCTTTCCAGATTTTTGCATTATACTTTTGGTGTGTTCCTCATACAAAATTGTGATTTCCTGGAATATCACTGATGCCTGAAGTCAATTAAGTAATGACATGCATTTGAATTTCAGATATAATCCTACAAACATCAGCTCAAGGAACTGATCTCATCAGCTCAGTCTACTGAGTACAGAGAGAGCATTTGAGAAGGCCAGCATCCTTAGTTTCTTAATCTTGAACTATCTTCTGTTTCCTAACTCTCCACCTAAAAAAAAATTACACTTTATTCAGCTGCTTTTATTGTAATTGTGTTATTCCTATTTTATTACTTTATTTTTTTCTTTGCTGTGTGCTCCTAAGTGTTCAAGTGCTTTTATTCTGCTACATTTATTACTGCTTGTTAGTAGCCTGATTAAATTTATCTGCTATTCTAAGCATCTTGGTTTTGGTTTTAGCAATTGGGTTTCAGGCCAGTTATATTACATTTAAGAAGGTTTTTGTGGTCTACACTCTTGTGAACAAACCCTTATCAAAACCCTCTTTTCATAAGTCTGCCCAACTAATCGGAACACTATGTCTGGACAATTTCTATCAATTTCTCCTGCCAACCTAGTCGACATGGGCATACTGAGACAGTATAGCAACTGCCTCATGTTTACTGACAGCCCTCTTCTCCTAGCACATAATTCTTCTACTTGCGAGAAATGCATCTACATCAGTAACCTGGAATCCATGCTCTCTTGCGCCACAGTCAGAACTCCCGATAAAGAGGAGATTGCCAGCACAAACACTATACCACTCACATCACATAACCAAGAACCACACATACACATACACACCTATGCAGAGTCCTCAATAAAAACTTACCTAAACAGCAAAGACCTCCAAAACACACTGACAAACATTCCACACACAACACCAAATACATCACACACAGCAGACAACACAACAGTGGCACACAAACACAGCCCATAATGCAAAACAATAAACCAACTCAGCCCACAAGGCATAACAACAAACCAAAAATATTATTCATTGACGACTCATTTGTGAGACACACCAATGTCCCCCTCACCAGGCTCAACAAGGAGAAGGTCACGGTCATTTGTCTGTCTGGTGCCAGAATCCGCCACATCATGCATGCACTTAAATCTCTCCACAACAAGTACAATTATGACTCTGTCATTGTCCATGTTGGTGTGAATGACTTGAGATTTACCTCCCTGGACTATATGAAGAGACACATGATTGAGCTGTCAGAGTATGTGTCCAAGGCAGGTATGAATCTAGCCCTAAGCAGCATCCTACCTTCACCAAGAGTGATACCACAATACCAACAAAAAATAATTGACTTCAACAATTGGCTTAGTTTCTGGTGTCATTCCTAGGGAATCCAGTATCTGTCTGCCTGGGATGACATGGTTGACAGGCCTCAATGCTTTGTCAGAGATGGCCTCCACCTGTCACCCCTGGGATTCTGGATCCTGGCCAAGGCTCTTGCTGCCCCCATTCTGCCTTTTTTAGGCAATGTCCCAAAGACAAATCTTCCAACATAAAAGATCTGTCAAAAAGCAAATTGAAGGTCATGCTGTTTAATGCTAGGAGCCTTAACCTTAAAATGCACTCACTGGAGGCTCTCCTTGCACTGGAAGATGCCAATGTCTGTGTGGTCATGGAAACTTGGTTCAGGGCTGCGGAGAGCACCCCTGCCTTAGCTCATTCCACACATTCAGAACTCAAAATGAGGTCAGGAAGACTAAGGGTGGTGGAGTCTCTATCTTCATTAAGGACAGGCACACCTCCAGACTGGTTTGCCAGCATGACAAACAGTAACTACTCCAGGTGCAACTGACAGTTGGCAAGAGACCCAGCCAAGTTATAATCAGCTGTAGAACCCCCTTCATGATTCAGGACACCTACTCCTCCTAGCTGGATCTACTTGACTACATCAAGGTACCCCACCATAGACTGGGTGAACTATTCCTGCACTAATGCACTCACCCAATGAATCCTTGACTTCATGAGTTCTAATGCACTAAACCAGCTCGTCTCATCCCCCTCATCCCCCACAAGAGGAGATAACATTCTGGACTTGGTTCTCACCAACATGGGCAACTGCTGCACCACTTCCATGCTATGTTTTTTTCCTGGTGAGATCAGATCATAGGACTGTCTCACTCAAAGTTTTTATCCCACCCAATCCCCCCCCCCAGCAGTAATCATACTAAAAAACTTCTCAAAAACTGACTACAACCTCCTAAGGGAGGGACTGAGTAGCTTTACACCACTGCCCCCTAAGAGGATGCAGACAACTATGCTGAACAGTATGCCAATGCAGTATACAAGCACCTGTATAACTGCATGGTCTCAGGCATACCCAACAGAACTAAAACCTGGAAACACAAACCTGTCTGGTGGACATCCTCTATCAACAGGCTTTACAACGAAAGGAAGAAACTGTTGTCCAGGGGTAAAAATGAACAAATTCCAAATTGGCCAAATTCCCTCCCCTCAAAAAGCAAATTAGATCACTAGTGAAAACCTCCAAAGGCATTTATAAATCATAACTAGCCTCTGAAACAAAGAAAAACCACAAAACGTTCTTCAGTTACTTCAGGAACCTCCATGGCAATGCCCAGGTTTGTTCCAAATTAGTACTTAACAGTATCACTTACACTGATCCTGTTGACTTAACCATCCTGCTAGCAGATAAGTTCAGAGCAAACTTCACCCCACTGCCCCCCCCCAAAGGCCCTTTTGACATCCTCAGTACCTGTCCTACACCTCACATCTCCATAGATCAAGGATTAAAGGCCCTATCCAAGGCAAAAAACACAGCTTCCATGGGGCCTGATAGTGTCACAGGCTGTGTTCTGCACCATCTCCAGCAAGAACTGGCTTCCCCATTGAGCACCCCGTTCAACCACTGCCTAAGTACAGGCTTCATTCCAGCAGAATGGAGAACTGCCATTGTCATCCCCTTGCACAAAGGCGGTGCCACTACTGACCCTAGAAACTATCGCCCATTAGCTTGACAATTCTGATCTGTAAAGCCATGAAGCATATTATTATGGATCTCATAAACAAGGACATAGGCAATCTCCAAGCACTTGACTCCACCCAGTTCGGATTCATCAAGGGTAGATCTTGCTTCTTGAACCTGGTTGATTTCTTTGACACTGTCACCAAGGCCCTGGATGAGGGAAAGTCAGTACATACAGCTTACCTTGACTTGGCTAAGGCCTTTAAAACAATCCCCCACTCGGGCATCATCGAAAAGCTAACACAACTTGGTGTAAATCCCTATCTCATCAGGTGGATGGCCAACTGGCTCACCAACAGGACCCACAAGGTCAAAATAGGTGCCTCCACCTCTGATAGCAGACCTGTCACTAGTGATGTTCCTCAGGGATCTGTCCTGGGACCCCTACTGTTTGGCATCTACTTCTCAGAGGTCCAGGCAAAGACAAATGGCCTGTGGCTGACCAAGTTTGCAGATGTCTGCAAGTTGGATGCTGTCATTGACTCCCCAAATGATGTTAATATACTGCAAGAGGGTCTCACAGCAACAAATCACTGGTGCCAATGTCATGGCCTCAAGTTAAAAGCAAAAAATGTATATTCATACCATTCAGCAAAAACATGGCCCCTACTGATTACCACATAAACGGCAACCCCCTAGGCACATAACCTGTGGTGAGAGACCTGGGTACTCAGGTTAACAACAATCTTACATTCAACCATCATGTAGTGGCAGTGGTCAGAAAAGCCATTTACTTGGTTCATCTCATAAGTAAAGGGATTGCATCCAGAAAAAAGGAGGTTATTACCTCTCTATACTCCTCCCTCATTAGACCAATAATTGAGTATAATGCCCTGTTTGGTATGTACTCCTACAAACATCTGCACCAACTGGAAAGGCCATAGAAATACCTTACAAAGAGAATCCATGGCCTCCAACACCTGTCCTATGTGGACAGGCTCAAATCACTATCACTCTGCTCGGTATCCTACAGATTGCTCAGAGGTGATCTGTATCTCACCTACAAGGCAGTCTCGGACCCTACCCTACTAGAGATGCTCCATATCCTTGCACATTACCTGCTTGAAAGGCCAGAATCTAATATGCAACATCAAAAAAACCTGCTGGAGAGGCAGGTTTGTCTCCCAGAGGCTGTCCATCTCTGAAATAGACTTCCCATAAATGTCAAACAGAGTAACTTGCTGATCCTCTTCAAGTGCAACCTTGATGAGTGGATGGGTAACAACAAATTTGTCCCAGGGGTTCCAACTGTGTCCCTCATTGACAGGGGCAACAGGTGCTGACTGCGGTTTCTTTTTTGGGGAAAAACTATTGGTTAGGCTTGTAAGGACCTCAGGGCCATTAGCCTAGTAACCATCTATGATCCTATGATCCTGTGAAGGGATGATGGTGGTAGCCTAGTTTACAGAAAAGAAAAAACAGCAGTTAACATTCTACCACCTGCTTTTGGCAGTAGAACATTTGCTGATGTGTTTTTCTTCTCAGTAACTTGAAGCACAGTGAACAGTTGAAGTGCGAGATCATTTCCTCATCAGACTCACAGTCTGACTATCATGTTTGAGGAACTGCCACTGTCATCTTTTTTCTAGAAAATAGAAATTAATCTGAGCTTTCAAAGTGCTTGCTGGAAAATCAGCCTAACAGCAAACAAATTTGGCTAAGGGGAAGCCTTTTTTAAATCTACTTCTCCTTCAGTAAGTAATTGTTATTCATATTTAAATTAAGAAATTTATGCACATAAAAATTTGTGGCACAAGTTATTTTCCCTTTATGTTGTGATAATGACTTCTGCTAGTTAACACCTATGGTGTGTTGAGTATGACACCTCTAGCAGCCCATGCACAGCTTGTCTTCCTGACCATTTTCTGAAAAATATTGTGAAGAATAGTAAAAGAAACTGGACAAATAGCAATGTTATCTGTAAGAAGTATTCTTTATGGTGATAATAGTCAGTGCATTCAAAGTCTTTCTATAAATACTATAATACATTATAATGTACACAACCCCCAAATTATATGTTTTGCTAAGCTTTCACAAAAGAATTATCAAATCTTGGAAACTGTACAACGTAGACATATATTGTTAGAATATTTTTGTTAATAAGACATAAGCTTTCACATGACAACCAGAAATTACTCTATGAGTACATGTTTATTGAGATATTTACATCAATATGAAAATATCACCGATTTCTTTCCAATGGAAAGAAATCGGTCAGCCAAACACCAATGGCACACATAAACATATATATTTAATTGGGGGGCTTTGGTCCCCACACCCCCCCAACTAAATATTCTAACTCTGAGACCGCACTACAGTCAGGTAAAGGGCAGGTGTAAGAGAACGGCCAATTGATTTCTTTCTGTTGGAAAGAAACCTGTGATTTTGGCCGCTCACTAATTTTGTAGTTCAACATTTTGGTGTCGAACAAGTCAGAGTCAACATTTTCACCTGTTGTCAATATAATATAGACCCTACTACCAACTCTGTTATACACCTTTCCCATCTTTACAAACCTTAGAAAATCTGACATTGGAGACTTAGTACAATAAAGCAGGTTTGCTACTAACCACTCATTTAAATCACACTACTGATTACAACTCCAGAAACTAAATTAGAGTGAGCTGGCAAATCTTTAATCTCTCAGCCAGCTCTCTATCACGCACTCCACTATCCACCAACCTGAAAACTGCCCTACCCTCAGAAACTTGATTCAACCTTACCATAACAATAGGGCATTGTAATCATCCGATAAATTACAACTAAAAGTGGCTAAATCTAACAATAGTTTTAGGGATTCCCTGTTTTCCGGACAAACATCAAATATCTGGAACTCTATCCCACAAGACATACTCAATACCACTAATCCTCCTAAGTTCAAACTTCTTCTCAAGGGACACCTAACTAAAAATTGACTGTTGTCCTGCACTACCCCAGGATGACTCATTACTAACTTTTTATAACTCCATTCCATAACTAGTAACTAATCGTTTTTCTTCCCTCCAAGTCTGACTCCTCTCCTTAACATTTTTTGTAAAGACATATCTCTCTGATTTAACTCATGGTAATCTCCAAGTATTTCCTAAATGCCTGATCTGTAACTTCTTACTCAGTCTAATTTTTCCAGTCACATTTTGGTATACTTATGAGTTCTTTTTGTTTTAATCTACATACAAATGTATTTTTCATCTATGTTATTTTATTATGTACACTTTTCATTTCTCTGCTTAATAATGATTGTATAATGTGCGTTTTTTGTGCATATGATGTGTTTCTTTATTATAACTCTATATGTAATAACTTGTAATGTACTATGTGTCTAAGTATTACTTTAAAATGTTTTACGGTAACTATTGGAGCTTTTCTCCCTGGGCCTCTGGTGAAAATGGGCTTCTGGCCCAATCAGACACTCCCAGTAAACAAATGTAAAATAAAAATAAATGTAGAGCTCTCAGCTATGAAAATATGAAGATTAGTAATTCATTTCTCTACTGCAACACATCCTAGAACAGCAATCTTAGTGTTATTTTTGTTAATAATTACTTGCACTTTCTAATAACTAGCTGGTAGATTCTTTAGTTAAAGAAGCCAGACCCCAAAAAAGGAGCTATGGGGGTGCTGAGGTCAAAGAAGGCTGAAACATGCATGTCTGCAGCTGATGGGGTTTGGCTTTATCACCCTGAATGTATTCATAAAGACTTAAAATGTAAAATGTCACGGTCATTCAGAATCCATATAGCTGAAACACTTGATGTCTTTAAGCTGTCAATTGTGTCAGTTACAGCAAGTCACAGGTCTCCTGCACACAAGTCCTGGAGTTCATAAGTGCTCTGCTGGATACTGTTTTCCATATAGCAAGGTTACCACAAACTAGACTGTCCACACTACAAAATCAAGCACTACAACTACTGTCTTATCAACCTATACCAGTCAAGTTGATTTTGCAGTTAATAAATAATTTGTGATTAGTGAATAACAACGTATACCTCAGTAAAAAAGTGCTCCCAAACTGTAGTTAAAATAAAATGTAAACCAAACTGTGAGTTGGAGAGCACAGCAGACCAATAGACCACGATTCCTTGTTAAGTAAAAAGGTTTTAATCCACAGTTCCAAAGACAAACACCATATATAAAAATGCTGCAGCTGATGAGCGCTTTCACTCACAAAATGAGTTTCTTCAGATCAATTTGCTGCTACCCATAGTGCCCCTATAAATGCATCCATCAATAAAACAGATAAGTGGCAATTAACAGTTAAAGTTGTATATTACATATTAAAACCACTATGAATCCTAAAATAGATTACTATATAAGATATATATTAAGAAACTTACATAGCTTATACAAAATAAATACATACTTAAAAAGCATATAAAATGTTTATATAAAATATAATATAAACGAATATATCAGTAAGCAATCATTAAAAATGTGTGACTGCTGTAGAAAATGTCTAAATATGTTGTTTAAAACTACCTATGTTTAATGTTGATGTTCCTTCTTTTCTTGAGAGCTGGTTTTATCGAAGCTCTCTCATTGAGTCCAGAACCCCTATCAGCCCTTAGTCTTGTTATCCATTTACTTTCCCTATCTTCCGTGTGGTTCCTAATGTCTCCACCTCTAATACAAGGTTCAATCATTTCTAGAACTCTAAAAAGGAATCTATGTGTATCACCTAATTCTACTACATGTTTAGCTAGTGCATTCATTGTATTCCCTTTCCTCATGTGGTATCTGTGTTCACGTATCCTATCTTTAAGTTGTCGGTTAGTTTTACCGACATAGAACGCATTGCATACCTGGCAGACGGGCTTATTTATTTTGAATATTTTCAGTTTCAGTGTGATTTCTACTATATTTGATATATGGATAAAGCGTTGAATAACGTTGACATAGAGCTTGACTACGAGCCCCGGGGTGTAGACCTGGGCTCGTCAGCTCTGTTGAAGCAGAGGTTTGAGCAGCAGCTGCAGTGTTCCAAGGTTGCATCCTGGCAACTAGATGGCTCGACGCGCACGAGTGACGACAACGCGCCTACCGTGGATTTAGAGAAACTGCAACGCATGTTAGATAAGTTGGAGAAGGATTTTGGGTGTCTGAAGAGACTACAGACGCAACGTATGCACTTCATGTACTGTATGGAACAGAAGATAGTACCGAGGGGACTCCGGATATTCAACATGCCGAATCAAGGAGACCAGCATCCCGAACTTTTAAAAAAGTGGCAGCTGATAAACTTGGATGTTAGCAGGCAATACATGCAACTGCTAGTGGACTATTTCGCACCAGAAGAGGATGCATTGGCTACAAGCATCAAACAGCAAAGGTTGGACATTTTTCTAGCATACCCAGAAGCTTTAGTTGCTCCGCTGTTTGAGAGCTTGCTGGACGGCGTTTCGGCGCTTGAACGCAAGCTTCTCCAGCAGAAGCACAACAAAATAAGACGTGACCACAAAGATTTTTCGATGGGTCACGTCTTTGTATGGCCCAGGTTTGGTGAAAGTGATATTAGTAGCCTTGTAGAGAATGCTAATGCTGTAACCAGTAACGCGAACAGCAATAGATTTGTTAGTGTTAACAACATAAGTGAAACAGTTAAACAAAATGTAAGACCTGCATCAAATGTGACAGGGGTTTCTGTAAATAGCATGAATACACGAGAATTTGGTAGAAATAGTAACAATGTCTTAAATGAGTCGTTACATGTTACTGTAGATGAAGTGCTGGGTGACTCTACTAATACAGATGATGTTATTAGCATCATACATATGGATGGAGACACAGTACGTGACAATACAAATATAACAACAAAGGGAACTACATTAAATAGCCCTATGCATACGAATTTATATCCTCAGGTAGAGGTCACAAATAAACCTATATTGCAAGATGATAGGGTCGTTAGACCCAAGGTACATAGTAAGAACATGAATGTTATAGGAACAGTACAAGGTGGTATCCCTTTTCCGTTACCTGTGAGGAAGGACAAGGGTTTGAGGAGAGGGAGATCTTTAAGCAGAGGAAGACAAAAAAGGAAGGCCTCAGAGGAATTCCAACCACAGCATACAATAAAGAAAATGTGGAGGAACAAAATAGGACAGTGAGTGATTTAATGGTGATGAATGATAACACACACACAACTAACTCACTAGTCTGCAATATATCTAAGTATGAGTTAACAAATTCAGAATTGGACTTATTGGAGAAAGGGTTGAATTTCATTCCTAGTGGACATAGTAATCTAGTAGATACAGTACTGGATACTAAGCTTTTTTGTAGGAATTTGATGCTTAAGTTGACATTTCAAAACAATACCACAGATACCGTTACAGGTGATAAAACAATACCTATATTTAAAAGATTAAGTAATTATACACCGGTGAACCATCCACTGGTGGAGGCTTACCTCAAATTAACTGAGGATGAGCTACATAAATATTTTAGTAAGAAACCTAATTTAAGGCACAATGACAATTTGAGCAGGAGAGAAAGAGCAAGTCTACGGGATTTGCAAGTGAATAAGGCAATCACAATCAGACCAGCAGATAAAGGAGGTCAAGTTGTGATAATGGATACTATGTGCTATCAAGCAGCAATGATGAGAATGCTGGATGATGTATTTTATTTAAGAATTGACTCTTCTATGGTGAGAAGTATTATATTAGAAATAGGAAACAAATTGGTTGATATGTTTAATGGCAAGATCTTGGACAAAGATTTATTTGAATATCTTACAATCGAGCCGCTCATTCCATGGATACAAGGCTTCCCTAAGATAGACAACAGTATCAGTGACCCACCCATGAGACCAGTGGTATCAGGGCAGGTTGGGTCACTGAACACATATCTGTTTACATAGAGAAGCATCTACGTCCAGTGCTAAATATGAATTCAACTATACTCAAGGACTCTAAGCAGTTCCTGCTAGAACTCTATGATTGTATGGCAAGTGGGATTAGTAGTGAGGAGTTAATATTGGTCACATTTGACATTCAATCATTGTTCACCATTCTACCGAATGATTTAGGAATTATATATGTTAAGGAATATCTATTATTACATAGCACATTTACACCCGTACATATAGAACTGTTGGTACATTTGCTAGACATTGTGCTTGAGAACAATGTGTTTATATTTGAAGATACAATATACAAACAGCAAGCTGGTGTTGCCATGGGCACGCCATGTGCAAACAGCTATGCCAACATGTTCTTGGCACATTGGGAGAATGAGGTGTTGTTTAGAACTAATGAGTTTATGAGCTCTGCTATATTCTACAAACGCTTTGTAGATGATGTGTTTATGCTATGGAGAGGAGATGTTGATTCGCTTAATGAGTTTCACGGCATGATAAATAACTTGACAAACTATTTAGTATTTACCATGTGCTATTCAACCATTAGATTAGATTTCCTAGATTTATATATTGAGAAAATGGATAATGGGTTGTTGAACACAGGAGTATATCGCAAGCCATGCCATCGCAATACGATATTAGCGAGGACTAGCATGCACCCCAATTATATATTTAACAATATAATAAGAGGACAGGGCATGCGTGTTTCCAGACTTAATGCAACTGAGACAGGCTTTGAAATAGGGATGCATGAGTTGAAAGAGAGATTAGAGCATAGGGGTTATAGTAATTATGAAATAGAGACAATTTAATGATATGCACAAACTCAGATTGAATAGAGCAGCACCTTATTATGGACCTAGACCCACACTAGAGAATGATGGACGAAGTGCAAGTAATGATGTCAAAATCTCGTTATCATATACTAGTGACAATAGGGATCTAAAAGATATATTCAATAAGCATTGGTCCATATTATGTACAGATGATGAGATCAGACAGGTGGTAGGAGATGAGCCAAGATTTCTGTACAAGAATAAATTAAATTTGAAAAGGTTGCTGTGCTATTCGAAGAAGGATAAGAAGGGATTTGAATCATGTTACACTAAGGCATGTCAACGTTGTAATCAATGTGCATACATTGACAGTGCTACAACATTTGTACACCCTGACTCACACATACAGTTTAAGACCCAAGTGGACGCAACATGCATTAGTATGAATATTGTGTACCTGGCAGTCTGCCAGGTATGCAATGCGTTCTATGTCGGTAAAACTAACCGACAACTTAAAGATAGGATACGTGAACACAGATACCACATGAGGAAAGGGAATACAATGAATGCACTAGCTAAACATGTAGTAGAATTAGGTGATACACATAGATTCCTTTTTAGAGTTCTAGAAATGATTGAACCTTGTATTAGAGGTGGAGACATTAGGAACCACACGGAAGATAGGGAAAGTAAATGGATAACAAGACTAAGGGCTGATAGGGGTTCTGGACTCAATGAGAGAGCTTCGATAAAACCAGCTCTCAAGAAAAGAAGGAACATCAACATTAAACATAGGTAGTTTTAAACAACATATTTAGACATTTTCTACAGCAGTCACACATTTTTAATGATTGCTTACTGATATATTCGTTTATATTATATTTTATATAAACATTTTATATGCTTTTAAGTATGTATTTATTTTGTATAAGCTATATAAGTTTCTTAATATATATCTTATATAGTAATCTATTTTAGGATTCATAGTGGTTTTAATATGTAATATACAACTTTAACTGTTAATTGCCACTTATCTGTTTTATTGATGGATGCATTTATAGGGGCACTATGGGTAGCAGCAAATTGATCTGAAGAAACTCATTTTGTGAGTGAAAGCGCTCATCAGCTGCAGCATTTTTATATATGGTGTTTGTCTTTGGAACTGTGGATTAAAACCTTTTTACTTAACAAGGAATCGTGGTCTATTGGTCTGCTGTGCTCTCCAACTCACTTACAGTTTGGTTTACAATTTGTGATTAGTGCTTAGAAATGCAAAAAAAAAAAAAAAAAAAAAGTGGTGGTGAGGGAATGAACTAGTTAGGGCTGAAAATGTTAATATTGTAGTTAAGAGGTGGGGTATAAAGCAGGTCCATAGATAATTATATATATGGCTACCATAAGGTTTATATTGGAATCACATAGGAAGTGGTGAGCAGTGTCACACATCTATGTGTATGGCTGGGAGGATGTAGTAATATTATTCATGTACTGGTGAAGACTGGTTGTGGGGTATAGGATTCTGAATGAAGAGAAATGGTTTGACAATATGGCAGGCTGAAGATAACAGTGGCAGTTATCCTAGAGATATACAGGATCAGATTCATTGATTTCACAGGTGAAGTTTTAGTTGTGTTTTAAATAAGTCTGCAATTGAATGGATTTCACTGATAGTGAGATGTGGTTTCTATAGTTTAGCTACACTGTTTGAATGTAGAGAGAACATGCAGTATTCCATGACTGGTTACAGTGAGAAGTGATATTTCCTCTAGAGTGTAAAATTGCATGGTGGAGTAGAATTGTACTAAGTTGCTAAGGGCTTGCTAATTTTATGGTTTGTAAAGAAGTCTGTGTATTGTTGTTAGCTGAGAAAGAGCTACATGATGTGGTATTACTAACCAATTTATTTCTCTGCGGGCTTATCATGATACTGTTCAACTTTGTGCAAATGCAAATTTGAAATTCACAACTTGCCAGTATCCTCCTTCAGCCTGCACCATATTTTTCTAACAGGGCTATACCAATCAATCCAGGAGTACATTTGGGATATACCAATCAATCCAGGAGTACATTTGGGTTAAACCAATCAATCCAGGTGTACATTTGGGTTATACCAATCAATCCAGGAGTACATTTGGGTTATACCAATCAATTCAGGAGTACATTTGTGGATACCCAAGACATCTGGTTTATGTTTAAAGGAAGATATTAAGTCACAATGATTTACCTGCAGGGGACATTTATTACTGGGGGTGGGTTGGGAGGTTCTGCATTATGAAACTCTTCATCCATCATGTCTTATTTATTTGTTTTCAAAAATATAGGTCCCTAGTTTTAGTATTGGTGGAGATATTGGACTTGAAGAGAAACAGGAGGTCCAGGACAGTCTGATATCAAATGGCACAGTAAGTAAGACAGATATCTCCCATCAAAAGTCTCTAAGACACTGAATAAAAAGGTACACCTTCCAGCCGCACTTGATAGCTCAGGGACGTTATGCCTCTGATCATTTTGGTTAGCAACCTTTGGGATCTATGTGACTGCAGTCCTCTTACGATTCAGCACATTAAATGCAGATAGTGGCACAGGAATATGCAAACTTTAGCCTTCATGTGGATTTCATTATGACTAAATGCTTTTCCCCATTCACAATGTTTTGCACAAGCAACAGACTGCATGTATCCCCTTCTCATTTCTGATTATGCAACACCTGCTCTTGGAATATAGTAAGCATGCCTGTATTTGTATTGTATATGCACATATTCATACATGCATACTTCACTGAATACTATTCCAATGGTCACAGTGTTTTTTAATTGCAGCACAATATAGCAGTGGCAGATTTACCCGGGGGGGGGGGGTAAGGGAGCTAAAGCTCCTGCATTAGTGATCACCTCACGCATGTTCAGCTGCACTGCTTTTGATATTTACATTTTATTTTTAACCTTTTCCTGTGCCAAAAGTCCATTTTTTATAGCCATGCTAGGTATCTTCTGAAACTCAACTGGGCTGTGACTATTGGTTTGCTGGCAGCTGATCATCACAGTCCAATCACTTTTGGTAGTCGCATGATAAGAATTAATATAAAAAGGAATTGCTTTCGCATCTATTTCCTTTTGCTGAGACTGCAGGATTTGTGAGTTGGACCATACTCGATATAAGTTTTTCAGAGTGAAAGTGAGGCAGGTTGGGGTAAAAATTATTAAGAATAACTTCTGGCTATCTCTGATTTTGCAAAACATCCCTGCCATTTTGCCTCATAGTTTTTGTCTGCCCCTTGTAAAATTTGCAGTTTTATGGAAATATGATGGGACTACAGTCACCATATGAGATTCAGATTTCATAATCCTTCAGACAAATGTATGATAATACAGAAAATGTTATTCTAGAAGACAGTCTTCTCTCCTGTATGGCTTGACTACTTTCTGGGTATGCATATCTCTCAACTGTCCCGTGTGTTCACAGAAAATACGGACTTTATTCTTTAAATAACAGAGTAATGTGAAATTATGAATGGCCCATTTCAAATTACAATTTTTATTATTTTTTTTCCTGACAGTCATGTCATACAGCCACACCACATCCCAGACTCTGGAAATGATGTCATCACAAAAGCTGAGCCCATTACTGTTTCTGAGGTGAGTAGTCAGAAGCTGAGGCAAAGGTAGAATTACTCACGATTTACAAAGTCAGTTTGGGAATCAGACAGACAAAACCACAACCTTTAGTTAACTCAGACATTTTTCTTTTGCTGGTTCTGTACTTGAATAAAAACAGGCAGAAATTAGAAACATTCCATTATTTTTCTAATTTCAGTTTATTGTATTGAAGTACTGGGTTCCTTCTCTTCCTTTATAATTTAGCTCAGATTTGTTAATCCCATGCCCAAAAAGGGGTATAAATAAGATACTGAAGAAATGCAATGTTTAAAGGTGATGAATGCTAAATTGTTATATTGTTACTATCCGTATTGATGCCACATACAGTGATGTTTTTGGTATATTTCATGCCTTTTAGTTATCCGTGTAAATAGAGAACAGAAATAACTGTGTGTGGGGAGGTGGGGGTGGGGGTGGGGGGTAACACTATGACAATCTGGCAAATACTGTCCTAATTTTTGCCTCCATCATTAATGAGGGCATTAATGTGCTTTGTTTCCTGCATCCAAATCACTTATTAATTAATGAATTAGTTAATGAATTTCTGACAGTATTCTCAAACAAGGCTCCTTGGTAATGGTCAGGACAAATGAGAGAACACACTAAAGAGTATAAATCTTTATTTTTTAATGTACAGTTACTGGATTATACCCAATGATACAGAGCTTTTATTTTTCCAGCAGTGGATAATGGCAACTTTTCTCTTGTCATTCCATCTGCAGTATAAATGTTTATTGTAAGCAGTTAATAGCTGTTGCCTCTAAAACTTTTAATGGCTTTGCACTGTGTTGTACATGAGGAATTAAGAACTGCACTGCCTTTTCAGTTGTGCTGATGGTGTTTATCATCTGTCCGGCAAGCCTGTTTGTTGTCCTGTCAAGTTCCTACTTATGTGAATTGATTTGCAGCTGAATTGCAACTTCAGTGCTTAGTCTTCATGTGATGTATTTGGTTGCTGTAAGGGTGCAAAGTCGTATGCACCTTGATATCTGAAAAGTTAAATGCAGCTGTGCTGATGCTGCTTGCTGAAACCAAAGTCTGATTAATGCACTGAACTTTGCAGACTATAACTTTTTCAGCACTATATTATGCGTAGTACTAATAAAGCAACTTGTCTACATAACAGACGACACATACGATAATGTCACAGTTTTACAGATTTTAATGTCTCAGGTTAAGCTTTTCAGACAGCAAAGAAGATGTTCTCCAGTGTACCAGATCTAACAAAAATCACATCTAACATTATACACTTTCAATGTCCTTTATATACATTTTACTGTACCATCCATATCTTATCCATGAAACAGTCTGTTGATTTTAATACCTTTGAAATTCTTCTGATGTCATGCAGTCTGTTGATAAGCTACTTTGTGTTCTGTTTCAATGTGAATTATGTGACAACTTTAAACTTTTAGGGAGTCTTTTCTGTTGTGAAAAATGTGCTTCATCCTACTTCATTTTGCTGTTTGTGCTTAGGAGTTCTACTGCATTTAGTTTGCTGTATTTATTACTGCTTGTTGGTAGCCTTATTAAATTAATGACAGTATTCTGTTGAATTGCTGCTTTATTTGTGCTGTCTTTTACTGTTGGGATTGTGAGCTACTGTTTTAAAGCAATTTACTGATGAACTATATTTCATTGCTATCTACTGCAATTCATTGTTGTTTAACTGCATTTTACTGTATTTTTGTTACTGTTTAACTGTATTTTTTCATACTGTGAGTTCTGTTCTTTGGGTCTGCTGCATCCAGAGCTCCAGTTGGATGGTTTATAATCCCTTTTGAGGTATTCCAGCTACAAATTTTTCCTTAGTAGCACTTGTGTTATCACCTAATAGTACTACTCTTGGACATTCCTCCATTTACCCTCTTAGCTCTTTCCTGGCCTCTCTCCCTCAGTTTCTGACAAATATGGATGGACAATTTCCTAAATATTTTCCTGCCAGTCTAGTTGATATGGGCATCCTGAGACAGTGGAGCAACTGACTCATGTACACAGACAACCCGCTACAACTACCACCTAGGAGCACAACTTGTGAGAGATGCAATTACATCAAGCACCTAGTGTCATTGCTGTCTCCCTCCCAAACTAGTATATCTGGCACTGAGAAGGTTGGCAACATGAACATCACACTTCAAACACCACCAACACCTATACAACACACCCCCACATATGCGGAAGTCCTCAGCAAAAACATACTCAAACAAAAGAGACCTCCAAGGCAAAAACACATGCGAACTCCATTGCCCACCACACCACACACCACACATAGTCCGCACACTTGTGTCTCACAGCCGCTAAGGCCTAAACATAAACCCAACATATTAGTCATAGGAGACTCCATTGTGAGACACACAGATGTGGCCCTTACCAGGTTGGATAAGGAGACAGTCACGGTTAGTTGTTTCTCGGGTGCCAGAATCCACCATATCACCAATGCACTCAAGTCTCTCAACAGGTACTGTTATGACTCTGTCATAGTCCATGTTGGAGTGAATGACTTGAGATGTACCTCCCTGGACTATAAGAAGAGAGACATGATTGAGCTCACTGAATATGTATCCCAGGCAGGTATGTTCCTAGCCTTAAGCAGCATTCTACCATCACCCAGACTGATGCCTCAATACAAACAGAAAATGATTGACTTTAACAACTGGCTTAGTTTCTGATGTCACTCCAAGAGGATCCAGTACCTGACAGCTTGGGATGACATGACTGACAAACCATGATGCTTTGCCAGAAATGGCCTGCATCTGTCTCCTTTAGGCTTTAGGCTCCTGGCAAAGGCTCTTGCCTCTCCCATAGTGCCTTTTTTAGGCAATGCCATGAGGTCAAAACTACCAACATGAAAATTTCATCAAAATGTAAATTAAAGGTCATACTGCTTAATGCTAGGAGTCTAAACATGAATCTGCACCCATTGCAAGCATTCTTAGCTCTGGAAGAAGCTGACATACCAGGTTACTCATCCTATCATTCATTTAGACCCCAAACAATGGACAGCAAAACAAAAGGAGTTGGAGTTGCAATATATATATATATATATATATATATATATATATATATATATATATATATATATTATATATCTAAAAGACATACACACCTCTAGGCTGGTCAAACAGTATGATGCACAGGAAACACTCCAGGTGCAGTTAACAACTGACAAGACCCCTATTCAAATCATAGCTAGCTATAGGCCTATAACTTTGACTCAAGATCCCAACTCCACCTATATGGACCTGTTTGAACCTATCAAAATTCACCCCTTTATCCTGATCCTGGGTGACTTTAACTATCCATGCATAGATTGGAAGAAATACTCATGCCAAAACACAAATGCCCAGAGATTCCTTGATTTTGTTAATGCAAATCCCTTTGACCAGTTGGTTTACACCCTCACAAGAGGTGAAAATATCTTGGACTTGGTATTAACCAAAGTGAGTAACCACTGCAGCATCCCTACAATGTCATTATACCTGGTAAGATCCGACCACAAAGTGGTCACTTTCGAAGTTACCACCTCCTCTGTTCCATCCTAGCTATGGTCAAACAAACTTCTCCAAAGCTGATTACAATGTCCTGAGGGAAGGTATAAACAGCTTCACAGCCCCCTCCATAGTAACTGGCACATATGTCCAAGCCTATACCAAAGTACTATATGAGCATTTATATAGCTGCATGGAATCAGGAAAACCAGACAGGACAAAATCCTCCTCTTCAAGGAAGAGTAAACCTGTCTGGTGGGCATCTGCAATAAATAAACTCTATAATAAAAGGAAAAAAAATTGCTGTCTAGGACCAAGAAGGAGCAGGTGCCTAACTGGAAGCAATCTCTCCTTAGCCTGAATAAGCAAATAAGAGCACTAGTGAAATCCTCCAAAACAAACTTTGAGTCCAAACTGGACACATTTAGTAAAGACAATCATAAGGCCTTCTTCACATATGTACATAATCTCAAGAGAAGTGCCCAGATCTGCTCAGAACTGGTGGCCAAGGATACCACATACAACAAATGCAGTAGATATAGCCAACATGCTGGCAGACAGGTTCAGTGAAAACTTCACCCCTCTGTCCCCAATCAGTAAAGCAGGACATCCCCAGTACCTGCCCCCCTCCCCTTTTCTCTGGGGAGCAAGTCATCATTGCCCTCTTAAAGGGAAAAAATACAGCCTCCATGGGACCAGATAACATTCCAGGCTGCATCCTACATGAACTCAGGCAGGAACTTGCAGCACCATTAGACACCTTATTCAACCAAAGCCTGAATACCAGCTTCATCCCAGCTGAGTGGAGGATAGCCACTGTCATCCCTTTGCACAAAGGTGGAGCGTCCACCAGGAAATTATAGACCCATCAGCCTAACTAGCCTGATATTCAAGGCCATGGAGCGGATTATCATGGACCTCATTAACAAGGACATTAGCAACTTCTAGAAACTTGATCCCACACAGTTTAATTTCATCAAGGGGAGGTCATGCCTGTTAAATTTGGTCAACTTCTTTGAGACAGTCACCAAGGCCATAGATGAGGGGAAGAAGGTACACACTGCCTACCTTGACCTGGCCAAAGCCTTCGATACTATTCCCCACTCGGGTATAATAGATAAACTCTCTCAACTTGCACCAATCCATATGTTACCAGATGGATAGCAAACTGGCTCACTGATAGAACCCACCTAGTCAAAATAGGGGGAAGCCACCTCAAGTAGTAGACCCGTAACAAGTGGTGTACCCCAGGTTCGGTCTTGGGGCCTCTGGTATTTGGGATATACTTCTTTGAGGTGCAGGCCAAATCTAGTTGGCTATGGCTGACCAAGTTTGTAGATGACTGCAAGCTGGGTGCTGTCATCAATTCCCGTAGTGATGTGGACATCCTTGAAGAGGGTCTCACCCAAACAAATGACTGGTGCCAGAAATATGGCCTCACACTGAATGCCAAAAAATGCATCATCATCCCTTTTGGGGAGAGTGACATCCCCACAAGTTATCACATTGATAATAAGGTCCTAAGTATGCAATCAGTTGTGAGGGAATTGGGGACCCAAGTTGATAGTAAACTGACTTTTGACCACCATATTGCTTCCATTGTATAGAAAGTTTTCTACATGGCCCACCTCATTAGTAAGGGTATCTCATCCAGGGACAAGGTGTTCATAACATCCCTGTATTCTTCCCTTATAAGACCCATTATTGAGTACAATGCCCATTTCAGCATGTACCTCACAAAGCACATGCAGCAGCTGGAGAGACTACAGAGATTCCTCACCTGGAGAATCCAGGGCCTCAAACATCTGCCATACACAGATAGGCTAAAAGCCCTGCCCCTCTACTCATTCTCATGCAGACTCCACAGCGGTGACCTCTGTTTGGCATACAAAGCAATCTCAGACCCCGCCCTGATGGGACTGCTGCATATCTGCAAGTCAAGCTCCATTCGAGTAACCCGCATGCGCAACATCAACCTGGTATGTGACATCAGTAGGATTTGCTAGCAGGACAGATTTGTGTCCCAGAGACTCCCCCTTTTGTGGAATAGACTCCCTCTCCACGTAAAGCAGAGTACCCCATTGACTCTTTTTAAACAGGATAACTGGATGGGGAACAGAAAATACACCCCTGGGATTCCACCTGTGTTACTGTTGGAGAGTGGCATAGGGTGCTGACTTGTTGGAACATGGGCTAAATTCTTGGCTAGGCTTGTAAGGGCCTTAGGGCAATAGCCTAGTAACTTTCTTTGATCCTATGATCCTATGAATGTTTCTGTATAAAATAAGCTTCCCATACTCCCTGAACCTGGTCTCTTATTTGTTTGTACCAAGGACTGGACATTCTGTGATACATTCAGTTGGATGACATTCAGCTAAGAGAAGTTTAACCCTTTAATGTATATGTGCTAGCAAACAGAAATGTACATGCATCTAAGTGACTGTATTTTCCTACATATATTCTAGCAAACAGAAGTGTACATGCACTGTTATATTTTACTACATACATATTTTAATAAACAGAAGTGCATATGCACTGTTATAAATGTCTAAACATATATATATATATATATATATATATATATATATATATATATATATAACAAACAATATCTAGCCTTAATTTTGATTTTGTTAGTTCATAGGTTTAAAGGAGGTTATTAGGCTAATGATTCTAGGGTCTTTACAAGCCTAGCCATGTTATACCTGTGTTCCGTAATTGGCCTTGGTTAGATGGTCATTATTCACATAGCTAGTCTATGATCAGCACCAACTACCCCTGTCCGTGAGGGACATAGCTGCTACCTCCATAGTGAATTTTCAGTCTCACATCCAATTGTCTAGGTTGCATTTGAATAGGGTCATTGAGGAACTCTGCTTCACATAAACTGGGAGTTTATTCCAGAGAAGCGGCAAAATCTGGGAGATATATCTATCTTTCCAGCATGTTCTGTTAATGTCACAGGCTAGGTTTTTTGCAATATTTATTTATTATATCCAAAGTCAGTGTTATTTAACCCACTCAGTGCAATATTAGACAAATAATTTAGGCATTGTTCAATCTGTAGTGTGTTTTGTATTACTTTAAATAGGTAGTTACTTTAACTTAGAGGAGGGTATTCTTTTCATATTTGAGTGTTGGTAAATGTTTCTGTTCTTTCTTATGTGTATTGGGAGTAGTATTGTATTTATTCGTGTGTTTATTCCTCTACTTGTATGTGTTGTTTTACTTTCCTTTGTAATCTCAAGAATTGAGCTGATCCACAAAATTTTGTTTAGGGTACACGTGTGTAGTTCTAAATGAGAATAAAATTTACTTTGACTTTAGGTTAAGATCCCTAGATTGTGTGACTCTTGTCCCATTTGATTTGCGGGGGTCTATATTACTTCAACAAAAATTCAGTTCAGTAAACGGCATTTTCAGTTCACTTACATCAAACATGCTGTTCATCTAACTTTTCATACTGAGATCATAGTACAGCGAGGATTGGGAAATTTGTCCTTTCCCCACTGTAGTGCGATCCTGGAGTTGCTAGCGGGGGGTGTGGGTGGTGCAGCCCCCCACAAGAGCTGAGCGGATTTCGATGAACAGCATTTCCAATGAAATGCCATTCGTTGAACTGTCACTTTGCTGAAGTGATATAGACTTGATTTGTAGGTGTGCAGCATTTCCATTAGGGCAGGGTCAGAAACTGCTCTGTAGGCTATGCACAAGTCACCTCTAAGCAGCCTATAAGATACAGAGTGCAGTGACAGGTCATGCTTGGAGGTCCTGAATTATCTTGATGAGAACCATCTGTGGTCTCTCCAGCTGCTGCAGATGTCTGGTGAGGTACATTCAAAAGTAAGCATTGTATTATATTAGTGGTCTGACGAAGGTTGAGTACAGAGGAGTTATAACATCCTTAGTCTTGTATGCAATACCCTTACTTATGAGGGGCACAGCATAGAAGGCTTTCCTTACCTCTGTAAACACATGGTGATTGAAGTTTAGATTGTTATCAACCTGTATTTCCAAATCTTGCACCACTGGGTTTGAGCTTGAGGGGGGCACTGTGAATATTGTGATTTTCAGGGAATTCCTCTTTGCCAAAGGGGATAATAAAGAATATTTTTTGTGCTTAGTTTTAGTCCGTGGCTTTGGCACCAATTATTTGTCTGTGTTAGCCCCTTTTGTGATATGTTAACATTGGAGGGGGACGCAATGATTGTGCTCAGTTTGTAATCATCAGCTAACTTGGTAAGCCTCAAGCCTCCTACTTTCACCTGATCTTCTGAAAAATAAATTCCAAACAGTAGAGGGCCGAGGACAGATCCCTGTGGTATGTCACTGGTAACTGGTCTAGTGGTAGAGGTGGAATCCCCAACTTTGACAGTATGCATTCTGTTGTTGAGCCAGTTGGCTATCAACTAGTGATGTAAGGGTTAGTCCCCAGCTGAGAGAGTTTCTCAATGATTCCTGACTGGGGGATTGTGTCAAAAGCCTTGGCTAAGTCAAGATAGGTGGTATGTTCTGTTTTGCCTTCATCCAGGGCTTTGGTGACATTCTCAAAGAAATCCACCAGATTCAGTAAGCATGATCTACCCTTAATGAAGCCAAACTGGGTCAGATCAAGACTTTGAAGGTCACAATAGGTCCTTGTTGATATGGTCCATGATGATTCTCTCCATGGCCTTGCAGATAAGGCTGATTAGACTTATGGGTCTATAGTTCCCAGGGTCAGTTGATGGGCGTCTTTGTGCAAGGGGATTACTGTTGCTATTCTCCACTCTGCTGGAACAAAGCCAGTGCTCAGGCTGTGGTTAAACAGAGTGCCAAGTGGCTCTGCTAGGTCATTTTAGATTGTGGACATAGGTAAAGAATGCCTTATGACTGTGCTTAGCTAGGGATGCTAATGTAGATTTATAGTTAGCTTTAGAGGAGCTCACTACTACACAGCCTGACTGACCGCTTAGCATGCTGCTCTTTCTGTCCATGTTGGTTGAAGGCTGGGGGCTACTACAGTGTGTGATTTGGTCATCTGTTACTAAAACTCTTCTGCACTGTGGATGACTGAGTGTTATGAAATTATGTTAAGCTGTGCCTTTAACTGCAACTGAGTATTGGAGTTCTACTGCTGGCATTTTACCTTACAACTTATTGTATAAACCTTTTCATGGATTATCCATTTGTAGCTTTAGTCAGTATAAACCATTATAATGGTTATGCAACTTTTGCCAGCACACATGATCTATGATAGGTTCATAGGTTTTTATTAGGCTAACGACTACAAGGGCCTTTTTAAGCCTTGTCATTGCAATCTAAACCTCTGACAAGTTCTGGTACCCTTGATAAGTGTAAGCAGGGGCTTGGGAGGTGAAACATTTATGATCAGGACCCTATGAGAACATTTACAGGCTACCTTTGTCCATTATAGACACAAGTGCCAAACCTGGGATGAATTTCCTGTTCCCCATCCAATTGTCCAAGTTACACTTGAATTGAGTTAAGGAGGAACTCTGCTTCACATGGATGGGTAGCCTGTTCTAGAGAAGGGGTAGACTCTGTGATACATACCTGTCTCTCCAGCAGGGTCTATTTAGACCACAGGAAAAGTTTAAGTCTTTAGCATGGGCAATTCTGTAGGCTTGTTGTAGGCTTTTCCTGGTATATGCCTTGCACAGCAACCAGACCAATCAGGAAGTTCAAAGATAAACATTCACTGCCCAATCAGAAACAGTCTTAAATGCTGATAACTTATAAACTAATTATTTTACTGCTATGATTATGATATTGCCCTTGTGTAGCCCAGTCTAGAATGTATTTTGTGCTGGAGATTTATTCTTCTTCTTCTTCTTCTTTCGGCTTTTCCCGGTTAGGGGTCGCCACAGCGGATCTTCTGTCCGCTCATGATTGGCAGTAGAGTTTTACAGTGTTGAGTTGCCAGCCCAGCGCCCAACCTTCCACAGAAGGCACACACATGCACACACTCACACCTAGGGCCAATTTAGAGTATCCAATCCACCTACTGCATGTCTTTGGGATGTGGGAGGAAACAGGAGCACCCGGAGGAAACCCACGTGACCACAGGGAGGACATGCAGACTCTGCACAGAAGGCACCCCAGCCAAGAATCGAACCGGAGAACCTCTTGCTGTGAGGCGTGCTGGAGGCTTATTACTGAAGCATATTAACATCTGCCAAGCATGTAAAGGGGTAGTTCACTGATGGGTAAATAGGCAACTTGGTATTCATCTATAGCATTTTGGATCCATTGTGTCTTGCTGCTGACTACTATTTTTCCCAAACAAAGGTGACCACTGACATCTTGTTACATCAGCATGAAATTTATATCTAGTCACACAAGCATAACATTTAGCTAAAGCTTATTTATTTTAAAACAAAGGAGACAGAGCTTCTAATTTAGAGAGACTGTTTGCTCTTCTCTCGTTCATTTTCTTTGTTTGTTTCCTTAACATTTCCTAACTATTCCTAAAATTAGGCATTGTTAGCTCTGTTTACCTGATGCTTTAAGCTTTATTTCCTATACATATCTAATTGTTTAATTCTTTAGCTATCTCTTACAGCAACTCAAGAATGTATTTACATTATTTCCTACAAAGAGTATTGTTTCCATAATTTGTGACTGCTCCTTCTTTAATGAAGAGAATGGGGTCAGGATGTCCTTATCCACTAGAAGCAGCTTCCAATTAAACTAGACCACCACACATCCCATTATTCCACCCTCCCTGGGACTATCATATTATGGGATGCACCATGAATATGTCCCTTAATGGCTGAACTTGTCATCTAGATAGGGTCAGCTATTTGTCTAATTGGGCTATGAAGCTCTGTAACCAGGGAAAGGAGTGAACACTTTGAAGGCCATCATAGTGCAGCCAAATGCTTACTATGAGGGTTGTTCTGGGATATCTTACTTCCCACTGCTGTTTTTCCATTGGTTTGCGTAAAATTATTCCTACTTTCCTGGTTAGCTCTCTGGATTTACTAATTTTTACCAAACAACTTTTTGTAAACTCACAAGACTAATAAAGTACTTCAGTAGTTCTTCCCTCCAGATGAGGTATTTCTATGACTAGGAGCTCCAAATAGTTACATAATTGAGATTTAGTATAATGGTTAAGGTGTTTACCTCACATACACAAAGTACAAGGTTTAATTCTTATCTTTGAAAGGAAAATTGACCAGGAGTAAAATGGCCCACAAGGACAGCTAGCCTAGTGCCTACCTATGAACATTTGTTTATTTATGGATTTATTAATGTATTTTTTATTTATTTCCTTTAACTCTGTAAATGACTCTGTAAATGAACTGTCATTAAACTGAGAGGTGTGTGTGTGTGTGTGTGTGTGTGTGTGTGTGTGTGTGTGTGTGTGTGTGTGTGTGTGTGTGTGTGTGTGTGTGTGTGTGTGTATATATATATATATATATATATATATATATATATATATATATATATATATATATATATATATATATATATGAAAAAATAACACCTCCAAAGTAATTGTTTTTCAAAAATAAGGCTGAAAATGCATCAGATTAAAATCATCTGGGGCCTGGTGCCCCATCATCCTGTGCTGTTCCCAGGGATTTTGACACAGGCTTAATGTGGGGGGGATTCCCATCTTCAAACCTCTGTTCTTTGCCTGGCCAAGACCTAGTCTACAGCCAGTCTTACTCAGAGTTATGTACAGAAGGTTGCCACAGAGTCTATGGGAGCTAGAGACCTTGTGTTCATATTTCTTTAACTTTACTCATAGTTAGACCTCAGAGGGTTGCACAACAGGTCATAGGGGTTTGTCTGTAGTCATTACATTGTCTAGTTAAGTATATTGGAATACATTACTATGATTATTATTTTTTTCTTACATCAGAGTCAGATATCAGACATGTCTCTATATGGGATTTAGAAATATGTCTGCAAGTGACTGTTTGGGGACAAGAGTAAGGAGGTATGATGTGTATGTATATCTAAAAGTATTAAATTGAAATATATTACTTTGGCATTTTGTTTATTCACCTATATCCCAGTTTGACATCAGAGGGGTATCAAGAAGATGACCCTGGCTGTCTTTTGTGGGTAGGGGTAAAGAGGCAAGCTGTGTTAATGTAAGATAACAACATTGTGGCCATTTATTCATTCACTTTCTTCCCAGTGTAATATCAGAGGAGTGCCAGTGGCTACTTTTGAGGGGGGTTAGGGAAACAGGTGTTATTTCCAGTTATAATTTATGTATTATTTTAATTATTTGTCTTCTTGTTTTATTGGGAAATATTGTTTTTGTCAGCTTTGAGGCTAAAGAACTGTTTTGTCAGTTTCAACTATTAAGCCTTGGGTATAACCTATTTCTTCCTTGAAAGAAAACAAGACTGAATTTCTTTCCTTAGCCAAGATTTTTTTCAGGCTATCAGTTAGTTAAAATATTGGAAAATAACTCTCAAATCCATCTCAGCATATTTAGAATGCCATGGCTTAATTCAGTGCTGTCTTTGAACGTGAGAGTATGTTGAAAAGATGGAAAAAACAGAAGTCATCCAAGTTGTGTAGGGAGACAAGATAAATAAGAGCTATACTCTTGGGCTAAACTTATGAATTCTTCTTATACCTTTATTGTCTGAATAAAATTTGGTTGTTTTCTGAGATTAATTTTAACAGTTTTATATGTGTATTTCTAAATATGTAAAACATGATCAGAAAATGAGGGGTGGGTGTACCCAGAAGTATGACTTTATAATACTGATTGTCTACTGATATTCATGTTTGGTCAGCACTAGCACCCCCATCTGTATCTACTCAGATCTGCCACTGTATACCCTGATACCAGACTCTCCCCATTGTCCTGTCTGTAAATGAGAGATTGTATGATATGCTTTGTTTTGTCTTGTGCTTGTTTCACATGGTGACATGCTTTTTATTGACTTCCCCATTTGGTTTCCTATATCTTGTTGAGTAATGCATATACATGTTAAGGTGGGTTGAAGGCTTAATATAGATCTGGCTGATACAGTTTTTGATTAATTATTTATTTTTTAAAACATTCCCCCCAAAAATGAGCTCTTCACTTCTTCTTCTACATTTTGCATTTAAACTTGTAACTTTGCTAAGCTATGTTGTTATACTGAATTTTAAAAGTAGTTTTACACGTAATTTGTGAGCTCCCAAATGGAAATACTTTTTGCTTCTTCAATGTAGCATCATTCTTGTGTCAGGACAGTCTTTTCTGAGACCACAGCTGTGCGTATTTGTAAAAAGTTTAAGGGAAACTTCATCCTGCTCTACTGCACGCCCTAGGAGTGACATATTTTATTTATTTATTTATTTTATTTTACATTTGTTGACCGGGCTAGTCTAGCTGGATACATGTCCATTTTCAGTAGAGGCCCGGGGAGAAAAGCTCCATGTGCAACACAACAAGCAATATACAATAAAACAATATACAATAAGAACCCATATTAATTACAAACTTGAAAAAGTATACAGAAGAACATTTGCAAAATACAGTCAAGAAAGAAGTACCAATAAGTTGTACACTAAAGACAATATAGAAAATAGTATAGATTAGAGCTGATTTGAATAGAATAGAATAAAAAGAGTGCTTAAGTTTTGGATTGTTAACTTTTGTTTAGGCACATAACAAATAGCCCTTTAAAGACACTTTGTAAAGTGGATACACATCCTGATTGTGTAATGAATTACAATAAGTTTCTTTGTTGGGATTTTGCAAGTCATTTAAAGCTGTTTTAAGTGTATTCTTACTGTTTTTGCCTTATCTTTTCAAAAAATTTTTTTTTCCTTGTTTCCCACCTTTCTAAGTTAGTATAGTCTAGTTTTCAGGCTAGTGCTGAATTCAGGTCTGTTACAATTTTCTGAGTTGCCCATACCTTACTTGGATAGAGGGAGGTTTCTCTGTTCACCTGTGAGAGAGGGAGCTTTGAGCAGCCATCTGTCCCTGGAGGAGTGGTTCCAGCCCAGAAGTTAGGAGTTTGTGGGTCATTTGGGCTAATTTCTATCTCTTTCATTTCTCTGCTGTAAAAAACGCATTTGCATGGTTTTGCACGTCCGGGCAGCACCGGTTAGCTAGGGCTAAATTTATTCCGGCTCTACCAAGTCTCCTCTTCAGTTTTTCCCTTGAAAGTAGACTTCCCATACTCTGGAACAGACTACCTATCTATGTCAAACAGAGCTCCTCATTAGCACTCTTCAAGAAAAATCTTGATGATTGGATGGGAGATAGGAAATTCACCCCAGGGATCACTTCTGTGGCTCTGCTTGACAGGGGCACCGGAAAATAATTTTCTTGGGTGGCAAAAGCCAGGGTACATTTTTGGCTAGGCTTATATAGGCCCTAGGGCCAATAACCTAGTACCTACCTATGAACCTATGAAGTAGTCTAACTCTCAACCTAAACACTTAAAAAGCATCCTACAGTCCAGCACTTGCTCAGACCCGATAGCAAGCACTAATATACCCCGACACTTGATTGTCCAGCAGGGCAAGGCTAATTATTCACTCCTCACCAACCAAGTGACTAAGCAGCTCACCCTACTATTCAGACATGACCAAAGGGCAATTTCAGGTATACTCTCCAGTCCAGCTGGTGAACCTGTGTATCCTAAGGCAATGTTACAACTGCCTCATGTACACAGGCAACCCTCTCCTCCTACCACAAAACATTAACATATGTGAGAGATGCAATTATATAGCTAAATTGGAGGCTAAGCTCTCTCCACCCAAGACTGGAACAAGCAGTCATGAAGCGAAGGTTAACACTTGCACCACACATCCAGCCTTACATAGACATACTAAACCAGCACTGGCAAAAAATACACATAAATACACAAAATCATACTCGGAGGCTCTAAATAAAAACCTGCAAAAGCATCACAGACCTCCAAAGCAGACACCCAAAAAACCTGCACCTCCCGTCACAAACCAGACAACACATAAATCACAAAATCAGTGTGCTGCACAATCACAGCCCTTAAGATGAAATAACATACCTAACACACGAGTAATAGGCAACACTATAGTCAGGCACACTGACGTGCCACTCACTAGGCTGGACAAGGAGAAGGTTACTGTTAGCTGCCTGTCGGGAGCCAGAATCCGCCACATAACATAAGCACTCAGGTCACTCCAGAACAAGTACAAATATGACTCTGTCATTGTTCATGTTGATGTGAATGACCTGAGACGTACCTCCCCAGACTACATGAAAAGAGACATGAAAGAGCTCTCTGGTCATGTAGCTCAGGCGGGTATTATCCTGACCCTGAGTAGCATCCTGCCTTCACCAAGAATGATACCGCAGTATAAAGAAGAAATGATAAATTTCAACAATTGGCTAAGCTTCTGGTGTCATTCAAAGGGGATCCAGTGTCTGTCAGCCTGGGACGACATGCTCAACAGGCCTCATTGCTTCACAAGAGATGGCTTGCACCTGTCACCCCTAGGCTTTTGAATACTGGCCAAGGCTCTTGTTGCCCCCATATTGCCTTTTTTAGGCAAGGCTCAAAAGTCAAACCCACCTCCGTAAACAGCACAAATAAAAAAATGAGGGTTATGCTACTCAACGCCAGGAGTTTAAATCTCAAAATGCATGCACTCGAAGCACTCCTCAGTATGGAGAATGTCGACATCTGTGCAATAACTGAAACCTGGTTCAAGGCTCCACAGAGCACCGCAGTACTACTGGGCTACAACTCATACCACACATTTCGGCCACAGAACATGGACCGAAACACAAAAGGAGGGGGTGTATCCATATTCATCAAGGATACCTACACCTCCAGGTTAGTGGTGCAGCATGATACCTCCGAGATCATCCATGTGCAACTAACATCAGGCAAATCTGCAATGCAAATTGTGGCCTACTACAGATCACCCTCCATGACCTAGGACTACCACTCTACCATTCTGAAGACACTGGAAAACATGAAGGTCCTACTGAACACCCTGATATTGGGTGATTTCAATTACCCTACCATTAACTGGGAAAACTGCTCAAGTACAAACTCCCAGGTCCAGCGCTTCCTGGAATTTATCAACTCAAATGCCCTGGATCAGCTGGTAAACTCCCCTACCAGAGGTGAAAACATATTTGACCTAGTCATCACCAACATGGCGACAGGTGTTCCACACCAGACGTCAACCCATCACTGGTTGGATCAGACCATAAACTAATCACTCTGGATGTCCACACCCCACCACCACCCCCAGCTAAGGAAACCACAGTAGAAAACTTTTCTAAAGCAAACTTCACCTTACTTAACACAGAGGTGGTAAGTTTCACAGCCCCCACGCTAAAGGATAACATTGCCCAAGATGCAGAAACCTTTACAAATGCACTCTATGAGCACTTACAAGGATGCATGGATTGAGCCATCCCAAGCAAAACCAAGACTCACTCCCCTAAGAGAAGGAAACCAGTCTGGTGGACCCTTGCCATGAACAGGCTATACAATAGAAGGAGAAAACTAGTTCAGAAAAAAAGCAAATCCCAAGAAGGAAAGACATCCCTGAGCAGTATCAGTAAGAAACTAAGGTCCCTCATAAAATCCTCCAAGGCTAACTTCAAAAGGAAAATAGCCAAGGATTCGAAAGATAACCACAAAGCCTTCTTTAGCTATGTCAAGACTCTAAGTGGCAACTTGCAGATATGCTCTGAGCTGGTGCAAAATAACACAAAATATACTGAACCCACTGATATTGCCAACATCCTGGCAGATAGATTCAGTGCAAATTTCACCCCCCTCTCACACCCAAAAGGGCCCACAACAATACCGGAAAAGTGTAGTGTCCCAGAAATCACAGACGCACAGGTGAAAACAGCCCTTTCAAAAGCCAAAAGCACAGTGTCAATGGGGCCAGATGGTGTCCCAGGCTGCATCTTGCATGAACTACAGAATGAACTAACCCCCCACCTAAACACACTGTTCAACCTCAGCCTCTCCACAGACTATGTGCCCATAGAATGGTGCACAGCAACGGTTATTCCACTCCACAAAGGAGGGGCCACAACTGACCCTGGTAACTATCGCCGCATAAGCCTGACTAGCCTGGTCTGCAAGGCTATGGCACGCATCATCATGGAACTCATTAACAAAGACATTGGGAACCTCCAAACACTTGACCCAACCCAGTTCGGCTTTGTTAAGGGCAGATCATGCCTACTAAACCTGGTTGACTTCTTTGAGACAGTCACCAAAGCCATAGATGAGGGGAATGTAGTTCACACAGCCTACCTTGATCTTGCCAAGGCTTTTGACATCATTCCCCACTCGGGAATTATAGAAAAACTCACCAGCCTGAACATAAACCGCTTCGTTATGAGATGGGTTGCCAACTGGCTTACAGACAAAACTCACACGGTAAGAATAGCAGGCTCCAGGTCCAACTCTAAACTAGTCACAAGTAGTGTCCCACAAGGCTCGGTCCTGGGACCCCTACTGTTCGGCATATACTTCTCAGAAGTACAGGCAAGTACAGGAGGACTATGGCTAACCAAGTTCGCCGATGACTGCAAACTGGGAGCCATAATTGACTCTCCGTCTGACACAGGCATTCTCCAAAAGGGCCTTACTGAGACGGACACCTGGTGTCAAAGTCATGGTCTCAAGCTAAATGCCAAAAAATGCATAGTCATCCTGTTTGAACGTCCTGTGTGAATGGTGCTTTCCTCCTTGGCTACTGCTGTTAAAATTCTTGTTAAGACGCTTCTCCTTGTTTCTTCTTTAAAAGAACTTTTATTAAAATGATTTAAAACAAAAAACAAAATAAAAGCTACAACCTAACCATTTGAAAGTTAGCGTTGTAACGCAAAAAAGAGAGATGAGTGCTTTCGGTTTATCAACCTTCTTCAGATCTGCTTAACATTTGCAGCTACTTCTATTTATACTCATGCTGCTTACTTAGAGTCATCCCCCACAACCAATGGGAGTCTCTATGCTAATTCTTGATGTACTTGTAATCCAATCCGATGTTCTGGTTCTTATTTCTTGGAAGCCAATTGCATTCTTCCATGCAAATAAGTTTTAATAAATCTACCAATGTTTATTCATTCCTTTCTCTCACCTAATTTGCTATTCTTTTTCTTTTGCTCCAGTGGCTTGTGTGTATCCTGTTGCAAGATGCAGGCTCCACCTTTTTATGTCATGTTCTTATTTGCCTTTTGTAAAAACTAATCACTCTCCCTGCATAGCATTTTTCATGTATTTCGCCTCTATATTGGAGGCGTCTGTCTGCCTATAACAGAGCTACAACCTCCTCTCTTTCACGGGTTGTCTTCATTAGGTAAACCACAAGTACAGTGGCTTTCTCCTTTGTTTTAAAACATAGGATCAAACAGCTCTTTACTCAGTCTTATTAAGAAGTCTGGAAAATATTGAAATTTACAGCGCTAAAGGAATAGAAAGAGTGTTGTTCATCCATTATTTACATCAATTAGAAAGGAGAAATGATGTGTTACAGAGATCAAAGACATTTGTTAGCGGAAATTTGTCAGCAAATGAAGAAAAGGCATTGAATTAGCAGGGAGTTTGGAATTAGTATGGGAGAAAAAGGAGAAGAAGTGTAATTTGCCAACCAATGGATTACATAACATTAAAAACAATTAGGATAGCTTCTTAATAAGACTGAGTAAAGAGCTCTGTACAAAGTAAAACTCAGATAGAATAACAGGAATCAGCAGTACATCTTCGAATATAAGCAAGCGCTCTTAGTCAGAAAGAGACTTGATATTAAGAAGCAAGACACAAAATAAAAAAAGTTTTTGATTTATGATGTGAGTTAGCAAATGCATTTATGTAGTTAAGTAAGCGCTATCAGCTTGAAAGAGACCTGATGACATGGAAGTAAGAGTATTTACAAGAAAGTGTTTGATGACATGACATAAAAAGGTGGAGCCTGCATCTTGCAACAGGGTATACACAAGCCACTGGAGCAAAAGAAAAAGAATAGCAAATTAGGTGAGAGAAAGGAATGAATAAACATTGGCAGATTTATTAAAACTTATTTGCATGGAAGAATGTAATTGGCTTCCAAGAAATAAGACCAGAACATCGGATTGGATTACAAGTACATCAAGAATTAGCATAGAAACTCCCATGGGTTGTGGGGGATGACTCTAAGTAAGCAGCATGAGTATAAATAGAAGTAGCTGCAAATGTTAAGCAGATCTGAAGAAGGTTGATAAACCGAAAGCGCTCATCTCTCTTTTTTGCATTACAACGCTAACTTTCAAATGGTTAGGTTGTAGCTTTTATTTTGTTTTTTGTCTAAATCATTTTAATAAAAGTTCTTTTAAAGAAGAAACAAGGAGAAGTGTCTTAACAAGAATTTTAACAGCAGTAGCCAAGGAGGAAAGCACCATTCTTTGAAAACATATTTGCAGCATTTCTTGGGTTTTCCGTAAGCATTTGCTCACTTCTCTCTCTACTGAATTACTACATAGGTGGCAGCCCCCTTAATACAGAAGAGGTAATAAGAGATCTGGGGACCCAGGTAGATAGTAATCTCTCATTTGACAATCATATTGCCAAAGTAGTTAGGAAATCCTTCTATGTAGCCCATCTAATTACTAAAGGGTTCGCATCTAGAAATAAAGAGGTTATAGTGCACCTCTACTCATCACTCATCAGACCCATCATAGAGTACAATGCCCCATTTGGGATGTACCTCACAAGACACTTCCAACAGTTGGAAAGACCACAAAAGTACCTCACCAAGAGGATTACTGGTCTCAAACATATGTCCTTTGCAGCCCGAGTGGAAAAACTCCAGCTGTACTCAGTGGCATATCGCTTACTCAGAGGTGATCTCTGCCTGACTTACAAAGCCATGTCCAACTCAGACTTGATGGACATGCTCCACCTAAAGAAATCCAAGTCACTGCAAGCCACTCGCGCTAGTGAGCTAAACCTCGCCAGAACAATAAATAGAACATGCTGGAGGGATAGATTCCTGTCACAGAGACTCCCCATGCTTTGGAACAAAATTCCTAACTACATTAGGCAGAGCCCCTCACTAACACTCTTCAAGAGAAACCTTGACGAGTGGATGGGCAACAGAAAATACACCCCTGGGATCACTTCATTGGCTGTTCTTGTTAGAGGCTCAGTTAATTAATCAATGGGGCGGCAAAATCTGACACACTCTGGCTTGGCTTATAAATGCCCTCGGGCAGATAGCCTAGTACCTACCTATGAACCTATGAACCTAAGATATGTTGAAACAGAATTATGTATGTGTATCTATGGTAAGCTAAGTGTTATCACTAATGAATTAGTTGTCTAAGCTGTCATTTGAAGGACTTTGTATTACTTCTGGGATTTCTATATTTTATATAGGATTAGTGGACACAACAAACTTTTCATGTTTTCCTTGTTTTGTTTATGCTATGTATGTTAAGATAGTTTGTCACCAAACATTCACATATATAGTGGTAAAGACAAATGTGTACAGAATGCCTGATTGCTGAAAGTGTTTTAGCCAAGTTTCAGGCATTGAAACATTGCTTTATGAAAGGGCTTTCAATGAATTTCTCTCAAAATGTACTGATAACTGCAAATAATGCAGTTTGCAGTGTTGCCTACTGCCCTTCCAAGGTCTTACAATAAATAAGTAAGGGAGCCTGGGAGATAAAGCCTCTTGTGAGGACACTTGTTTTTTTTTTTTTTTGGCATTTAATCTTTTCACATTTGTTTTTAGTTTCTTTTGCTGTCTTTGTGATTTCGGTGTTTGGAATACTATACAGACTAAAAATGACATCTTTTTACTTTACAGTGCCTTTGCTGGTAATAATCCAGTTGCCATAAGATTTGACAGATGTGTGTGTGTCTGTATAACTGTGAATCTGTATGATGTACAACTGTTAATGGCTACAATTTGCTGCTGCATGCTCGGTGCTTTTTGTATTCTTTTCATGTGTAGCTTATAAAGTAGGCTACATGCATGAGAGGCAGATAGAATATTATGCTGACATGTGGAGAGTGATTTTGTTGTTTTTCATGAGGTCATCTAAAGATGTCAATATATTCAGAGCAAAGTAGAACAGGGGAAGGGATTGAGTTAGGATTTTTGTTGGAAGCCCGTAACCCGAGATGTTTCACTAGTTTTGTATGAAGCAGGAGAATGACCATCAGAGGACAACTATTGGATGGGCTTGGATTTGTAAGTTACAGTTCATTACCAGTGTCAAAGCAAAACTTCAGCACAGCTTGAAAGTTCCCACATTTTGCTGCTGTATCATTCCCTTCCTTTTAATACTTACATGTGCATTGCACATTAAAGAATAAGTAAGTAAAAGTATCACTATGGCTGTAGTGAACATGTTTGAAATACAAAATGGACTTGTCTTAGGCTGGACACTGTGGAGGGTGAAAAGGAAGGTTATAAGTGAAGAGCAAAAGGGTGGCTAACAATCTTTCTGGCTGTTTCTTCAATAGGACAGTGTAGGCATTCTTGGAATTCATTAACAACTGCAATGCTGGACTATTTTTGCTTCAGATCAAAACAATGAATTCATGAAAGATCACAGGTACCAAGATCATGCAGTACTTCCAGCCATCCGGGAAGGTTTTGAAAATGTGTATCAATTTTTATGCACATCTGTAAGATGTAACCACTGTAGGCAGCAATAACCATAAAAATAAATGATAGACGGTGAATCACATAGTATATATTTCTGAGGTAATTGTCTAGTATTACCTGCAGATTTAATATTGATGGATCAAATGTCAGGGTAATAAACTTAGTATGCATTTACAACAACAGAGAGAAATTTTAAGTCATAAATTTTATACACCAAAGTGTACATTAACTCCATGATGGTGCAGCTTAAATTACTGATGCTGCTGGGTCTTGAACAGAGCAGTAAATTCAGCTGATGCACCCCTTTTCTGGGATGCTTTACACTGCTGCCTACAGGCTAAAAGGGAATATAGTGAGTTTAAGGGGTAACTTTGCACAGAAAGAATGGTGTATACATTGTGCATAACTTACATCTTTTAATTCTGTCAGATGTTTTCCAGAAACAAGTCAAGAGGGTGAGCAATAAGAAGCACTTATTTGTCTGCAGCAACCAGTGTGCAGGAACTATAATCCTGCAGAAAGGCCACAACCTGAACAGTCATCAAACAGTGTCCTAGTAGCTACATATACACCTAGGATTGTCAGTGTGACAGTGCAAGTTATTTAAACATCAAAGTGACAGAGAAAAAACTTACATAACTGATTGCTGACTGTTCCATCAGTAACTATGAAAAGTTGCCAGCAACCATGTTTGCTAAACAGAAACATTACTTCCGTCCATCATGGATTGCTTCTTACCCTGGACTGTTATACAGTGCCTTAATTGATGCAGCATTCTGCTTGTCATGTGTGCTGCTTGACACCGCTACTACAGACCGAAAAAGAGGTGCCCTTGCAACAACTGGATACAAGATCTGGAGAAAGGCAGCACTTGCTTTTGATGCACACTTTTTAATAAACTCTATGGTACCAGTCATAAGGATGGTGGAGCAGGCCATGAAATCCATATTTTCCTGTGATATCACAGCAGACAATTTCAAGACAGTTCTGCTATATAGAGAGGAACATATTGTGGTTAGGTGCAATAAAAGAGTAAAATAAAGGAGGAGGAAGAACCTTATCATTGTAATTTCTATTGCAAAAAAACACAGTTTTATGTGAGACTCAAAACTTTCCCCTTCAAGGATACAGGGATGATGCCAGATACTTGAATGATAACACTGCAAAATGTGGGAACTTTCAAGCTTTGCTAGAGTTCTGCCTTGATATTGGTGATTACATCCTGAAGTAGCACTTTGATTCTGGAAATAAAAATGCTACTTACAGATCCAAGACTACCCAGAATCAAATGATTTCCTCCATTGGACACATGATTTTACAGGAAATGATTGCAGACATCAAGAAGACTGGTGGGTGGTACTGTGTAATGGTGGGTGGTGCTGTGTAATGGTGGATGAAGTCTGTGACATAAGCAATAAGGAGCTGTGGGTTTTTGGTCTCCATTTTGTGGATGAGAACTTCATCATGCATGAAGATTTTGTTGCATACATTGACATTAGTAGTGACAGTACAGGTGACAGAATTTGCAGAGAAATCTTGCAACAGATTGAAAAACTGGCCTGGATCAATGTAAGATGAGGAGTCAGTGTTCCGCTGGGGCTGGCAATATGAGTGGGAAACACAAAGGTGTAGGACCAGGGATTGAAATACAGTAGCCAAAGGCCTTGGTTTTGGTGTGCATCCCATCAGCTGAACAGATGTATAGTAGGAGCCTGTGAGAATCAGCTGATTTGGAATATGATGGGAGCAGCAGAATGAGACTGTGTGATTCTTTGAATACTCTCCAAAAGAGAGAAGCTATGCTAAAAGAACATACTGCACACTGTGATGTCAGCAAAGTTAAAGTGCTGAGCTTTTGCCACACCAGATGGACTGAATGATGTGATGCCCTTGAAGTCTTTAATTTCCTTGCAACAAGCAATTATCTGCACCTTAGAACAAGTTGCTCAGCAGTCCAGTCGATGTGAAGACATTTAACAATGGCATGGTAAAGAACATCACAAATTTTGAATTCATTGCATGTCTTGTTATCATAACAATGTCTTTATTATTTTTGAGCCTTGAGTACTTTACTGCAAGGATCAGCCCTGGACATGATAAAAGCAATGAATTATGTTAACTTCTCATGAGCTGCTGTCAAAGATGTATGAGAAAACATTGAAGAACAATGGCAACAGGAGTCCTGCCAAGTAAGCCCAGAACAACAACAAGGCAGACACACAGAAATAATGTACTATCAGAGAACCCTGAAGAGTACTTCAGCAGGGCTGTGACTATTCCTATTGTAGACCACCTAATTTCACAAATTGATGTCAGGTTTTCCAGCTACATCAGAGAGCTACACTTGCCCTACAGCTCATCCCAAAAATAATGATGCAGGAGCAGCATAACTTTAATATTAAATCATTGGACCTGAGCTTCTTCCGGGATGACCTGCCACAGCCTGATGGCTTGTGAACAGAGCTGCACACTTGGCATATTAAGTGGAGGTATTCTGATATGCTTCAGGACAACACTATCAATTCCTTAAAAAGCTGTGACCTATGTCTATTTCCAAAAATAAGTACAGTTCTGAAGATCTGTGAGACATTCCCATCACAAGCTGTGAATGTGATAGAGCAGTCAGCAGACTTCGACTTACCAAGACATACACACATTCAGCTATGACTGAAGGCAGGCTGACTGGTTTGGCATTGATGTGCGCACACAGTAACAGAATTCCAGCAGCTGAGAACAATGTGTGTGAATTTGGTAGGAGGCATCCAAGACGTCTTGAACTGCCTAATATTATGAATTGCAATCTTGACTAGGAGAGGGCATGGACTAGGACTATATGTGACCTGACTTAAAGTGCAAAATAACTGGGTTCATAGCTCACAAAGTCTGCAGTTACTTTGATTCCATATATTACAAATGAAGACTTTGGTATACTATGACTTTGGGTCTACACTACATAAACAGTGGTGTGTTGTGACTTTGGGACAACAAATTACAAACTGAGACTTCTAGTTTGCTAAGACTTTGGGACAATATGCTCAAAAAAATGACATTTCAGTGTGCACTGACTTTGGTCTACAGTTCATAGATGTGTGTGTGTAGTGGATTGAGTACGTGCAAAAATATTGAGTTGTGTTATGCCTAACTAGTGCCCTCTTTTCCTCTTGCATTCCATGGCTCCCTTTACTTTCCTGCCTTGTTTTGTTATACTACAAATAAAATTAATTATTTACAGCATCTGTCAACATGTCCATTAATAACTTTATTAGTGCAATATACTTTCTGTATACTGATTTTGTACAAATCAGTGTTAACTTAATTCCATTTCTGAACACAAGGGAACATGATGGGTGAAGTTTGGTTAAACCTAGAATGTGTGTCCCCTTTTCCCCTACTGCATTATATCTCCATTTACTTTTCGACTTGTCGGGGTTACATTATAAGATCTTAATTCTCCACCGTTTTATTCATAGCTGAATTTGTGGAATAAGTTTACTGTTTCTGTAAAAATCAGTGGTCAGCTTAATGTTTTTGTACCTCTCAGCATCAAGAGAAAAGGAGGTTTGCATTTTCCTTTAAGCTTTAAGCTAGAACTGACAAGTAAAGCTCATGTTCAACTAATAGCACCCCCATCCACATCAGTTCTGGATCCACTGACAGTGGTCTATTGGCTAACATCACATGCAAATACAGCTGCTTGGGGTGTGGCCAACGTAAATTAGTCAAGTACTGTGCCTCAAAGCAAAATAGCATGGTAGATTGATTCAAAGGCATGGCTTGTTGCACAATTTTTGGAGAAGAGCAGTTGGACTGTACAGGCCATTTTACTGTGAATACTCAGAGCTGTCTGTTGCAACAGTGGGGCAGTTAGCAACATAGCACGTAAGTACTGTGTGCGTGTGGTGTGTGTGTGTGTGTGTGTGTGTGTGTGTGTGTGTGTGTGTGTGTGTGTGTGTGTGTGGGTGTATGTATGATGTGCTTCTAAGTGCTTGTGCAGCAGAGCTACATGGCTTGGTAGGGGGAACACTTAAGCAGTTGCACCAACTGTACTAGGTGGTTAGTTCAGAGGCATGGAAATGAGCTGTTAATGAGCTTTTGCTCCATGTGACCCTTGCATGTCTCTGAGTCCATAGTTAGTTCTGTAATGCTACCGGAGCACAACAAAGAAGCACAATTAGCACTATGGACTTGCCATTTCTGACTACCACAGCATGTTTCATGCTGTGCCACTAACAGTTCAGCATCACTGACACTTCTCCCCACCATCATTTAAGGTTCAACTGATTCAGCAGATATCATGCAATGATCTGTAAATCACTTAGTTTTGGCAATAGTATATGAATGTTGAGATATGGCATTCGTTCATAGTCAAAAACAAACAATGGCGGCATCTCTTGTGTAGCGCATTCAACAGGGATATGTATTTTTTGGCTCCCACTGTGACTTTTCACTTCACCTTCCTCAAAAACCTGCTGCAAACTCAGTTATAAAAACTTAAATTAAATATAAGAATATGAACAAGTGGGAAACAGTGGTTACTGTCTCCAAGGCAGTGGATCCTAGACAAACAATCTTAGTGCCACGGTATTACACCTTGTCCTTTCAAAATCTGTCTGATATTAATTGTGAATAACTCTGTTACAGAAATCAGGTTCAGACAATGTATTAATGCCATAAGGAGCTTTGAGCATGAAAGGCGAATATACTAAAATGTGCTGTATTTATGGGTGACTCAAAGTAAATATGTAGAGTACCACAGGGAAAAGGACGTATGGAAGCTTTAGTGCTCAAGTGACTTTGTTTCTTCTTCACTTTCCATTCTTTGAGCCTATATTCCTAGAGGGGAGGGGGCATGTGCTATGCAAATTCCATTGCAAGTTGCGTGATCTACTTCTACCAGGAAGCACTTATGCAATTGTACTATTTTATTAGTTATCATCAATATAACAGCTTTAACAGCGGTTAATTATTTCTGGTAAGAGAGAGCATGTCATGTCATGTCAAATACAGAAACAGGAGGTGTAATTTAACCTCAATGAGATATATATTCAAATGAATTTCTCTAGAACTTCAGTTAATAACATGATGGTAATCAAAGCAGATGTCTCAGAACTATTCAAGTGTTGTATTCTCCACAGTTAAAACCTCCCTTTTTAAAGCTAATATATATGTGTATATACATATACACACACTTACACACATATATATAATACATATATATATATATATATATATATATATATATACACACACACACACACACACACACACACATATATATATATATATATATATATATATATATATATATATATATATATATATATATATATATGTATAATTTATTTATTTATTTCATTTGTTAACTGGGAAGGTCCACTGGGCCAAAAGGTGCCCATTTTCAGTGGAGGCCTGGGGAGAAAAGCTCCACAGTGAAATATACAATACATACATTTTGATATATACAATGTACAAATTTTGATAAAAACACAAATAGCACTTATAACAACAGAAACAGTAAACAGGGTTTTTGACAAATGAAAAGGTAATACACCTGCAAATAGATGTGACTACCGACAGTACAAATTGTTATTGATACAGAAGGAGGCAGTGCAGCTGTGAGTAAAATATCAAATGACAATACAAAAGTGGATTATCTATGAAGGAGTAAAGGTGATGGTTAGGAGGTAGGTGGGAGTAGAAGAGGGAAAGAGGCAAATACAGATATGGAATGAGGGGAGAGACATATATATATATCTGGGTTTACTTTTACTCACCGAAATTACACTTGTTCAAATTCCAAGCACCCCAATTCACTTCAGCGAACTTCCATTTAACCAAAAGCATGGACTACCAGACTCCGTTCCCTGGGAAACTAACCACTTGGCCACCAGGGAAAAAAAATCTGAATGGAAATGAATTAAACCTACCCACTTGGCTGTTTGAAGTTCAAAGTTTTGAAAATTCAAGATTTAGAAGTAGATCCATATATATATATATATATATATATATATATATATATATATATATATATATATATATATATATATATATATATCACAATAGTATGTGTTTTGCTGAGATGCAGCCCATTGAAAATAGACATTATTTATAAATTCATGTTGAACAGTTGTTGCATCAAACTCATCTTTTAAGAGGTGCATTATGACATGTTGTAAATAAACATTTGATACATTATGTTGCATTGGTGGAAATGTGTGCACTATAGTAATGTCTGTGCTATTGTGTCTAGTAATGCAGGTAGGGATAGCATCCACTGTTATAGGTTTGCATTGCTGTATGGTACTTCCATGAAAGATGCAGGAAAGAGTAATATAATATGTTGTATGATACTCTGAATGCCAGTAATGCTATCATTTGCTGACATGGTTGTGATTAGAAAGTACTGCCTGGTAAAGATTAGAAGGTAAAGACGTGACACACATTGCAGCTGGTATAAAGTCTGTGGTGAACTTGCATTATATGTGAACTGTCACTTTTGTATGTACCTACCATAACTTTGACATCTATGGGATGTAATATCCACATGTTGTTGTATAATTCTTGAAGTCCAAATTCTGATAGTGTATGGAATATATCAAATGTTTTGCATGTAATGCAATTGTGGTTAATTTAATGTGGTTCAGAGAGGTTGCTACTGCTATCTATTATTCTTTTTTTCTGTACGATTTATTGGTGTATTAATAATTGTCCTTAATGACATGCTACTCTGTGACTGCCTGTCAGTGGGAAGTTGTGGCAATATCCAGTTTTAATTGGTGCATGTAACATAAAATACATCATGACTACCGCTGGCTGAATGTAGTCAGATTTCTCAGGGTTTGCCTGAAGAGGCCCCCAAATTTACTTCAGGAGAAGCTGGCAAGTGCTACAGCACATCTACATCGCAAAGAGGAAATGAAAGCCTTGTCATCAAAGGCTGTATAAATGTTTCTGAGAAGGCAATAAATGGGGAAGTGTACTCTATTTGTAAATATAAGCTTTCAGAGGAGTGCTGCAGCAGATGTATTATGCTACCTACTTTTGAAGGTCAGGAGTTACCGAACTCTTCCTCTCACTACCATGTGACCCAATCCAGCAGAAGCAGAGATAATTACACAATGTCGCTATTAAAAGATCATTCCTCGGACAATATGTATCCCACTTGCCAAACAGAGCATGAGGCGGTGGCTGGCATATCAAAGGATAGAGCTACCGAAATGCCTTCTCTCTTTGTTATGGTACAAAGGATTAACCATCTGAGATGTAAGAAGGTTGTGGGAGATATCCCAAGAAACCTGCAGACTGACCAATTGGATGTTATCAAAATGCACCTTTGAGAAGGGGTTTTTCACTTAACAAAAGTAAATGATGTCACAGTATATGTTTGTACAACTCTTGCAGTCTACATATGCTAAGAGTACATTGCAGGCTGATGGAACTTCTCCTGTGTGGGCTAATAATTTCAGACAATTATATTCATTAAATCCATAGCTGTATGTGAATGGCAGTTTAACCATTCGAAAAAAAAAACCATCAGAAACTAGGAATCCTATATAGGGAGAACCATCTCAGCCCCTCCACTAAATAAATCCTTGCCCCCACATACCTACTCTCCTCTACTTACCAACCTTCAAACCACTCTAAAGGCCAAGCTTGAGACATGTTATAATAAAATTGTAAAGTTTGCAACAAATTCTAAAAACGTCTCCCATCACTGTTCTGCTCTACACTCCCTAAAATGGCTGGAACTACCGAACTACCTCACCTACTTACAACTAACTACAGCTCACAAACCTTTCTTTAAACCTTCTGATTGTCCTGCCCTCAGCTCTATATTCTCCTACTACCTCCAAAATAGGCCCCTTAGATCTGAGAATCAGCAACTTCTGCAGGTTACCAAGCCAAATCTGCCTCCCGGCCAACGTTTCTGCTCCTACTCTTTAGCCAAAATTTGAAATGCTCAACCTTTAGCCATTAGAGCGATCCAAAATCCTGCCCACTTCAAAACTTCTCTACACATACACCTAGCTACCATTGGGAACTGCACTTACACTCAGCCTCCTTGAATACCTAGGTTCAAGGATAGATGTTTTTTTCTATTTTTATGCTATGTTTACCAATAATTCCTTGTGGCTCTAATTATCTCTAAAACATTGTAATTTGTCTCTGCTGTTCTGTCTTGCCACTGGATTGCTAACTGCATTTTTAACTTGTAAACTAATCTGTTCGATAATTGTTTAGTACCAATGTATACAATTCTGCTTTTTTATTGTACTGATGAGCTTTCCTCCATGGACCTCCACTGAAAATGGGCTCTGAATGGCCCAGTGGACTTTCCCAGTTAACAAACAGCAAACAAATAAATAAATAAATAGTGTTCCATTATTTATGGAATCTGATATACGAATTGTTTGACACATTCTGCATTTCGTCTTCCTGACTTTGAATATTCATCTGAGTTTTTCACTTACATCAGATAATTTGGGGACATGTACAGTTGCAGAGACTGCCATCTCATCTGAATTCCAATACCTGGTTAAGCAGTTGGAATACTTGTTTTTTTCTTGAAAAGTCTGACTGTATTCTGCTATGTCTTGCTAAAGCCATGCTTCCCTGATTGCACAGTGCCTCTTTTGACATGCTTTAAGGAGACATAAATCTTTGGTTGATTGTGCAAATTCAGTACCGTGCTACTTATGCAGAACTATATGTGGAATTATAGCACTAAAGTATGCATTGCCCTCTCAGAACCTGTTTCTCAGATTTGGTAACTATGTTAACCAATTTAGTTAATATGCAAAACAGAGTACATGACTTATATCTCAGAATGTTATCGTTCATTCCATTCATGCCTCATGGCAAGCGTTCAATTGACGGTGACATGCAAAGTTGCTGTGTTATGCAGAGCAAGGTTCCCTACTTTCTTTCCACCATTTGCAAACAATTACTTTGTGTTTCATATTTTATTTTAAAATACTAATCTCAGATTATCTATGTCTAAAAGCAAATCTTTATTTTGTTATACTGTAGCATTTATTTCAATTATTTTGATGGAATGCATTTGAGCAGTCTTTGCTCTAAAATACTCCTTTTCAATTAACTGTATGTTGATCAAAAGCTATTAGTCTGGATATTTTTGCTCAAATAATACATATCACATACGTGTGTGTGTGTGTGTGTGTGTGTGTGTGTGTGTGTGTGTGTGTGTGTGTGTGTGTGTGTATACACACACACACACACACACACACACACACACACACACACACACACACACACACACACACACACACACACACACACTCACACACATATATATATACATATACATATTTTTTTTCAAGGGATGATGGGGACCTGCAGTTAATCAGTTTATATCAATGAAGCTACTCACACAGTTTGATCCTTCCTTTTTGGTACTGGTTGTCCATCTCCCAAGGTATGGTGCTAACTAAGCAGAACTACCAACACTATGCCAGAATACAGAGACATTTACACACACACATACACACACACACACACACACACACACACACACACACACACACACACACACACACACACGCACACACACACACACACACACACACACACACACACACACACACACACACACATACATTTATATATATGTAGAAGTGTGTATTATCCAGGAGCAATGTCTAGTGGAGACTGTAGATATCAAATGCAGAAACACTGCTGGGTCTTTATCTAGCAGTAATAGTCTTAAAACCACCATCTCTCTATCTATCTATCTATCTATCTATCTATCTATCTATCTATCTATCTATCTATCTATCTATCTATCTATCTATCTATCTATCTATCTATCTATCTATCTATCTATTATCTATCTATCTTTTTCTCTTTTTTTATTTTTGATTTGTTGACCACAGAGATTCCTGGGCTTTATAAATATAAACACCCCTGACCAAATAGTGAGTATGCCCACTAGAGGCTCCAACATACTGGTCCTTGTGCTCACAAATATGGAAGAACACTACACCCCCAAATATCTTGTCCTCCATGGTAAGATTGGATCATAAAGCTGTTTCCTTTCAAATCAAAAACAACTCCATAATCCTATTAAAACCTCTAACAGCTAGGAACTATTCCAAGCCAAATTACCTTTTATTAAGTGATGGTTTGTCAAAATTCAATGCCCATCCAAACCCCAAGAACACAGCAGTCTATGCTGAAATGCTCTCAGAAATTCTGTACAACAATGTCAGTGGCTGCATAGAGGCTGCTGTACCTACCAGAAGAAAGCCCAGGACTAGCCTCAGAAACAAACTGCCTTAGGGCATCCCAAATTAAACAGGATATATAACAAAAGGAAACAAAAATATGGCAAAGATCATGAAGGGTAATTATCATAAAGATAAAAACTCTCTCATCAAACTAAATAAGCAACTAAGAGGGCTAACACTGAGGTCAATATAGCCTCTACAGCTATGTCAGAAGCCTCAATGGCAGCACACAGCAATGTGCTGAACTAGTGATTAATGCTGCCACAGTCACTGAGCCTGGCGCTATAGCAAACCTGTTAGTGGACAAATTCAGTATCATATTTACACCATCTCACCCCCAAAAACTTCCCAAAAATATCCTCAAACATAACCCCCTCCAACCGTAACTAGGGAGCATGTACTGGCTGCAGTTACTAAATCCAAGAACACGGCTTCAATCGGCTCTGATAACATCCCAGGATGCCTTCTGAACAGTCTAAAATATGACTTATCAGGACCCCTGGAGTCATTATTTAAATATAGTCTTAAAACAGGCTTTGTGCCATGTGAATGGAGGACTGCAACAGCCATCCCCCTTCATAAGGGAGGACCTTCAACAGATCCTGGAAACTAAAGACTCATTAGTCTGACTAGTCTTAATTGCAAAGCCATGGAAAGAATTATCATGGGAATTATCAACAAGGACATAGGTGACCTCCAGACACAGGATCCATCCCAGTTTGGCTTTGTCAATAGAAGGCCATGCTTATGAGGTGAAAACAGTGTTATACCGCCTACCTAGATCTAGCTAAAGCATTTGATATAATACTCCTCTTGGATATTTCCACCAAACTTACATAACTAGATATAAACCCCTTTATAACACACTGGATAGTTTGCTGGCTCACTGATAAGACCCAGGAGGTTTGAATAGGTGAGGCCATCTCCACAAAGAGGCCAGTCACCAGTGGAGTCTCCCAGGGCTCTGTGCTAGGCCCACTCCTCTTTGGCATCTACTTCTCAGATGTCAAAGTCAATGTCAAAGGCCTCTGGCTAACCAAGTTTGCAGATGATTGCAAACTGGGAGCAGTCATTAAATCCCCCCAAGATGAGAACCCCCTTCAGGAAGGTCTAACACAGACAAATGCTTGGTGCCAAAGCCATGGCTTAAAACTCAGTACCAAGAAATTCATTATAGTATCTTCTGGGAAGTCTGCCATCCAGGGTAACTATGTCATCAATAATCCACACTTAAAATTGATCCACTAGTCAAGGATCTGGGAACTCTTGTAGATAGTAACCTAACCTTCAACTAACATGCATTTAAGATAAAAGATACTTCTATGTTGCTTAGTCTATAAGCAAGGGCATAACATCTATGTCCAGAGAGATCTTCATACCATAGTACTCAGCCTTCATCAGACCCATCATATTGTATAATAACCCTCTTTGGTATGTACCTGACCTAAAACATGCAGCAACTGGAATACCCACAAAGGATCCTTACAAAAAGAATACAGGGAGTTAACAATGTCCTGTGTTGATCGTCTCAAAGCCCTGTCTACTTGGCTTCATACGGACTTCTGAGAGATGATCTTTGCCTGGTATACAAGGCATCTCTGGGCCCTGTTTTGATGAATCTTTTGTAAATCCAGAAAAGAGACAGCATCAGAACTACCATATTAAAAGACCTAAATTTGCTTGAATATGTTGGTGAGACAGATATGCTTTTTAGAGAATTCTCATTCTCTGGAACAGGCTCGCCATCCTTGTGAAGTAGAGTTCCTCCCTATTTTTATTTAAGTGAAACTTGGACTAATGGATAGGTAATCTGAAAATCACCTATGGTCTGGTGCCTATGTCTCTGATGGACAGTGGCAGTCAGTAAATCAACCTCTGTATAAAGAAAAATTTTGAGTCACATTTTGGTTGCATGGTTAGGCTTATAAGGGCCCTAGTAGTTGCTAGCCTAGTATATACCTATGAACCTATGAATCTATATATATATATATATATATATATATATATATATATATATATATATAGAGAGAGAGAGAGACAAGTAAAAATATTTGTCAGGTGCTATGTATTATGCTACAGTGAGCATTGTAAATTAACTTTAACATGATGCATGTGATGGACTACTTATACCAAAATTTAAACTTTTGTACACATTAAAAACATTTCTTAATAATGCAGCGTCAGTCCTTAGAATCATTAATACCAGAGCTGTCTGTATCTATTTTCTTCAATGGTCTTTGATATGTGGAGAATTTACCAGAACTGCTTATACTAGATATGTTGTCTTGCATTTTAGAGACTCTTGTTGGTACACCTCACCTTTTGTAAGGCAGTTGATAAAAGGGGTTACCATTTTCTTGACTATCATACTGCTCATTCATTCATTCATTCACTTTTTTATAATCTGCTTCATCTTTTTACATGATCACTGGGATGATTGAGCCTTTAGTGGCACCCAGTAAGTGTATGGGTCTGAAAACCCATTCTGGACTTCTTGTAACAGGGCTGACTGTTACAATAATTTTTATGCTTCTTTCTTTAACTCCAATTTTGACACATTTGTCTTGTACAAATATTTGTATTTCCTGCATGCAGCTGGCTGCCTTCCCCATGAACTCTATAGGATCTTGTTTGCTTTTCATAGGTTCATAGGGTCAAATGTATGTACTAGGCTAATGGCCCTGGGTCCTTTACAAGCCTAGCCATAGGATTACCCTGGCATCATGCCAGCAGACCTTAGTTCCCAGTGCCTCTGTCGAGTAGAGCCACTTGAGTTATCCCCGGGGTGAATTTCCTATTTCCCATCCACTCATCAATATTTCTCTTGAAGAGGGTCAGCGAGGTGCTCTGCTTGACATGTATGGGAATTCTATTCCATAGCATGGGCAGTCTGTGGGTTATGAACCTGTCCCTCCAGTATGATCTGTTGATTGTAGTAATGAGGTTGAGGTCTATGAAGCATGTGGTCGGAGGGATTGGGATTTCTTTAGATGTAGCATTTCTAACAGAGCTGGGTCAGACATGGCTTTGTAAATCAAGCAGAGATCTCCTCTAAGTAGGTGATATGAGGCAGAGAATAGTTGGAGATATTTGAGTCCATCCATATAGGACAAGTGTTTATGGCCTAGGATCCTCTTTGTGAGGTACTTTTGCACCCTCTCCAGTTGTTGCAGGTGTCTAGTGAGGTACATACGAAATGGGACATTGTACTCGATGACTGGCCTAATGAGGGAAGAATAGAGGGAGACAATGACCTCTTTCTTCCCAGATGCAAAACCCTTAGTAATGAGATGTGCCACATAGAAGGACTTTCTGACCACAGGGGAAATGTGGTGATCAAAAGAGGGGTTGCTGTCAACCTGTGTTCCCAGACCTCTTATAATGCCTTCTGTGTTCAGTGGACTACCATTGATGTGGTAATTTATGGGAACTGGGTTTTTCCCAAAGGGGATGACAGCATTTTTTTTGGTATTGAGGGTAAGACCATGGTTTGGACACCAGTCATTGGTCTCAGTGAGGCCATTCTGTAGGATGTCAACATCACTTGGGGAGTTAATAATAGCTCTCAACTTGCAATTGTCTGCGAACTTTGTCAGCCAGAGTCCCTTTGTGTTGGCCAGAAATTCAGAGAAGTAGATACCAAACAGGAGAGGACCCAGGACCGAACCCTGTGGGACTCCACTCGTGACTAGTTGGCAGTCTGATTTGGAGTCAGCTACTTTCACATTGTGGGTTCTATCTGTGAACCAGTTTGCAACTAACCTAGTGATATAGGGGTTGATGCCTAGCTTACTGAGTTTTTCTATGATTCCTGAGTGGGGAATGGTATCAAAGACCTTGGCCAGATCAAGGTAGGCTGTATGAACCACCTTGCCTTCATCCACAGCTCTGGTGACTGACTCAAAGAAATTGACCAAGTTGAGCAGGCATGATCTACCCTTCACAAAACCAATCTGTGTGGGATCCAGAGTTTGGAGATTCCCTATATCCTTGTTTATTAGGTCCATGAGGATGTGTTCCATAGCTTTGCACATCAGACTCATCAGGCTAATGGGGCGAGAGTTCCCAGGGTCTATAGTCACTCTTCCTTTGTGGAAAGGGATGACTGTAGCAGTGCGCCATTTAGTAGGGACAAAGCCTGAGGTGAGGCTGTGACTGAACAGGGCACACAGATGAGGTGCCAGTTTACACTGTAGTTCATGTATAACACAGCCAGGGATATTGTCAGGTCCCACAAAAGCTGTATTCTTGGCCTTGGACAGTGCTGTTTTAATCTGTGTAGCAGTAATACTGGGTGCCTGGCAATCTACTGGTATTGTGATTGGTCCTTTGGGGGGGGGTAAAGTTGGCACTGAATCTATCGGCCAGTATATTGTCAATATCTGTTGGCCCGGTGTAGGAGGTACCATTGAGCAGTAGTTCAGAGCAAATCTGGGTATTGCCATGGAGATTCTTTACATAACTATAGAAAGCCTTGTGGTTGTCTTTACTATCTGCTGCAATTCTGTTTTCATAGCTAGATTTAGAGGATTTGATGAGGGATCTCAGCTTTTTGTTGAAGCTGATAAGGGAGTTTTTCCAGTCTTGGGACTTCACCTTATTCCACATCAGTTTCATCCTTCTGTTGTAGAGTTTGTTTATGGCAGGGGACCACCAGATTGGCTTCCTCTTTTGGAGGAGAGTATCTTGGTTCTATTGAGTATGGCGATATCCATACATTTGTGTACGTGTTCATACAGTGCATTGGTGTATGATTCGGCGGTCATGCAACTATTCTCCATTTGCATGGGTGCCATGAAAATAGCCACCTCTGTTTTTAGGAGCCCAAAGTTAGCTTTGGAGAAGTTTTTTATGGTGGTTACCTTTGCAGGGGTGGGAGGGATGTGGATTTCCAAGGTGATTAGTTTGTGGTCGGATCTAACCAGGGAGGAGTTGACTATTGGTGTAGAGCAACGGTTGCCCATGTTAGTAATGACCAGGTCAAGGATGTTGCTACCTCTAGTAGGGGTAAGAATGAGCTGGTCCAGGGCATTGGCATTAATGAATTCCAGGAAAGTTTGGGCAAGTGTATTGGTACATGAGTAGTTTTCCCAGTTAATGGAGGGGTAGTTGAAGTTGCTCAGCATGAGAGTGTTAGGCTGGACCTTAATATTCTCCAGGGTGCTTAGGAATGTGGAGTGTGAGTCTTGGGACATGGTTGGGGACCTATAGCAGGCTGCGACCAGAATTGCTGTCTTACCCAATGTTAGCTGCACCTGAAGTATCCCTGATGCATTATGTTGGGTTACCAGTCTGGAGGTGTGTGCATCCTTTATGAATATAGAAACACCACCGCCTTTGGAGCTTCGGTCAAAGTTCTGAGGCCGAAAGGTGTGGAATGAGTTATAGTCTGGTAGTGTAGGGGTGCCTTCTGCTGCTTTGAACCAGGTCTCTGTTACAGCACAAATGTCAATGTTCTCCAATTTAAGGAGTGCTTCGAGTGAGTGCATTTTGAGATTTAGACTTCTAGCGTTGAGCAGCATGACGCTCAGATTGCATTTGTTTGTAATTGTTATGGTGGTAATTTGGTCTTTGGAACACCACCTAAAAAAGGCACTATAGGGGTGGCAAGAGCCTTAGCCAGTATCCGGAAGCCCATGGGTGACAGATGCAGGCCATCTCTGGCAAAACATCGAGGTCTGTCAATCATGTCATCCCAGGCAGACAAATACTGGATCCCCTTAGAATGACATCAGAAACTTAGCCAAAAAAGATCAGTCATTTTCTGCTTGTACTGTGGTATCATTCTGGGTCATGGTAGGATGCTGCTCAAGGCTAGGGTCATACCCGCCTGGGATACATAATCCGAGAGCTCCTCCATGTCTCTTTTCATGTAGTCCAGGGAGGTATGTCGCAGGTCATTCACACCCACATGCACAATGACAGAGTCATATTTGTACCTGTTGTTGAGGGACCTGAGTGCATGCATTATGTGGCATATCCTGGCACCTGACAGCCAGCTGACTGTTACGTTCTTCTTATTCAACCTAGTGAGTGGGACATCAGTGTGCCTTACTATCGAGTCACCTATGACTAGTGTGTTGAGCATGCTGTTTTGCTTAGGGGCTTTGATGTAGTGACACACTGTTTAGGAGAGTTATGTGCCTTGTGATTAGTGCTGTGTTGCGGTAGTCGACTGCTTTTCTGCCTTGGTGGTCTCTGCTGCTTGGGTAGATTTTTATTGAGAGCCTCCGCGAAGGTGGGTGTGTGGTTTGTGCTTTTATGTGATATGTGAAGGCAGTGCTGGTATGTGTTCTGGAGGGCTATGTGTTCCATGTGGTATGGTGCAAGTGTTGACCATCTCCTCTTGACCAGCTATTCTGGTCTTGGCTGGAGCATGCGTGGCTTCCAATTTGGATATATAAGTGCATCTCTCACAAGTCTGAGTGTTGGGAGGTAAGAGGAGAGAGTTGTCAGTGTACATGAGGCAGTTGCTACATTGCCTCAGGACACCCAAGTTCACCAGCTTGATTGGAGAAAACACAGGGAACTGACTTTAGACATGCCTGGAGGGGTGAGCATTAATAATAAGTACTGGAGCTGTTTACTTGTAGAACATTTAGTGCTGGTATCACTTTTGTGTGCTACAAGAATTGATATAAGAAGTCTGGTAAAGTGCTAAACTAATAACCTAATAAAAGAGCAGTAGAGGAGAGAACTAGCAGATCTAAGGGAAAAATTGAAGAGCAGACTTTGGCACCGCTCTAACAACTTCAACTTCAGGCTGTGGAATTCTCCTGGCTTTGGATTATTATTTGATCAAATAAGATTCTTTCTGGGGTATCAGTCTAGCATTTCCATAAACTTTATGTTGATACTCAGGTATCAGCGATATAGCTAAAAATGGCAATCTAAGTTTCATCCTTGTCATCCTTTCCAGCTTTTTCTGCCCATCAACACTGTGGATAGTGTGGCTGGTTATGACATAACACATCTGAATTCCCTTTCATGTGCAAATCTTAATTTCTGACTTGTATATTGTGGACATTTCTACAAAATCCGGACAACACCAAGAAAGGAGGGGGGGGTGTCCATATTCATAAAGGACACCCACAGCTCAAGGTTGGTGGCAACGCACGATGCATCGGAGACCATCCAGGTGCAATTAACCATAGGCAAGACTGCTCTGCAATTTGTAGCATGTTACAGGCCACCCTCTCAAACTCAGGAACCTCACATGGCCTTCCTGAAAACATTGGAGGGGATAAATGTATCTCCAAACACCATCATACTAGGTGACTTCAACTACCCTAATATAGACTGGGAACACTACTCAAGCCCGAACACTCTAACCCAAAGATTCCTGGAGTTCATAAACTCAAATGCCATGGAACAAATAGTCACCATCCCCACAAAAGGAGAAAACATACTTGATCTCATCATCACGAACATGGGATCAAAATGTTCAACACCGGAAGTATACCCCTCACTGGTGAGATCAGATCATAAACTAATCTCGCTGGAGGTCCTCATCCCGCCCACCTGAAACAAAAAGACCACAGTGAAAAACTTCTCAAAAGCCGATTTCACACTTCTAAAAACTAGTGTGGTCTCCTTTAAGGCCCCTGAGCCAGTGGTAAACATTACTCAAACCGCTGAATCACTTACAAATGCCTTCTACCAGCACCTACAGGACTGCATGGATCAGGCAATCCCAAACAAAACTAAGACTCTCTGTACCAAAGGCAAGCATCCAGTCTGGTGGACCCCAGCCATAAACAAGCTCTACAACAAAAGGAGGAAGCTACTACAAGATAGAGCAAAATCCTTGAAAGGTAAGACACCTTTGATCATTATAAGTAAAAAACTAAGAGCTCTCATAAAATCATCCAAGGCAAATTTTGAGAGAAAAATCGCCAAGGACTCTAAAGACAATCATAAGGCCTTCTTTAGCTATGTTAGAAACCTAGAAGGAAACTCCCAGATATGCTCAGAATTAGTTCAAAATGATTTGAAAATTACTGAACCTACACACATTGCCAACATACTGGCTGACAGGTTCAGTGCAAACTTCTCCCCAAAAGGAGAGATATCTATTCCAGAGGATTGTAGCCCCCCAAACATCTCGAACGCCCAGGTGAGAACTGCCCTCACTAAGGCAAAAAACACACCATCCATGGGACTGGATGGTGTCCCCGGCTGTGTGCTTCATGAACTCAACGAGGAATTAAACCCACAGTTAGGACAGCTGTTTAATCTTAGCCTCACCTCAGGATACATACCCAAGGAGTGGCGCACGGCGACTGTGGTCCCACTTCATAAGGGCGGTGCCTCCACAGACCCTGGAAATTACCGCCCCATTAGCTTGACAAGCCTTATCTGCAAAGCCATGGAGAGGATCATAATGGAACTCATAAATAAAGACATAGGGAACTTGCAGACTTTGGATCCAACCCAGTTTGGCTTTGTCAAAGGCAGATCCTGCCTCTTAAACTTGGTTGACTTTTTGAGACAGTCACCAAGGCCATTGATGAGGGAAAGGCAGTCCATACAGCCTACCTCGACCTGGCAAAGGCCTTTGACACAATACCCCACTCAGGTATCATCGAAAAACTCATCAGCTTGAATGTAAACCCATACATCACAAGATGGGATGCAAACTGGCTAAGTGACAGAACCCACAGGGTCAGAGTTGCTGGAGCCATGTCAGACTCAAAGCCTGTCACAAGTGGTGTCCCACAGGGCTCAGTCCTGGGTCCACTCTTGTTCGGCATCTACTTTTCGGAAGTACAAGCAAACACAGGAGGGTTATGGCTGACAAAGTTTGCAGATGACTGCAAACTGGGCGCCATAGTCGAAAACACATCTGACACAGATATCCTCCAGAAGGGCCTCACAGAAACAGATAACTGGTGCCAGAGCCATGGCCTGAAGTTAAACGCCAAAAAATGCATAGTCATACCCTACGGGAAAAACAAGGTTACCCCTAGCTGCCATATAGGTGGCAATCCACTGAGCACAGAAAAAGTCATCAGGGATCTGGGGACCCAGGTTGACAGTAGCCTTTCGTTTGACACTCATGTTGCTAAAGTAGTTAGGAAAACCTTCTATATCGCCCACCTGATCATGAAGGGATTCACATCTAGATCAAGGGAGGTCATCGCCCCCCTGTACTCATCACTCATTAGACCTATGATTGAGTACAATGCCCCGTTCGGAATGTATATGACCAGACACCTGCTGCAGCTTGAAAGGCCCCAAAAGTTCCTCACCAAAAGGATAAAGGGTCTCAAAAATATGTCTTATGCTGCCCGACTGAAAGAACTCCAGCTCTATTCAGTCTCATACCGCTTGCTCAGAGGTGACCTGTGCCTGACATATAAGGCCATGTCAAACCCAGATTTGATGAATATGCTTCACCTCAAAAAATCTAGATCCCTCAGAACCACAAGGGCGGGAGACTTAAACCTTGACACGGTTATAAATAGAACGTGCTGGAGGGACAGATTCATCACCCAGAAACTCCCTGTGCTGTGGAACAAAATCCCGGTACATGTGAGGCAGAGCACCTCGCTGGCCTTGTTCAAGAGGAATCTTGACCAATGGATGGGAGATCGCAGATATACCCCAGGGATTACTTCAGTGTCACTGCTTGACAGAGGCACAGCAAAATGATAGGCATAGTTTTTATTCAAACTAAAGGGGTGGCGAAAGCCACATAACTATGGGCTAGGCTTATAAATGCCCTTGGGCAGATAGCCTAGTATGAACCTATGAACCTATGAACCTATGAACCTATATGGCAATGTCAGGTATCCTTTTTTCAGGAATATTTCAATACACCAATCACATTTACACCTGCTGCACCAGTTTGATTATTTCACGAACTTGGAATAATAATCTCCCCATATAGAATATGTGACTTTTTCAGCTGGAACAAAATTGCACCTACTCAGTTCCATGGATGTTCTACAATTGTGTATGCTATCATCTCTTTAACTTTGTTGTTATGGTATACATTGCATATGACACAACTTTGTAATACTTGTTCTTCTTGAGTTGGAAAGCCTGTGCAAAACATTGCATTCCTTGCTCTTTCTTTGCACTTTGCAGTTCCAAGATGATATTCATGAATCTTCTGAGCTCTTACAGAAATCTTACTTACTGTCAAATTCAAGAATGTAAATGGTGGTAATTCTGTGACTGTGAGACTGAAAGTGTACGAACCACATCTGGTGCCACGTGACTATAAGCAGCTCAGGTAGCTGTGTGGTTGTGCATTGCTGCATCGAGTGCAGGCAGATCCATTGTGTCAGACAGATGTACAACACTTGTTTATGCTTGTGCACACTTCTTTCCAGTGATGAAGAGATGTAACAGAGATGTAATAAAGTTACCTAAATCTTCTGGAATTTAGTATGCACCACCATTTTGTTTGCTGCTATTTACCATATTAATGAGAAGATTGTTGGAAAAAATGCAACACAAACAAGAAAAAACAAATCCACAAGAAAGACCTTGAATCCAGGAGACAGCAGGAATCTAGTAAATGTGAAGTCCCTGCAAGGTAGCACAAACAGAGGGAGTCCTTGGTGCCAATGTACACACTTTTTTATTAAAATAACAAATAGATACAAGCGCTTTTGTCTCTGTCACTTCAGAGATTTTTATCAAGATAGAGACACAAAACAGGAAACACCTCGTGACCCAATTAACACATTAACAAACAATCACACAATTAATTACCTATTCCTTATATCCACAGGATTTTTTTTTAAACTTTCCCTTAAAAATATACATTTTTATTTTTATTTATATTAGACCCAGGTCTCAATAAAATCAGAGATGAATAAAACTGTATAAAAGTCCCACCCATAAATATATATACATAAAAGGCAATACTAAATAACCAAAAAGCTTTTCCAATAATCTACATACATATTAGTAAGATAAATTATGATGAGAAACATTCATATAAGAAAAGGGGTTAATACAAATAAAATCACTTGAAAAGGCTCTCACCTTTCAAGTGCCTTTAATTTCAGAAAACAAGCCAGAGAAAACATATAATTTAGTCCTGGTCAAATGGTTGCATTCATTCTCAGTTGCCAGAATGCTTCCAACCTCTCTAACTGCAGAGGCCATGGGCTTCCCCCCTGGGTCCCTTTTCAGCACATCAATTACAACAAACTTGAATGAATGCCACTCATATTCCATACAATGCCTGGCTAAGGTGTTCACTTTATTCTCCAGTCTAATGTCCCTGACATGTTCATAAATTGGGCTCCTGAGTTTCCTCTCAGTTTTACCTACACAAAAGCAGGGACATTGTAAACATAAAGCACAGCAGACAACCCTCTCTGATTGACAAGTGAACTTATCCCTGAAGCTAAAGGCCTGCCCATTGATGGTTACTGATGAGCTATCCATAATAAAACCACACTTTGTCATTATAAAACTACATTACACCTACAGGATTTCCTATGCAAACCTGTACTTAAGCACCCATTTCCATCCTTTACAATACGTACATCAAGAAAATCTATTGAATCCAATGAATGATGATCCGTGAATCTTAAAAAGGAAGTGGTAGTATGTATATAATCTAAGAACCTTTGTAACTGTGCATAAGATCCTCCCCACAACAAAAAGATGTCAGCTACAAACCTCCTATAAAATAAAATAAACTTCACAAAGCTATTCCCTTGAAAGACAAATTACTGTTCCCAAAAGGCTAAAACCATGTTGGCGTAGCTATTGGCACATGACGTTCCCTATAGCTATGCCAGCCCTCTGTATGAATAGAGATCCCATAAACATAAATACATTATTTTCCAGCACAATTTCCAAAAACAAGCATAATAGATCTATTTGCTGTGAAATGAACATGCTGTGATGACTCAAGTAGGCTTTAGTCATTTCAATGCCCTCTGAGTTATTGAATCACTGTAAAAAGTAATTCCACATCCAGGGTTACCAAATAATCTTTCAGAATTCTACTTTTCCTACGAAAAAGTATATAGATCTTGTAAAAACTGTTTTTTATCCTTAAGAACTGTTTGTATCCCATTTAAGACCAGTCTGAGGTGTTTTTTTACATATATAGAAAATGGATCAGTGAGCCATCCTTTTCCAGAGACTATGGGCCTAAACGGAGGTTGATAAAGATTCTTATGCACTTTAGGCAACTCTTGAAAACCAGAATGAACGGATGTTAAACAGTTAAATAACAAGACAGATCAAAAGTTTTTAAATGACTATGCAAACAGTCTTGTATAAGGGAACAAACAGAATTTTTCAACCATGTAATATATTCATCAGAAATCAATTAAACTGTTCTGATAACATTATATTGATCTTTTCTTTATAACAGGAATAATTAAGGACAACCACGGCCCCTCCCTTGTCCGCTCACTTAATAACTATGTCCTTGCTATTCTGCAACTCAAATAATGCCTCTTTTTCAAGATAAATTATAAAAATTATTCTTAATCTTTTTTGTTCCAATAAAAACTTTCAATAAATTAATCTCACATTTCCTGCAAAAGGTTTCTAAACCGGGTTAAGTGCTGGTTGGAAAGTACTAAGTTTATGAAAATTAGATGGACCGGATTCAAGTTTGGCAGAAAAAAATATTCTTAGTATCGGATTTCTTTCAAATGACCTCAAATCAACAATGACATTGGTAAAATCTGATGTCTGCGCCAGTATGAAAGACAAACCGTGTTCCAACAAACATACCTGAGCAGATGTCAAACACTAGAGATGTTTAGAACTATGGACTTTTGACTCGCTGCAGGAACCATTTCATTGTTGATGACTGTAAAACCTCTGTGGACTGCCTCTTTTCCTTCCTCCCCCTGCTGAGTGATCTTCCCTTGTCTGCTGTGTCTGTTAGCCTGATTGGTAGAGGGAGAGGAAGAGGCGGAAAATCCTGCTGAAAAGAGTTCTGTTGTGCTGGATCAGTTTTCCTTTGAACCACTGGTGGTTGTTCTAATCCGTCCCCAGATTCATCTTCAATGAGAGTAGGAGCCTGAGGAGGTGTGACAAAAGCTTCAATTTCATTGGTGTTAGTGTCTTCACTCTGTTCCATTGGCACCTCCCTTTGTCCAACTTCACTATGTTCATTACTGGCTTTTAATGTCCATGGCCAAGCAAAAAACTGACCTTTTTTAAAATCTAGTAAATCATGATCCAGCTTTTTACTTTTTTGCAAATGCAGGTGAGATTCATAGGCAGAAACACTGTCAAATACTTTGTTTAAGGCAGTTATGCTAGCCCCCTTAGGAAAGTCTATAAGAAGTTTAGACCTTTCCTTATTTTTCTCTTCCATGAGTTCTATTTCAAGAGCTTTGAAGAAGTCAATAAGCAGTTGAATATAGATGAAAGCTAAAAATGCCCACATATGGAAATATACATGTTGAATTATTGAGAAAGTGGCAGCAGTTAAATTTGGAACTGAGTTTCAGCTATATTTGGCTGCTTATTAATCTGATGTCATCAATTTTCATTCTCTCCTCAACTGATGGGTTTGGATGTGATGCTTGGATCCATCTCAGCCATTGCTAAAGCTCGTGGCAATTTAAAACTCTTGAGCTTCTCCTTACCCATAATGCACCAACCCTAAGTTACTTCAGATCTTATTAACCGCTTTACGCAAAAGTCCTGGTTCTCCTTTGCTCTCGAGCATTTATAAGATAAGTGTGTTGATTTTATACTTAAATCATCCTTTTTCCAAGTTTTCTTTTTCTTTAAAACATTTTCTTGTCACTTACCATTTTGCTTACTTAGTGACTTCAAAATATGCTTTTTAGCTTTTTCCTCTCCCTTTGAACTTTTTTACAGTGTCTCCTGTGAAATACTTTTAATAGTAATATTTTTTTCTTCTCTACCCTTACATTGCTGGTATTTCTTTTAATTGTTGTTTCTTTACTTATTGTGGTATTACTATTGGATACCTTCTGCTAGTTGTGATTATGGCAGAAAAGGGTCCTGCTGGGTTTAAAAAAATGTGTTAAGTGCGGGCACAAACTCCCCATGTCTGATGCCCATACTTTATGTGTTTACTATCTTGGTCCTTTACATTTACAGGAAGATTGTGTGATTTGTCATGACTTTAACCCCAGGGCTTAGTAGAGAGGAAGAACAAATTAATTTTAAAAGGTTTGCTCCCTTCAGCTTTTGGAGAGAAAATATCTGGGGCTCAATCTCCTAAAAGCAAAGATTCTAAGTTTTCTTCTCTGAGTCCATCCACTTCATCCTCCAAGATATTGGAGCAATCTTCAAAGAGACCTATGTTGGATCTGAACTCACCCTTGGATCCTAAATATAAGAAAGATCTAAGTTGGATCAGACCTCACCCTGACATTCTAAATGTAGAAAAAGATCTAAGCCAGATCTGATCTCACCCTCGGATCCAAAGAAGAAAAAGAATAAAGTGATGGATCTGACCTCTTCGGATCTGATGAGAAAACTACTGGATCCAACCATTTCCAGCCCTATAGGATCTAGTTTCATTTATTTGCCAAGAACAAGATATTCACATTTTGTGAATCCAGTGCCCTTGTCTTTTTTGGGAGCATCACAAACCCAGGTCCCCCTCTAATTTTCTCCCACTCATTCTTTTATAAGTCTGACTGAAGAAGATGTGGAAAGAGTGGTACAAAAGATTCTTTCAGCACAGAGTCAGATGGGTTTCCTACCAGCTCCTACTCCTTTGGGTCAGGAGGTCTGTGCTTCTACTACACCCCCACTGCATCTTCCTCCTCTGATACCTACAGCTGTTACAGAGGCCTTGGATCCAAACTGTCCGACTCCATCTGACTTAGATCTGAAGACTGCTATATCTTTGGATCCGAAGATTAACCTGAGTGCTCTATTTCTGTTAGATTCAGAGACATCTCAGAGCTGAAACTTACCTGTTGGATCTGAGGTGTTGGAGTCAACACCAAAATTGTCAGAACCATCTCTACACCTTGGAGCCTCGGTTTGGATAGCTCGACTCTGGCTTCCACCTCAGGTGGGGGGATTTCTTTCAGAGCGGAGAGGGTCTATGGTCCAAAAGCTTTTTCATTTGGATCCAAGGTCTTCTCTTTCTCCACTGTGATCCATTTTCAGGGCTGTGAAGAGGATTTTATCCACGTAGAACAGATGGATCCTACCCCTTCTTGAACCCTAATGTCTCTGTGCTCAGAACCTCATCACTCTTTGCCACAGGGACAGCCAGTCCAAGAACCCCTGGCTTCCCAGCAGGTTATTTCTGCTCTTGTATCTCCCAGTACTTCCCAAAGAATCCCACTGAGGAGATCCCTAGGAAGAAGAAGTGTAAGAGGAAGCACTTGGACTCTCCAGAAAGGTCAGTCACAGAGGATACGGACTTCAATAAAGGTGAAGAGTTCCCACAGTCACATGCTGAAGATGTCTCCTTTGGAGACACTCTTGAAATCCTAAAGCAGAGAGATGGTTGGATGCCCAGTAACGCTTCATCTGAGGAGTCAGTATTCCTGGCAGTTTGGTACTGGTCCATATATTTCCTGGGTGACTCCTTCTGCTGATGAGCTTATTGAATTTGTCCCTCAGCTGGCATGGAAGGAACCTGACACAGTGGAGCTTATACCTAGGAGACCAGACAAGATTATGGCACCACCTTCAGGTAAACAGGTTTTGGAGTAAAGAGGTACTCACTTATGCTATAGTCATGGCAGTGGCCACCATAAAAGAACTTACAGAGGAAATGTTCACTGTTCATCACCCTAACAAGAAGTCTAGGGGGATGGATAGGTTTGGGAAGTGTGTTTATGCTTCAGCAACATTTACTTAAGGTCGCTGAATTATTTGGCACATTTTACAAGGTTGCAGAGGGATTTGATTAAGGAAGTCTCAGATATTATAACAGGGTCTGTTTCTGCAGAGGTCCAATCATCTGTGACTTCTCAGATGGCTACACTTTAATCTATTTCAAATTCCTCCAGGAGGTCATTTAGCATATAGCTGAAAGAACCTCTAGGGCAGCAGGTTCAGGCATTTCCATTAGGAGACATGCCTGGGTGCGCTTATGTGATTTTGTGGAGCCTTTCAAGTCTTCATTCATCAGTGCTCCCTTTGATGGCACTTCTTTATTTGGCCCAAAAGTGAAGGATACATTATCCAGGTGAGAGAAGGATGTAAAGACACTGGCTGCAGTGAGCGTACATTTTTCCACCCCTCAGAGATCCTTTTATAGGAATCAAAGAGGTGGTTAGAAGATGTGATTCAAGAAATCCAAGGGTCCTTTCCAAGACACACATGGGGGAAATTCCCCTAGGGGTAGAGGAGGAACTCCAGTAGACAACAATGCTCTCATGGGTGAGGTGGCCCACAAAACCAGGGGTCCAGAGATTCTTTCTTTGACAGACCTTACCAGCAGTCCTGAAAGGAGGTCCAATTGCTTACCTCTGGAGGCAGTTGGGGGTCGATTATCCCTGCACCAAAGAGCCTGGCTAGACTTAACAAAGGATACTTGAGTGCAGAGGATTATTTCCAGAGGTTATATAATACCCTTTACCCTTCGACCTCTAGTCTTAAGAAAAATCCCTGATGTTCCACCTAGTCAGAGGGAAGAAGCAGCAATGCAAATATGAAAGCTGCTAGAAAAAAGAGTCATCCAAGATGTTCCACCAGACTAGATAGAATTCAGAACTTACTCAAGATTCATTTTAGTGCCAAAGGAAACAGAGGACTGGAGATTTATTCTGGATCTCAGCAACTTCAGCAAGTTAGTTTAATGTACCAAGTTTCAGATGATTATGGCTCGGTCCATTTGCCCTGGGCAAGGATGACTGGATATGCTTGATAGAGCTTTAGGATGTGTACTACCACATAAAGATAAACAGATGATCCAGAAAGTATTTTTGCTTCCAGCTGTTAGCCAGTCACTACCAGTTCAGATCTGTGCTCTTTGGTATCACCACAGCCCCCAGAGTGTTCACCAAATGCATGGCAGTAGTACTAGCTCACTTGAGACTGCAGGGATTCTGAGTGTTTCCATACCTGGATGACTGTCTCATTACCACATTGATCAGTCATCTGTTGGCAACGGCAAGAGATCAGATTCTCCAGACTTGTTCTTATCTGGGGATAACCATAAACTATGACAAGTATCAACTGGAACCAACTCAAAATCTGGAATTCATAGGAGCACTGTTTAACATAAAGTCTATGATAGCTTCGCTGCCTCCTTCAGGAGTCCAAACTATAAGATCACATGTCAGAAAAATAATATGTAGTACCAAGATTTCAGCCCACATCATCCTTCAAGCTCTAGGGTTAATGTCAACAGCTATAACACTTTAGGCAGATTTTACATGAGAATTCTACAGTGGATGTTAGCATTACAATGGTTGATAATTTACCAACCCATGTGAACTCTGATTTGAATCACTCAAACGTGCAAGAGAGATCTCAAGTGGTGGATTCAGTCAGATCACATTCTACAAGGCTGTCCATTCATCCCCCACAGCCCAAGGCCATAATGATCACAGGCACTTCCCAGTTGGGGTGGGGGGGGCATTTTCTGGGGACAACAGTCCAGGGCACTTGGTCCCCTGAAGAGACCAACTTGCATACCAACATTCCAGAGATGAGAGCAGTGCTGTTATCATTGCAGGCCTTCCAAGATGCTCTCACTTTGGGGGTGATTGCAATTAAAACAACAAATGCAGCAGCTACTTTGCCCTATTCCCATACAGGGGGATCACTGAGGGATACTCTACTTCATGATTGCCCCCCTCGGTCTACTATCCACCTATCCACCAATCCCACTAATTCTGAAATTCCTACAGAAAGCTGCCATGTCGAAGAGCAAAGTCATCCTCATTGCACCGTACTGGCCTTGACAGATTTGATTCCCCTTCCTTTGTCCTCACTTCACCAATCATAGATTCTGGATCTGACTCCAGACCTCCTGTCTCACCCAACAGGCATGATAGGTTCATAGGTAGATACTAGGCTATCTGCCCGAAGGCATTTATAAGCCTAGCCAGAATGTGTTGGCTTTCGCCACCCCCTTAGATTAGTTCCCTGTGCCTCTGTCCAGCAGAGCCACTGAAGTGATCCCCAGGGTAAATTTTCTGTTTCCCATCCACTCATCAAGGTTTCTCTTGAAGAATGTTAGTGCGGAGCTCTGCCTAATGTAGATTGGAATGTTGTTCCAAAGCATGGAAAGTCTCTTTGACAGGAATCTATCCCTCCAGCACGTCCTATTTATTGTTGTGGTGAGGTTTATATCCCTAGAGTGTGTGGCTCGAGGGGATAAGCTTTTCTTTAGGTGGAGCATGTTGATCAGTTCTGGGTTGGACATGGCCTTATATGTCAGGCAGAAATCAACTCTGAGTAGGCAGTATGCAATCGAGTACAGCTGGAGTCTCTTCAGTCAAGCTGCATAGGACATCTGTTTGAGGCCAGTGATCCTCTTGGTGAGGTACTTCTGTGGTCTTTCCAGCTGTTGCAGGTGTCTTGTAAGATACATCCCAAATGGGGCATTGTACTCTATGATGGGTCTGATGAGCGATGAGTAGAGGGGCACAATGACCTCTTTTGATCTGGATGCGAACCCTTTTGTGATGAGGTTTGCCACGTACAAGGATTTTCTAACCACTTTGGCAATGTGATTATCAAAGGAGAGTTTACTCTCTACTTGGGTCCCCAGATCCCTTATTACATCTTCCGTATTTAGGGGACTACCACCTATGTGGTAGTTTGTGGGTACTTTGTTTTTCCAAAGGGGATGACTATGCACTTTTTGGCATTTAGCTTGAGGCCATGATTTTGACACCAGGTGTCCATGTCAGTGAGACCCTTTTGGAGGATGTCTGTGTTAGCCAGAGAGTCAATTATACCCCCTAGTTTTCAGTCATCTGTGAACTTGATCAGCCATAGTCCTCCTGTGCTTGCCTGTACCTCTAAGAAGTATATGCCGAACAGGAGGGGTCCTAGGACTGAGCCTTGGGGAACGCCACCTGTAACCAGTTTAGAGTCAGACCTAGCTCCTGCAACTCTTACCATGTGGGTTCTGTCCGTGAGCCAGTTGGCAGCCCATCTTGTGACGTAGGGGTTTATGTTCAGGCTGGTGAGCTTGTCTATAATACCAGAATGGGGAATGGTGTCAAAGGTCTTTGCAAGGTCTAGGTAGGCTGTGTGTACCACTTTTTCCTTGTCTATTGCCTTGGTAACTGTCTCAAAGAAGTCCACCAGGTTTTGGAGGCATGATCTGCCCTTAACAAAGCCGAACTGGGTAGGGTCTAGTGTTTGGAGGTTCCCAATGTCTCTGTTAATGAGTTCCATGATGATGCGCTCCATAGCCTTGCAGACCAAGCTAGTCAGGCTTACAGGGTGATAGATCATGGGGTCTGTTGTGGCTCCACCTTTGTGGAGCAGAATAACCATTGCTGTGCACCACTCTATGGGTACGTAACCTCTGTGGAGGCTGAGTTTGAACAGTGTGTTTAGGTGAGGGGTTAGTTTGTCTTTGAGCTCGTGTAGGAAGCAGTCTGGGACTCAGTCTGGTCCCATTGATGCTGTGTTTTTGGCTTTGGAGAGGGCTGTTTTAACCTGAGTGTCTGTGATTTCAGGAGCTCTACATTCTTCTGGTATGGATATGGGTCCTTTTGGGGTGAGAGGGGGGTGAAGTTTGCGCTGAACCTGTCTGCCATGATGTTGGCAATATTGGTTGGTTCAGTGTATTTTGTACCATTCTGCACTAACTCTGAGCAGATCTGAGCATTGCCACTTAGATTCTTGACATAGCTAAAGAATGCCTTGTGGTTATCTTTGGAGTCCTTGGCACTTTTTCTTTCGAAACCCGCCTTGAGTGATTTTATGAGGGATTGTAGTTTCTTGCTGATTCTGATCAGGGATGTCTTCCCTTCTTGGGATTTTACTCTTTTCTGTACTAGTTTCCTCCTTCTATTGTATAGCTTGTTTATGGCAGGAGTCCACCAGACTGGTTTCCTTTTCTTGGAGGAGTGAGTCTTGGTTTTGCTTGGGATAGCATGATCCATGCATTCTTGTAGGTGCCTGTAGAATGCATTAGTAAAGGATTTTGCAGCTTGAACAATGTTATCCTTTAGCATGGGGGCATTGAAACTTCCCACCTCGGTCTTAAGTAACGTGAAGTTTGCTTTTGAAATGTTTTTCATGGTGGTTTCCTTGTCCAGGGGTGGGGGCAGAATGTGGATATCCAAAGTGATTTGTTTATGGTCAGATCTAACCAGTGAGGGATTGACCTCTGGTGTGGAGCACCGGTCACCCATGTTGATGATGACCAGGTCCAATATGTTGTCACATCTGGTGGGAGTGCTGACCAGTTGATCCAGGGCATTTGAGTGTATAAATTCTAGGAAATGTTGGGCAAGGGAGTTAGTACTTGACTAGTTCTCCCAATTAATGTTTGGGTAATTGAAATCACCCAATATTAGGGTGTTTGGTAGGACCTTTATATTTCCCAGTGTTTCCAGAAATGCAGAATGGGGGTCCTGGGACATGCTGGGTGATCTGTAGCAAGCTACAATTTGATTCACAGTTTTGCCCATTGTTAGTTGCACATGGATGATCTCTGAAGCATCATGCTGTGCCACTAACCTGGAAGTGTGGGTATCTTGATGTATATGGATACGCCCCCGCCTTCTGTATTTCGGTCCGGGTTCTGTGGCCAAAATGTATGGTATGAGTTGAAGTCTGGTAGTGCTGGGGTGCTCTCTGGAGCCTTAAACCAGGTTTCTGTTACTGCACATATATCAATTTTCTCCATACTGAGGAGTGCCTCGAGTGCATGCATTTTAAGGTTTAGAACTCTGGCATTGAGTAGCATCACCCTCAGTTTTTTGTTACTTGTGCTATTTATGGTGGTGGGTTTGTCTTTTGAGCCTTGCCTAAAATAGGCACTATGGGGTTGGCAAGAGCCTTGGCCAGTATTCGAAAGCCTAAGGGTGACAGGTGCAAGCCGTCTCTAACGAAGCAGCGTGGCTTGTCGAGCATGTCATCCCAGGAGGACAGACACTGGATCCCCTTTGAATGACACCAGAAACTTAGCCAATTGTTGAAATTGATATTTTTTTCTTTAAACTGTGGTATCATTCTTGGTGAGGGCAGGATGCTACTCAGGGTCAGGGTCATACCGGCTTGGGCTACAAGATCAGAGAGCTCTTCCATGTCTCTTTTCATGTAGTCCAGGGAGGTACAGCTCAGGTCATTCACACCAACATGGACAATGACAGAGTCATATTTGTACTTGTTCTGGAGTGACCTGAGTGCTTGTGTTATTTGGCAGATCCTGGCACCCGACAGGCAGCTAACAGTAACCTTCTCCTTATTCAGTCTAGTGAGTGGGGCATCAGTGTGCCTGACTATAGAGTCACCTATTACTAGTATGTTGGGTATGTTATTTTGCCTTAAGGGCTGTGCTTGCATGGCACACTGGTTTTGTGAAGTATGTGTTTCATGATTTGTGTTGAGGGGTGGAGGTTGCTTGGATGTCTGTTTTGGAGGTCCCTGTTGCTTTTGCAGATTTTTATTTAGAGCCTCTGGGTATGTTTTCATGTATTTATTTGTGGTTTTTGCCGGTGCTGGTTTAATGGGTCTATATAAGACTGGTGGTGTGATGCAAGTATTTCCCTTCTCCTCTTGACTGTCTGATCCATCCTTGGGTTGAGAGAACTTAGCCTCCAGTTTGGCTGTATAATTGCATCTCTCACATGTATTAGTGTTTGGTGGTAGGAGGAGAGGGTTGTCTGTGTACATGAGGCAGTTGTAATTTTTTGTGTCTTTCGGCTTTTCCCGGTTAGGGCTCACCACAGCAGAACTCCGGTCCGCTAATGATTGGCAGTAGATTTTTACATACTGACTTGCTGGGCCTAACGCACAACCTTCATTGCCTCAAAATGCCCAAATTCACCAGTTGGACTGGAGAGTACACCAGAAACTGCCCTTTGGACATGCCTGGATAGGTACAGTGAATTGTTTTACTGAATGGCTGGTAAGGTTGAATAGAGAGCCTTGTCCTTCTGTACAGTATTGGAGGGTCTAGTGCTAGGGTTTATAAGTGCTTGCTATGAGTTTTGAACAAGTGCTGGGCTGAAACATGAATGGCTTGAGTGCTTAAGTTGAAAGTTTGTCTAGTTCCAAGGGAAAAATTGAAGAGGAGACTTTGTGGAGCCGGGAATAGTTATACACTAGCTAACCGGCGCTGCATGGCGAGCAAAACCGGGCAAATGCGGTATTTATAGCAGGGAAATGAAAGAGATAGAAATTAGCCCAAAATGGCCAATAAACTACTAATTTCTGGGCTAAAACCACTCCTCCAGGGACAGATAGCCTGCTCAAAGCTCCCCTCTCTCACAGGTGAACAGAGAAACTTCCTTCTATCCAGGTAAGGTATGGGCAAACACAGAGATTTGTAACATAAACCTGAATTCAGCACCTAACCTGAAAACTGGACTATACTAGCTTAGAAAGGTAGGAAACAAGTATATATATATATATATATATATATATATATATATATATATATATATATATTCAGGAAAATAAAGCAGATACAATCAAAAAAACTCTTTAAATGCATAGAAAAGGATACTTATTGTTATATATCTCAGTTCAGAGTTGTAATCAATGCCAGTAGTAATAAAGTAGGAAGAAACACAAATACAGTAAAAACGGATGAATAGAATGCAATTTATATATATATATATATATATATATATATATATATATATAAAACGATAGAAAACTAACAACTGATTTAAACAAATTACCCAATTAACCAGAAAAAAGCTCAAAACTGAGCCCTGCTCCAGCAGTCTTCAAACAGACAAGTTCTAACTGCACACTCCTGCTGCTAGGGTGCAGGGGAACCTTCTGCAAAAAAAAGATGGCCTGGGTCAGTGCTCAAGTTATACAAACAAAGCTAGATTCAACAGGCCTGTCTAGGATCCCATTTCACATAAGTCTGGCCCAGTACATAGCATTGTTGTAATGTATCATTGTTACATCTAAATTCCAGTAACTGTGAATGTCACATTGTGAGATGAGCCAATATAGCACTGTATATAGACATTGTAGCTACAGATCTGTCTGTGTATACTACTCCTAAAAGTTTGCAGCAAGAGCTAAAAGGATGGATGAGGGGTGGTAGTAACAGGGTGATACTTAGACTGGAAGTGTCCAGGGGGCCCCCAACTTGACATTTGCTGGGAGCCCCCAAAATGCTAGCACCGGCCCTGGGCCTAAATCTGGTCTATGCTGCAGCAACAAGGCGCACCATTTTCAGAAAGAAACTGTTCAAATAAGCAGGCACAATAAGCCTGTGACCAGAAATTCCCAGCTCAGAAGGGCATAATCAGCCTCCCACAAGAATGCAGAATACACCTTCTTAATGTAAAAAAACTGGCCCAAAGCTCAAGTGCTTAAACCAGAACTAATACACTTTAGAACAGACACCAAGCCTTCAATCAGCAACTCCCAACTCAGAAGGATGTAAGCTTCCTGTCCTGCCACAACAGTGCAGACCACAAACCTTCCTAATGTGAAACAGCTGGTCTAAATCCCAAGTGCGTAATCCAAAGGCTTAGAATAACAGTTACAATTTAATCGGCTACTAACAAGCAGTAATAAATGCAGCAGAATAAATGCTACTTAGTACTTTTAAGAACAGGCAACAAGAGCTTCTTCTTCTGCTTCTTTCGGCTTTTTCCCGGTTAGGGGTCACCACAGCGGATCACTGTCCGCGCATGATTGGCAGTGGAGTTTTTACGGTGTACAGTTGCCAGCCCGGAGCCCAACCTTCCACAGAAGGCACACACATGCACACACTCACACCTAGGGCCAATTTAGAGTGTCCAATCCACCTACTGCATGTCTTTGGGATGTGGGAGGAAGCCGGAGCACCCGGAGGAAACCCACGCGACCACAGGGAGGACTTGCAGTCTCTGAACAGAAGGCACCCCAGCCGAGGATCGAACTGGAGAACCTCTTGCTGTGAGGTGGCAACGCTAACCGCTGCACCACAGTGGCTGCCCAACAGGCAACAAGAGCAAAATAAATAATAAAATAGGAAGAAACACAAACAGAATAAGCAGATGAATAAAGTGCAAAAAATTTTTTTTTTCCTCTCCGTATTAGGTAGAATGAGCTAAAGACACTAGACTAGGAGGATTGTCACAGATCAAATATACAGTAGGGGTGGGCAATTGTAAAGCCACCAAGTATAAAAAGAAAACACCAATAGGGAGAGCAGGGTGGTGGAAAAATCAACTCAGAAAAATAACACTTTTAACACAGATCAGAAGCCAGCAAATATGATCTAAATCAATCAAGCAAAAGCAATTAGAATACTGTAGAACTTTGGAAAGAAGTGCCAAAAAATATACTTATCAATTTATATCTTGAGTTGTTTCAGTAGCACTCTCAGTCAGAACTCAATTAGATTCAAGCAACGAATGCAGAGGTAACAAACAGGGAATCTTAATTATACTAGCAAGCATTGAGACAATCAGATAAAACACGCAAGTTGTTTGGCCAGTATTTAACAGAGCAGGATTAAGGGTGGGGGAAAATAGCACTTTCCACTCAGAAAAATACGTTCAACACAGATCAGAAGCCAGCAAATATGATCTTAAATCAATCAAGCAAAAGCAATTAGAATACTGTAGAACTTTGGAAAGAAGTGCCAAAAAATATACTTAACAATTTATATATTGAGTTGTTGCAAGTAGCAGTCTCAGTCAGAACTCAATTAGATTCAAGCAATGAATGCAGAGGTAACAAACTGGGAATCTTAATTATACTAGCAAGCCTTGATCCATCTAGACATATCAGGCCTCAAGCTGACATCCTGGCTTCTCCAGTTCCATTGATAGCCAGACAGCCTATGCTCTCTTCTCCTTTCTGGCATATACTTTTATCTCTCCACAAACCTTCAACAAGTAAATTCTATTCCAATAAGTGGAAAAGATTTGTGTACTGGGCTCATCAAAATTATATTGAACCTTTTTCAGCTTCTATAGATGACATACTTGTCTTTTTGGCCCTGATTTTTAAAGCAAGAGCTAGTTCTTCAACCATGAAATTTCAGCTGGCAGCAATATCAAACTTTCATGTTGATTTTGAGAGTTCCTCAGTAGCATCTCATAAGTTGTGCAGAGCTTTCTTGTGAGGCACTTTACTTTTAAGGATGACATTTAAAGACCCCACTCCTCCATGGCACCTCAGTTTGGTACTGCAGGCACTTAAACATGCATGAGCTAGTTTCTCAACCATTAAATTTCAGCTGGCAGCGATATCAAACTTTCATGTTGGTTTTGAGGGTTCCTCAGTAGCCTGTCATAAGTTGTATAGAGATTTCATGCAAGGCACTCTACTTTTAAGGCTGTCATTTAAAGACCCCACTCCTCCATGGCATTTCAGTTTGGTACTGCATGCATTTAAACAGTTCCCCTTTGAACCAGCAGCTAAGTGTGGCCTTAAATTTATAACATGGAAAACTTTTTTTCTAGTACTCATTACATCTGCCAGATGAATTTCAGAAATTCAAGCATTATCTTCAAAACCTCCTTACTTGATTTTTTACAAGGCTAGAGTTACGTTATGAGTCAATGCATCCTTTCTTCCCAAGGCAGTGTCAGAATCTAATATCAGTCAGTCTATTAATTTGTCAGTTTTATTCCCCAAAGTTACTAACAAAGGAGAATATATGTTACATGTATTAGATATTCACAATTACATTTGTACTTGCATAGAACAAAAGACAAAAGAAAAACAGACCAGTTATTTGCTTCCTTTGCAGACTTGAAATGGGGTAAACCAGCTTCCAAAGTAATTTTAGCCAGATGGATAACTGATTGCATTTCATTCATTCATTTATTAAAAAATGGGCATTGCCTTACCACAGTTGGGAAGGGCTCATTCAGCTAGATCAGTGGCAACTTCCACAGCTTTCTTTTCCAGAGTGCCCATGGATGACGTATGTTCAATAGCAACTTGGGCTACTCCCCTTACATTTGTTACTCATTACAAACTAGATCTGGTTTCCAGGGATTGAGCATCATTTGGTTCAACATTGCACTGGTATATCCTTTCTTAGAACCCACTCTGGAATTTAGCTAGCTGGGGACTCTGTCCCATCAGTTGAGGAGAGAATGAAAATTGACAACATCAGATAAAGAAGTTATGTACTTATCATAACATTCCATCTGTGCTATCCATTTTCATTCTTCAACAACTACCTGCCCACCAACCCCCATCCATTTTTTTATATATGAATTTCTGGAAGAATGAGTTCTTAGAGGAACATCACTGAGCTTTATACTGAGCTCCAGATATACCCTCTTTAAATTGAGTACATGCAGTTGTTACACCTCTTTTGTTTATGCATAGTAAATATTATCTTTTCTAGTAAAATCAGCAAACAAGATCTGAGGTAACTTAGGGTTGGTGCATTATGGGTAAGGGGAGGCTTGAGAGTTTTAGGTTTCCACAAGCTTTAGCAATGGCTGAGACAGATCTGAGCACTGGATCTGAACCCATCAATTGAGGAAGAATGAAAATGGACAGCACAGATTGAACAGTATGGTAAGTACATAACTTCTTTTTTATCACCACTCTGGTAACATCATCACAACATATATCAGAGCTCAACCAATATCATAGCTAAGTTATTACCACTTTACTAGTGTCAACATAAACTTGTCTACTCTCCAAGCAACAACAGGTTTTACAACTCATTTAATTTCATTTAACCAAGATATTCTTATCTAGTGAAAAATATTCAATATTTTATAATGTAAAAACTACAGTAAATACAGTGAACATCATGTTACTCTAGACAATGACCCTACAAAATGGCTATTTTCTCTTACATAATATCTGCTTTTTACATATAGAAATCCTTGGATCTATATTACATTCTCAAAAGCCGACAATGTCGAATCTGACATTGTCGACACGAGAATAGTGAAACTGCAGAACATCAAATAAGTAAACGGAAATCTTTGTAAGGAGAGATTTCTGTTTACTTCAATGTAGTGCGGTCTCAAAGTTGGTATATTTAAGTAGCGGGGGGTGTGGGGGTGCCCCCCCTGCCTACACTGTTAATTTTTTTTTTTTATAAACATTTGATGTTTTAACAGTTTGATCACTAAAGGTCGACCTTTAGTGATTTGAACTGTTAAATATTCGACGTTATAATATAGACCCGAAATCCTTGCAAAGAAAATGAGAATGATGAATTCATTTCATACCTCAAACCTCATAGGACAAGAAATCTGGACAAAGCCAGAAAATAGTGGGAGGATAAAGGCCCAAAAAACAGGGATGGATTTTAAATATTGTTCTTAAAAAGTTAAAAAGTTGCTAGAGTAACAGGTTTTGAATTAGCATTTGTTTTCTGAAGGATATGACGTTGGAAATTGAAATAAATGTTTGTCATTATATAGTGACTTAATTCCTCAATGATTTACCAGAAAACTACAATTTTTATGAGGAACAGCCAAAAAATATAATGCAAAAATTTGGACATACTGCAAAAATCTGGAGAGTTGAGAGTCATGATTCTTTTCCAAGTTTAGGAAACATAGTGAATACCTTTAAAATAAATCAATATGATAATATATTGTGAATACTAGAATTATTCAGCATATTTTACCTACTGAAATTAAACAAAATGAGAGATAAAAAGTACATTTTACTTATTTCTAAAGAAACTAATGTGAATAACTTTAAAACAAAACACATCAGGATATGTCAAGTTGTTCAGTATGCAAATGTATACAAAATAAATGTTACTTTTTATACCCACACTCTGTATTTTCCTGAAAAAAATGAGCACATTTATGAAAAAAATCAGTTTTCCATATTTTGCTTTTGCTGTTTTCCAAACATGCATTATGTTTTTGCAAAAAACAAAACAAGCAAAATAAATAAATAAATAAATAAAATCATGTAATGTATTTTGCCAAAACTCACCAGAGGCCCAAGTATGGGTGAAGCCACTTTATTGCCAAGCACATATGGTGCACATATTGATTGCTGGACATATGCACAATCACTTTGTAAAGAGGTATACAAGGTCACTTGTATGGAGTTATTTGTTTTGCTCAGCATACCTAATTGCTTTTAGCTCAGACCCTCTAAATAAATTGCTGGGATAAAATGACATTTCTTCATCCACTGACAGTGTCTCTAGATGATGTATTTACATGGCACAGGAACACCAACAGTGCCTTTCACATGTAGGTAAAAATGCATTGCCACTAGCAGGATTAGTCAGCTGGTCAGACATTAAGAAGTTTTTTTAAAACTCTGTGAGTTTTATAATTCTGGCACTGGCTCATCTTCTTCCCAATTTTAGTTCATTAGTCTCTTCTGTAGAATTAGGGAACAAGTCAGGACTAGAAACAAACTCTTACTTGGCATTCAGTATCCTAATCCATAGAGTAGATCAATATGTGTGTATATACCTTTAAGAAGCTATCCAAGGGCTTGCACAAGTGTATAAATACTGATCATCTTCAAGTCTGACTGCCATTTTGTAGTTAGCTGTTGAGATGTAAGCATGTATGTATGTAAGGTCTGTCTGTTAACAAGTTTGTTCTTATTTGATGCTGCTGCTATCCATCCTGATGTGTTTCTATGTATTAATTCATCAAAATAAAACCCCAAGCCTTCTTGTTATATGTATTAGAGATGAACGAGTGACATGGTGTCAGAAGTGGGATGTCTACAGGGCTTGGAGTCAGAACTGGCATATACAAAGGGCATGAAGTTAAAGGCAGTTTGACTAAAACAATTAGAGGCACTTGCCTAGAGCTGGTGGAATATAGATGAGTGGATCATCCATAGAATTTGTAAGCTTTACATAACAGGTCAGAAATTAATTTCAGATATTAAAACTTGCTCAGCACTATTTCTTTTTTGCATAATATGAAACAGGGCATATCGAACATTCAAAATAATATTCACATAAACTGATATGTATGATATTGATAAAAATATTCAAATTGGAAAATGTTTGAAATAAAGTCCAAATTGCATAAAATGAATAAAATAAGGGGAAACAACTGCATTTTCTCAAAGCATGTATTTTTCGTATTCAGCAAAGATATCCAAGTTATCATAACTGCATAAAGTGTTTGCATGTTTGTGCAGTATTACAGTAAAGTTATTTTGCAAAAGTACGCCATTACAGGGCATACTTCACAGAATAATGCCATCACATAGCATATTTTGGAAAGTACAATATTTTGAAGAGTTTATTGTGCATTTTAATTATATTACAAGCTCACAGCACTGTTTTTCATACATAATTACAAAGGGACATATTTTCAATGTGTTTGTGTACTTTGTGGGCATGGCAGACAGAGTTTGGAAACTCAATGCACTTATGTTTGACAGTAATATTGCTGAGAACTGGAGAGTGTTTAAGAAAGAGTATGTCATTTTCATACAGGCTGCATTTTAAAGATGACCGTACAAAGGCATTTATTCTACTTACTTTAGCTGAGTCAGAAGCTATAGAAAGGGAATGCTCATTTGTGTATACACCTTCTATCTATACTGGAGAGGGGGAAAACCATCATATTGTTGTACTGGCTGAGTCAAGGGAGAACCCAGAATGCTTAAAACGTAAATTTAGAGAAATGTGTAAGCCCCAGACAAATGTTACAATGGAAGGGCACTTATTTTACACAAGGGATCAAAAACCTGGTGAAACTTTTGCAGCATATATAACTGACCTGAGAAATAAGGCTAAAATGTGCAGATTTAGGGACTTAAGGAATGAGTTGATAAAAGACAGACGTGTGTGGCATAAAAGATGATGTTGAGAGAAAGATGTTGCTTCGTGACATTGATTTAACTTTGAATAAGGCCACTGAGATTTGTCAGATATACAAGCACACAGAAAAGTACACAAATATGCTTACAAATGAGAATAACTCTAGAAGGCACAGTGATAAAGCTCATGTTCATAGCATGCAGCATGTGGTTAAGAGAAACAGGACCAAGCACATGGCAGCAACTGTAACCCCTGCAGCACTCACTGGTAAACCCCAGAACTTTCTAGCAAATTCCAGAGTTTGCACAGTCTCAGTGAAGCAAGCTCAAAGTATGGACCCTAACCTAGTTTCATTACCAACTGTCGTAATTGTGGTGAAAGTCAAGAATCTAACATGGAGAAATATTTAGCTTTTGATCAACAATGCCACAAATGTAATAAATGGAATAATTTCAAGATTTTGTAAATCAAAAGGCCCATATTCTTTTATTAAAAGGGAACATTTTAAGAAATAAGTTGATCAGTTAGACAGTGGCAATTCTACTCTTTATATTGATGGTGTGTCAGTGCTTCATGAAACAGTCAATGCAATAGATTTAAGGGCAAAGCATGAAGTATTTTGTACTGTTCAGATGCACAGCAAAACCATGGAGCTCAAAATTGACACAGGTTCCAAGTGCAATGTTGTGACTGCAGAAACATTTGCTAGAGTGTGCAAAGGTGAAAGGCTTGATTTGGCAAGGTGTGCAAAGTTTGTTGCTTATGGAGCTGAAGAAATTCATATTAAAGGTTCAGTAGTACTTTCATGTTACTCTGCTGGAAGAAGCTACAACTTATTATTTTATGTAGTCAAGAGGCACAGTCAGTCATTACTGGGGCTCAGAGACAGTTTGAAAATGGGACTGCTTTCATTTAACAAGGAAGTCTGCCATGTTAGCTTGAGGAACCATTACTCTAATTTCCCCCAGTACATTTTTTCTGCCTATCCTGATCTGTTCCAAGACAAACTAGGCAAGCTTTCAGTTGTGTACTCCATGAAGTTAGACTCAGAGGTCAGTCCAGTTATCAGACCAGCACATAAAAGTTCCAACAGCCATGCAGGACAGAGTCAAAGCCAAACTAGATAAACTAGTGTGACAAGGTGTGATTTGTCCAGTTGAAACTCCAACTGAATGGGTGTCTTCTATGGTAGTAGCTCATAAGAAAAGCTCATGTGACATCAGAATATGTATTGATCCATGAGATTTGAACAAAGCACAGAAAAGACCTCATCATCCAATGTGCACAGTCGCAGAAGTCACAGCCCTGGTACCAAATGCCACTATTTTTTCTGTCTTAGATGCAAAGAGTTAATTTTGCAAATTCAGCTTGACAAAAAAATCCTCATTGCTCACTACTTTCAGTACTCTGTTTGGCAGGTACAGGTTTCTGAGAATGCCATTTGGGATAAATTCTGCAAGTGAAGTCTTTCAATGTGCAATGGAGCAAATTTTTTCTGGGTATCCTTGTGCTATTATAGCAGACGACATACTGGTAGGAGGTAATGGAGGCAGAGCATAACAGAAACCACAGAAAAGTTCTAGAAAGGGCACATTAAGTGAATCTTAAGTTCAATCCACACAAATGCAAGTTCAGGCTACAAGAAGTTCCTTATATTAGTCATTTATTTACAAGTACAGGCCTACAACCAGACCATTTAAAGCAAACAGCCATTCTCGAGATGCCAGCTCCAGAAAATGTTCAAGCCCTGCAATGTTTTCTTGGCATGATCAACTACCTAGGCAAGTTCATTCCAGATTTCAGGCAACTTTCAGTGCCACTCAGGCAGCTGACATAAAAAAATGTATCCTGTTCTTGGTTAGAGCAACACCAAAGAGCATTTGATGTCCTGAAATAGAGAATTGCTAGTCCACCAACTGTCAGATACTATGATGTTCACAGACCAGTCACACTTTCCTGTGATGCTATAAAATTTGGTCTTGGTGCAGTCATTCTACAAGAGGATCAACCTGCTACCTATGCATCGAGAACTCTTACTCAAACTGAGAAGCAGTATGCTCAGATAGAGAAAGAGCTTTTTGCAATTGTGTTTGCGTGTTCGAAGTTCCATGATTATGTTTATGGTAGACATATCCAGACTGAAACAGACCACCAACCTTTAGTCACAATCTTGAGAAAGCCAATGCATTCAACTCCAGCCAGACTGCAACGTATGATGCTGAGATTGCAAAAGTACAATTTCAGTCTTGTCTACAAGAAAGGCAAACTTCTTTATCTTGCTGATACCTTATCTAGATCACCCAGAAACATCACAGAACAACACGAGAATGAGAACCTTGATTTTGAAGTCATGAAAGTGAGAAATTTTTCTTCCACATGTCTTGATGAGCTGAGAGATCACACAGCCACAGATCCAGTTTTACAGATTCTCAACCACTTTATCAAACAAGGATGGCTGTCAAGGCAACTAGTTAACCTCAAGAAGTACAACCATATTTTCCATACAGAGATGAGATTTTGGCTGACAAAGGATCATAATGAAAGGTCCAAAGGTAGTTGTTCCAAAGTTCTTGTAACAAGAGTACATTACTATCTTGCATCATGGTCACCCAGGAACCAAATCTACCAAAAGAAGGGTGAGAGGACTAGTATTTTGGCCTTCTATGTCACAATTGAGAGAACACTTTCATCTTGTTCAGTGTGTAATACTACAAAGCCTCATCAACAGAAGGAACCATTTCAGCTTAACCAGATTCTGAAACTACCTTGGTTAACAGGAGACACTGATATCTTCCAGCGGAATGGTCAACACTATTTGGTGTTAATAGACTCTTGCTCTAATTGGTTTGAGATTGACCTACTTCCTAGCCTGGCATCCATTACAGTCATTACTAAGATGAAGAGTCATTTTGCAGTACATGGTAGCCTGCACAAAGTTATTTCTGACAATGGCATGCAGTTTACAAGCCAACAGTTCAAAAGATTTGCTGAAGAATGGGACTTTATTCATGTCAGAAGTAGCCTGGAATACCAGCAGTCAAATGGTTTGACAGACTGTGCAGTTCAAAGTGCAAAACAGCCACTTGAGAAATTAAAATGAGATAATAGTGATGTTTTCCTGAATCTCTTGAATCTCAGAAATATTCCTCGTGATAAACATCTTGGTTCACCTTCTCAGATACTTCTGGCAAAACAAACCAGAACCACATTACTAATCAGTAGTTAATTGTTGGTTCCATGTGTCAAGAATAACAGTTCAGTGAAAGTCAATCTGTTGAAGCATTTAACCCAGAAGTCCTACTACGATAAGACCAGTAAACCACACAATCCATTATGAGAAGAAAAAGTGATAAGGATGCAAATGTCCAAAGATTATAATCAGATTGGTGTGTTGAAGAATATTGTTCCACAGCTGAGATCACATATTATGGAATCAGAAGGAGCAATCTTTAGGTGGAATCGGAAGCATTCGAGTCCGGTGTCTGAGCCTATACCACAGCATGTAGCCTGTGAGAAAGACTCTTTATCTCAGAGTGAGTTCCAAATCCAGATAAAGTTACAGAGGACCTTCCCACTCCTGTGATGAATCCAGAAGTTCCTGATACCAGTTGTGCACCGCAGATTGTCCCTGTTGCTAACTTTGTTCCCAACTGTTATGTTATGAGATATGGTCACATTTCTAAACCCTATAGCAGATATGAAGCAACTTGGACATGAACATTGTGTTTTGTTTCCAGTGTATAAAGTAATACATGCCTGACTCTAATATTGTTTTTTTCCAAGGGCAATCTTTTTAAGAGGGAGGATGTAGCTCAGTATGTGTGTATATGCCTTTAAGAAGCTATCCAAGGGCTTGTACCAGTGTATAAATACTGAGCACGTGCAAGTCTGACTGCCATTTTGTAGTTAGCTGTTGAGATGTAAGCATGTATGTATGTATGGTCTGTCTGTTAACTAGTTTGTTTGTATTTGATGATGCTGCTGTCCATCCTGATGTTTGTATGTATTAAAGCATCTGAATGAAACCCCGCCTTCTTGTTGTATGTATTAGAGACGAATGAGCAACACATAGCACCAAGAGTCACTTTATCAGCAGAAACAGCGTTCATAATCATTGCTGTTCTAGGTCTCAAATGGACAGAAGATCTTTGGTAGAAAACCCAAAATAAGTTATTTAAGCTCAATGTAAAGCAAACGTGTTTTATCTATAATTCCTGGAATCTACTTTGGTCCTTTCTAAAAGTGTCCAGAAGGTATACTCAGTTATTTTTATAGAACAGTCTGCCCCTTGTATGCTTTTCATGCTAGAATTTTTACAAGTACTGTTTCCTTCAAACAATCCTGATATGACTTGATTTTTTTCAAGCCTTGTTGGGTATTTCAACTTATGACCAATTTGCCAGGTGTCTGTCATATAGTAAGTTTTGAGTTTTTCTGCATTGTTACAGAACAAGTCCTCATCTTCAAAGTACTTGATAATACTGTCATGTCTGCTGTGGAGGCTCACATAACTTTTTAGTAAGTCCATTTGTTACATGGTGCTCTGATACACTAGTGGGATGGGTCATTACATTGTACGTAACAAAAAGATGAAAAGCACCTGATGTAAACTAGGTTAATTATCCAAGAAAACATGTTCAAGTAAACAATAAATAATTAATATTCTTTCCAGGAGAGTAATGGATGCTTGAGAAATTATTTTAGAAATACAAAATACTTCAAGCCATTATGCTAATGCATCCACCATTGTCAAGAACATATTATGAATACATTTACCTCAGATTTGCTGTGAATATGAAGGTGCTTGCCTAGGCATTTTATTTTTTATCTCTTCCATCTGACATAGCACCAAAATCTTGTATATGCTCTCCATCTTTGTGTCTAGATTCTGCCACTAGACTACCCTTCTAGCTAGTAGTTTCAAATTGACAATGCAATAATTATCCGTTTGGTGTTTTGCCTATATGGCTTTTGTTATCTTAAAGAGTACCATTCCTTGAGTGCCACATGAAATATAAGGCCATATTCATCAATGTCTACACTAAGTATATACCATTCCAAATGAATACACAAGCATAACTCACACCTTCTTCATCCCAATGTTAGTTTTCCTGCTGATTTTCTTGCAGCTTTAAATATAGAGTGGGATTCATAAAGGTTACCATAAAGAGTAAACTACATGTACACTTTGTATAATCTTTGTGAGTAAATAGCACAAAAAGTGTGATAGCAATGTTCTTGAATATGGATTATGTACGCTTAGTGTACACAGTGTAGGTGTTCATGAATCTGGTACATAGTCTTTTGCTGCAAAGTTGAAATCTTTATTAAATCATTCAAACACACACAATTTGTTGAGGTTGGGGTTGTCTAACCTTCAATAACAAAGCATATTTCTCTTGACTAATGCTTTTAAATCTTCTTCTGTAGGAATGCCTTGAATATGTTCCTGAAGCAAAGCATTTACATATTATGTAACCCCTTCTGTAAAATCTGAAATTTCAGGTAATAGAACTCTAGAAGGTCTATCAGCATTGCCATGACTCTGAAAACCTTGTTCTCTGTTTTACAATATTCTTGCCTATCAGTGAATTGTTAATGCTGCCACAGTAGGCAAACTGTTACGCTGAACTTAACAATTTTAACAAAGGTTTATGGTAAGTAAAACAAAAACAAAGAACAGAAAATAAATGCTAAAAACATTTTATAAACGCAAATTCACATAAATTACTCAGTAAGTAATGTTATCTTCTGATTGCCAATAATGTTCATAAATCTTGTTTTTACTTTCCTTTCTTCATTCTTTATATTTTGGTTATTTGTATCTGGAGTACTAGCTGTTATTTACTATTCTTATTTGTGCATGTTTATGATAAGTAACCCTTGTGAGCTTTGTACCAAAGGAGGTTTTCTATTTTTTTTACTCCAAAAATCAAAGCAAGTTCATCTTCTTGGTTTCAGAATGCTTTCTCTCAGTGGGAGAAAGAATTCTTGTTGCTTCATTGTCTGAAGGCACACTATTCCATAAACTCAGTCATCAAACGCAAGAGATATTGGAAACAATTAATTATAATGCACCCACACAAATCAGCACTTATTTACATCTTATAATGCTGTGACACATTCTTTCAGCAACTTATACAGTAGTGTTAACAGTGTACTTTGGTTAAGTATAAATTTTGAACACAGTTTGTCATTAATTCCTGTAATTCCTTTGAAGATGTGGGTATGGACTGAGGATACTCATTCTCAAAAATGAACTTTCACCTTATCCACAAACAGCCTATCCCTTTCCTATCCAGAACATGCTTCAGATATTCCATCTGCAGTTACCAAACTCATAGATTGTTTTTGTAGTTCTTTCTCCATAGTCTTGTAGCCATTGTCATGCACTAAGCTACAGATATACTCACTTTCTGTTTTCTCAGTAATCAGCTTCTTACCCAAGTGCACATTACATTCAAGTCCATGAAAAAGTTTTGCATTATTCTTGCAAAAATAAATGATACAAAACTCACATTAACTGGTAATCTGTTATACACAAACAATTTCTCTATGTATTAGTCCTCCCATACTTTTTAGTATCATCATTAATAAACATTTGCTATATTTGTTTTAGAAACTTGTTCTATTAATTGGTATGGCTAGTGGCTCTTCCAGTCAAATGGTATGATATGTCTCAGTGTCCACAACCTGATTAATGGTAAGATGGTGGTCACCACAAATATACATGATATTATACCTTTACACAGTAGTAGTAATCAGAACTGCCTATTTCCTATGCTTGAGTGGACTAATACTACCTTCTCTTCTGAACCTTTCCAACTTGTTACCCTCTCTTCCCTTCATTGCAAGTGATAAAGCTATACTTTTGTCAGAGTTTGCTATGGCAGCCTCAATCATCAAAACATTGGTTCTGAGACCTAAAATTATTACTGGTTCCCTCACAAAATACCCTCCTGTGCAAATCAAGCACATATTTCACTGATTTAAACTCAGGTAGCTCTCTTTGATATTTGTTTCTAGTTTAAACCTAATATCTGGGTCCAGTTTCTCCTAATTAAAGTGAGTCCTCCATCTTTCAGCACAACTAAAGGAAAATGTTTAATCTGTCTATTGATCCTTCTATTTATTTTGCTTTTCATAGTATGCTGTAGTCACTGTTTTACACTGTAGAGCCAAATGCTTACTAATGTCTGTATCAGTATTACTTGAAGTATTCTGTAGGCTTGGGCTTTTGTAAACAATTGGTGAAATGGTCTTTATAATATAGTGACACACTCATAACATTTTTCATGTCTGCTTTTTATCACTTATATAAATGAAGACAAAAAGGTTGTTTTTCTTACTAAGAATGAAAATTTTAGTAGTTCTGTATTGATTATCTTTTAAAATAAAGTTAGTATTTTTCAATTGAAAATTTTAATTTTTTATTCAGTTTTTATCAATAATCACAATATAACAAAACAAATATATTATTAAAACATAAATAAAAGCTATATACAATCATCCATATCAAGTTTATTGTTTTTTTCATAACCTGTTTTTGACCAAATCAAGCTTTTTTATCTCCCCAAATCTCTGATACCTGCACTGACAAAACAAACCATTAATGTAAATATGCAAATATGTAAATATGACACTACACTGCTACCCTGTAATATAATACAGGCATACTGCCTTTAATTTTCTACTTTGATTTGTCTAACATATATATCGTGAAACCAATTTGTTCATATTCAACACTGTATAACTTTTGTCTCTTTTTTAAGTATTATCATCTATTTGTGTAAACTGTGCTTGTAAAATACCTACTTAGTGATTGTATAACCTCTATTGTAAACTGCTGCATTTCTTGGAGCTTTTCTCCTCGGGTCTCCACTGAAAATGGGTCCCAAGCCCAGTTGGACTAACCCAGTTAACAAATGTCAATAATAATAATAATAATAATTAATACAAATATCATTAGTATTTTTCAAATAAATCATTCCGTTTTTTTCTATGCAATATACTGATGTGTAATGTTAGGTGTTCTCATCTTTATTCTTTCTTGCATACAATTTTTGCTAAATTTATTAATTCAGAGGCTAATATGGTATTTTTATATTTCCAGTTTAAAGTAATAACTATTCTTGCAATTGCTAAAATTGATCATAAAAGAGACACTTGCATTTTTGGAATAACTTCTGGAATTGGAGCATTAAACAATATTAATGAGTTTATTATTATACATTTATCTTAGCACAATGCTTGTGAAAAAAATATATACTCTTTCCAAAAAGGACATATTTTATTTTACATTCTAGTATCATATGTAGCCAGTCTGCTTCTATATTAATCTCACATCTCTTGCAATTAACATTTTATATTTTATTTATTATTGTAAACTTATGAGGAATTATAAAATATCTATGCAGATATTTCCAAATAAATAACTTCCAGTACAGTGAAGAAGATGTTTTATCGATTTAAGCAATGTTTTATTCACATGAGAAAACTCTGCATTACTAATTTGTGTAGAGTAATCCCAAAATTTTACTTCTACAAAGGAACAATCCATTCTTAATATCCTATATAATTGTTTATAGATATTAGTTTTAATGTTAAATAAAAATTCTAAAATGTTTGGAACATTTTTTACAAGTGAGTTTAAGGACACTTTTAATTTATCATTTACAAAATCCTTACAGCTTTGCAGACTCAGCCAATTATTCTGTTGCAAATTATATCTGGCTAATAAATACTCAACGGAATGTGTTTTATTACTATGTATAAACCGGTGCCAAAATATTAAACTGCTATCTTTAAAATCAAACATGAGTTGTTAAACATTGAATACTGAATGTTATGGGAAATAATGATAATGCAAGATCTTTTATTTTATAATTATTATTTAGATATCTTCTAAATGTTGATAAAATATAATTAATCAATGGGATAGATAAACATTTATTTTCACTACTTGAAGAATAATCTTTTAATATCCAATAGAATTTATTGTAAACTATTTTTACATGTGACAATCACTAATTTATTATTACTTAATATTTTTCTTACATTAATTTCCACTTATAATCGTATGAATTATTTAATCATTGAGCTATAATTTGAATATTTGCTGCTTTAAGTACAAATCAAAATTAGGGAAGCTAATACCACCGTCTTACCAGCTTTTCATATGCCTTTCTATTGAAATCCTTTGTTTATTAGGGAACCATAAAACTTCAAGTAATATAGAATATATTATATTTTAAGAAACCTTTATTTCAGTATATGACTAAAGATTGAATATAAAACAAAATTGTTGGTAATGTTATAATTTTTATTAGCATAAGCGTATCTGTCATAGTAAAGAATAATTTATTCCAACTAGAAATTAGCTGTGCAACCTTATTAGTTATATCTTTATAGTGCACTAACATTAGTTCTTTACTACTTGAAGTTATAGTAACTTCCAAATATTTAATTTGATTATTAACCCATTTAAAATTGCTAAACGTTTTTAGGTCTTCTTTTAGATCTTTGTTAATTAACAACTTATTGGATTTGTTATGATTGAATTTCAGTCCAGAAATATCTTCAAAACATTCCATGGCTTTGATTATATGTTGTAATGATGAATCAATATTACCAATAGTTTATAATATATCACCTGCAAATAATATGTATTTTAGAAGAGTAATACTCGTCAATTGAAAAAGCTTTTATATTTTTATTTAATCTGATGTGATTTGCAAATAGTTCAGTACATAAAGCAAATAACAATGAAGAAAGTAGACATCCCTACTTTGTAACTTTTAAAATTCTAAAAGATTTAGATAGGAACAAACCTATTTTGATAAATTCAGATGCATTATTATATAACAGCTTGATTAAGTTTATAAATTCTACAGAAAAATTATATTATTCAAGAACTTTAAACAAATAATTCCAGTCTGCAGAACTAAATGTTTTGTCCAAATCTAAAGTTATAATTAAAACTTCTTTTTTCTTTCTGTTAGCAAAATCTATTAAGGTGTTGAGTCCAATAATGTTATCATACACTCTCCTGTTTAATACAAAGTGTGTTTGATCGTTGTTAATAATTTCATCCAAAATATTATTTAGTCTCTTTGCCAGTACTGACATAAACATTTTATAATCCACATTTAGAAGAGAAATAGAATGATATGAAGAACAAAACATGGGGTCTTTATCTTGTTTTAGTATTGGTGAAACAAGCAAAAATCTCCAGGATGGGTGTATATTTGATGTATATTTAGCATCATTAAATGCTTTTACCAAAATCTTTAATATATTTTCTGGCAATGATTTGAATAGTTCAGCAATTATTCCATCAAAACCTGGAGCCTTATCTAAGATTTTTAATTTGATATATAATTTCCTTAAGCAAAAATTGTTTATCAATACTATTTCTTGTTGTTTAGTTATTTTATTGGTAATGTTTTATTTTAGAAAGCTTGCAAGACTATTGCTATTTATCATGTTGCTATTTTTATTATTCATTTGTTTGTAATGATTCCTCACACATTCTAATATATCCTTTAAATCAGTAACTATGTTATTTTTACTTCCATATTTATATGAAATCTCTTTGACATAATTTAATTTACTCATTTTCTTCAATCTAATGGCTAAGCAGTGTAAACCTTTAGAATTTACTGAATACGATTGTAATTTAGTTTTTTCTAGATTTATAGAAATTGTATGACTAAGAATAACCACATATTTTTGATTTAAGGTTTTTAATTCTAAATTATTAGTTTGAGTATTTGGTTTAGTTTTTGACTTTAAAGTTTCTATCTTAGTTTGTAACTCTTTTAATTCTCTATTCTATTCTCTTCTTTTACATCCAGTTTTTAATTTTACCATTTAAATATGCTTTCAAAGAATCCCAAAGAATGATCTTTGTAACTCCTCCATTATTGCTAAACTCTTTGAAGGTGTTAATTTTATTAATACACCAGTCTTTAAAACCCTTAATTTTTATTATATATTGAGGAAGTCTACTACATATTATTAGATTGTTAGACTTCAATGTGAGATTAAAAAGGACAATGTTCTGCTCAGTCAATGGACAGAAAATAAGTAATGCATATTTAGTTTTAGAGTACAAGTCATTTGAGACAAAAACCTTGTTTATATTAGTTTGGGTGCCAAATCTGAAAGGGTAATGTATATAATTAAAATCTTGCGACCACATCAGGTGAGTTGCTACAGTATAGAAAACCATTTTAAACAGACCTTTACATGGAAAAATTAACTGTAAAGCTGTTTCATGAAAAAACAAAGTATCCCTTTCATTTAACATCACAATCACTCAGGGAAGCAGACCATTCTATATAAGCCATCATATACTTTTTAAATAATTAAATTAAATATTTAGTAAGGGAGACAGAAAACACACACACACACACATACACACACACTCACACTAGACATATCACACAGCATTAAAATATCATTGTTACAGAGTTTGTCCTTTAAATATATATTTACTTATTATTAGTATAAAACATATATGTTATATCATATAATTACACTATACAGTAATGAGACATTTTAAGCTGTTATCTGAATATGAATACTACTAATAGCCTCAGACTAGCTCTCTGGCATATGTTCATGTTATTCAACAATAACCCATATATATATATATATCAGATTGAATACGTAACTTTGTATTAATACATTATCTATAAGATGAAATTGTTATTTAGAAGTTAATGAGAACAAGAGTATACTAAGAACTTACAACATGCCCAATACAAGTTTGTTCATTTGTTCCTAGGTTTTTACTTTTTCTTTTAAATACCATCCATTTCTTGTGGCTTGTCTCTTTAAACTTGTCAGTCTCCAATCCATATCTTCTGTCTTATCCAAATGTTTCTTTTTTTTTTACAAACTCCACTGCTTCATTTAAGGTGTTGAATGTTTTTTATCTATCAGATAAAAAAAATCCTTATTTTAGCTGTGAATACAAGCTGAACTTTGATGTTTACTTTCTTTAAGTTCTTTATTAAGGGAACACTTGCCTTTCATTTAGTCATAATATCATAATAGAAGTGGAATAGTTGTTATCAAACCTTATGAAGTTGTCTCTTATTTTATAGGTGAGTTAGCCTAGGCTGTTTTCATGATTAAGTCTTTATCTTGACTTGACATGAATTTAACTATAATTGATCTAGGAGAAGGTGGGTTGCTTTTGGTGATGTGTTTAACAGAGATCTATGTGCTCTCTCAATACCAAATGAAAATGCTTCAGGTAAGTTTAGGGCTTACATCTCTGGTATTACATAGATACTTATTTCCTTCTTCTTCACCTACTTTCAAGATCTATTTTTTCTATAAGTTCAGAATTCTGTTTGAGAATAAATTCAATGTGATTCACATTTTCAGCCACTCTCTCATCCATGTAATTCACTGATTCTTCAATTGATTTTATTTGCTGTGACTGTTGCTTAATCACCTCATTTAATAGCTCCATCATTTTCTTATTTTCTTTTTTAATATTGTCCATTTGCATCTCCTGTTTATCTATTTTTGATGCAAGATCCTGGGTATTGGTTAGTATAGACTGCAGTTTTTGTTTCATTATATATTCTTGTGTAGTTCTTTTCGTAGTAATGAAGCAATAAGTTGTTTTAACAGGAAAAGAGTAACAGAAAAATCACCAACTAGATTTTTCTGTAAAAATCTTATACATAACTGCTTAAATATTATTTTTTCAGTGAAAAAAGACTATAATCTGAATTTTCTGATAACATATCCTGTCAGAATAAATCAAAATAAGTGGAACAAAGTTTCAGTTCTCCATGTTGGCCACATCCCTGAAAGTTATTTTAAATTTTCTTTGATTACATATCATTGCAACATATTTATTTTATATGCCCAATTTTTTCTACTCATACGAAGCCTGATTTTTGTTATACTGATAAAATATTTACCTTTGCAGACATGATTGTACTACAACATTACATACAATACCAAGCTGTGCCTCATACTAGCTCAACTACTGAGTAGATCTGTCCCTGGTCTTCAGCAATCTTTTCCTTTTGGAAGCTTCATTGCAAATATATATTACAAATATACCTGTTAGTATTTTATATAAACTTGTACCAAATGCATAGTTCACAGCATACCATTTCAATTCAGCAGCATACTATGTCACTTCTTATAGGGTTATTAGCTGCAATGGCTAAAGACAAAATACTTCTACAATTATCGGACATATAGGGTCAAAATGTCCTTTCAGTATCTTAATAGTGTGGTGTTAGGGTTTATCTTTAGGATGTTGTGGGTGAACCAGGTTCTGAAGTAAAGTCAATAATAGTGAAAAATATCATCATGTGCTCCTTTGAAGTGATATAATTCATCACAAAAAATGCTCAGTTTATCTACAGAGGGGAGGGGGCAGGAGGGCTGGCAGGTGCTGGGACAAAAAAGAAAGCAAAAAACAAAAAAGAAAGAAAATCTCATCAACACTTTATCTGCTTTGTATGTTAGATATTTTGAATACATTTACACACACAATAGAATATGCTTGCCTTGTGCCCATTAACGTGACTGAGTGGGCTGAAATTGAAAAAAAAATGTGTTCTTCTCAGTATACCACAAATCCCATATCATAAAGTGAAAACATTTGAGATAAAATACATAAGTACAGGTCTGTTGCTCTATATGTGCAATATTTATGGCTTAGGTAGCATAGTGTCTGAGTCATGTCTTCACTGCTCATCATAAAACTTATCATCTTCTGCTGCAGTGCAAAATAGTATACATAGTATACAAATTTAACCACAGGCCTCCATATATTCCATATATAATGCCTGCATTTTATTACATATCTTCCTGTGTTATTGTGTTAGACAACATCTCTATTTTGCTAGACAAAGTGTTTTTTTGTGGTTTTCAACTGCTTCTCCCACATAAATAGTAACAAAAAACAAATGCACCTCCTGAGTGATGGGTTGGAGTATAAATATAGAAACAAAAATGGCAACAACTCCTCTAAATAGACTCCACGGCCAATAATAAAAATCAAAAGTTTTTATTCAAAACAAAGTAAGCAGTTTAAATGTGCTAGGCTAGGCTTGTAAAGGCCCCAGGGTCATTAGCCTAGTACACACATATGAACCTATGAAATAAAACTGTATTAGTGATCTGTACTCCACTGATAGGCAAACTTATTCACAAGGCTGGACAAAAGCATGGTGACAGTGAGCTGTCTCTCTAGAGCCAAGATTGCCAATGTTACAAGGGTCTTGAAGACCCTTTTATCAGACAAATATGATTATGGCACAGTGGTGGTCCATGTTCAGGTAAACAATCTGGCTTGTAAAACCCTGAGGCATATGCAGAGATATAAGACAGTGTTTTCCATGAATGAAATACAGGATAAACCCTAGTATTGAGTGGAATTCTTCCCTCACCAAGAACGATGCAGAACTATAAAGAAAAGATGATTGCTTTTAATAATTGTTTAAATACCTGGTGTCATTCTAGGGGGATCCAGTATGTGTCAGCATGAGATGAGATGCTTGTCAACGATATTTGCTTTGCCAAGGATGCTTTGCATCTGTCATTCCAAGGCTTCTGCATAATGAAAATGTTGATGTCCTCATTGTGCCTTCTTTAGGCAGCATAAAAAAAAAAACACTGGACCATAGCAAGGTGGCTCTACTTAATGCTAGCTAAATTCTGATTAGTAAAAAACTCAATTATGTGTAACAGCAAACTGCTGGACCTTAAGGCCCTTCTGCATTTGGAGCTCAAACATTTATTTCTTGTTACAAAAACCTGGTTTAACAGCCTACAATTTATTCATAATGATGCTACATACTCCAATCACGTAGATGTTTCCAGCATACTGGTAAATAAACTTAGTGCCAGCTGATGCTCCAAGCCCACTTATCTCAGATGATATCAAGCCACCAACCATCATGAAAATGCACTGAAAGTCCTCTCCAAAATGTAGAATACTTCATACATGCAGTATGAAAACATGCCCAATTCCTTATTTAATAGCACTAAACAACCACTGATGGACCCACTCCTCAGCTTCTTTAACCTGACCCTAGCAACTAGCCTTGTCCCACAGGTGTGGTGCATAGCTGTTGTGATGCCATTACAACAGGATGGCCCCACCACTGGCCCAGGAATTACAGATCTGTCAGTCTAATTAGTCTGATATGCAAAGCAATGTAACATATCATAAACATCATACAACATCCACAACCTCTTTTCCCATTTTGTACATGGTTTTAGTGTGTCACTTCAACAGTGACAATCATCTAGAGCCAAGGTTCACACCACCAGGTAGAGGGCCTACCATGGTTGTTCCTTCCTACCACACACTTGCCTGCACACTCACACCTATGGCCAGTTTAGTGTATCCAATCCACCAACTGCATGTCTTGGGAATGTGGGAGGAAACCGAAGCACTCAGAGAAAACCCATGTGAACATAGGGAGGACATGCAGACTCTGCACAGACGGCACCTCAGTTGAGAATCAAACCAGAGAACCTCTTGCTATGAGGTGACAACACTATCTGATTTGCCACTGTGCAACCCTAAAGCATATCATAACTGCCCTAATTAATTATTATATTAAAAATCTTATCAGACTTGACCACCAGCAGTTTGACTTTGTCAAGGGTAGATCTTGTCTGATGAATCTTGAGTTACCTAGGCCACAAACTGCAGGCAAACTGTTCACACAGTGTACCTTGACCTTATAAAGGTATTCTGTACTATACCATACAATATGCAAATATAATAAGCAATTGAAATAGTTCCAAACTAACCCATATGTGGTTAGATGGATAACCAACTGGATTAAGGACAGGACTAACAGAGAAAGAGCAGGGGTTGAATCCTATAAGAGCATTAAGAAAATCGCTGGAGTTCCTCCGAGATCTGTGCTGAGACTTCTGCTATTCACTTTACTTTTCAGGTATCCATATATCAAATGAAGATCTCTGGTTAACAAAGTTCAGGGATGGTTGTAAGCTGGGAGTTATTGTCAAGTGCCCCTCTGACATACATGCACTCCAACAGGAGCTTACACTTGTCAATAGCTGAGGGTGTACAAAAAAGTAGGCTCAAACATAACACCAAAATGTGCAACACTGTAGCATTCAGTAAGCAATCCCTAGACACAGCTTATAGTATAGAAAGCACCTCATTTCAAAATACAAATGTAGTGAGAGACCTGGATACTTGGTTTAATAACTCTTTCATGTTTGACCATCAAGTTGCAGTGATGATTAGGAAATCCTTTTAACTTGCATAGATCATAGCAAAAGTTATTTCCTCTAGGTCAACAGAAGACTTAATCTTTTTTGTACTTCATACTGATTGGAGCCATCATTTAGTACAATGCTCCCTCTGGGATGTAATTTAATGAGCATATCAAGCAACTAGAAAGAAAACGAGGCTTTCAACTAAAAAGGTCATGGACTTAAAAGGCTTGAGCTACCACAAGAGACTGGAGGCTTAACTATATATTCATTGTCATATAGACTCCTTAGGGGTGATCTGTGCCTTGCTTATAGGGCTATAAGGGGTCCAGTAGTTCAAGAACTCTTACACTTCCAAAGACTAAGGAGTCTTACTAACACTATTGCCAGAGATGTAAAGCTACCTGAACAAATGAATAACACAAGGTAGAGGGGTAGACTTGTCACACAGCACCCACTCCTTTTCTGGAACAAACTTCCCCTCCAGATTAAGCAGTGTCACACACTGTCTGCCTTTAAAAAGGAGTTGGACTACTGTATGGGTATTCATAAATTCACCTTAGGTATGACTAGCCTGGCTGCCTTTGAAAAGTGAGGCAAGGCCTAAGGGTGGATACTGGTAAAGGGGTAACATGTTCAGGTGTGTGTGTGTGTGTGTGTGTGTGTGTGTGTGTGTGTGTGTGTGTGTGTGTGTGTGTGTGTGTGTGTGTATACAGTGCAGACTGAATTTCTATTTTTGTTATATATAAGGATATATAGAGGTGAAGGTTATGATGTGTCATGTATTGTTAGTATATTTGAAGGGCAGGTGTACTGTCCCATTGAGACTTGCACACCTCAGGGTGGTCTTGATAGACTCAAGCTATACAGGGTAGACGCAAAGGATTCCTGTTAGGAATTGCCCATGGCGGTGAGCCAGAGGCGGTAAGCCAGCAACAGCTACTCACTCCCATCATCCCATTCCAGCTTTTACAGACACCTGAGTCTCTGCTGAAACTAAGGTCACCTCAATAGAGTCACAGCTTTATGCATCTGCTACATACAACAACTTATGGTTAATTCGGCTAATTTTCTATGATGCATGTTGCCCTTATCATTGCAAGACATCAGATGTAACTAATGCTGCTTCATGGGTTACATACTGATTTAAGAAATGCACACACGCACACACACACACACACACACACACACACACACACACACACACACACACACACACACACACACACACACACACACACACACACACACACACACACACACACACACACACACACACACACACACACACACACACACACACACACACACACACACACACACACACACACACACACACACAGACACACACACACACACTCGCACGCGTGCACAGCTATATACATATTTAACTCCTAAAGTGAATTTCCAGCAATTCTTCTTCCCACCAGACACTATTGTTTGTCTTAAGTGCCAGTAGGAGGCTATTATTTTCAGGTCGACTGTTATTGTCCAGCCTCTGTTGCATACCTTCTCCTGCAAACATGCAAACACCTATGAACAGATGCCGTAGGGATGTAGACTGCATACTACCATGACTGATAAGATGACAGCTACAGACAATGGGGTAACCTAATTATACCATGCTGTATTCAAAATGGTAGTTATGGAGGCTGCTGTAAAAAAGCTACAGGGAGAAATAATGGAATACATGCAGCAGGAGATGTATTTATTGCACATTGACACATATGCACTCTCCACAGAGCTCATCAAGTTTGTTAGGACCAACAAGTATATACTGGGTAAGGAAGTCATCTTTCCCACCAACATTAGTTATAAAGGTCCTAAGAATTCACTTTGGGGAGAGTAGTCTCTTTTATCCAGCCTGCACCTCAGACTGCTTGAAATACTGGACTAACTAGAATTCCTAAAACTGGATAGTACAAAGGAGTAATCTCCATGGTGAGTATTACAGCAACCCTCTCTTCAGGAAGACAAATGCACATTTTTAATTTCAAGAACTCTTATTTATTTATCCTCTGATGGACGTGTCATTGTGATTTAGCAACTTAATGATCTTACATTGGATTTCCATTATAATGAGGGTTTTCTTAGGAGGGAGGAATCAGAAAGGTTGTGGGTGTTGTTCAGTCCAGAATGGTGGTTTGAAATACTCCTCAGTTATTTTGAAATGAGGGTGGATCAATAGTTTTGGTCCTTTCTTAGCCTCATCTTCTCAGATTATAACAGATGAATTTACATGGTGGTTTAAAGCTTAAAATCTTAAAATTACAGATCAAACATTGGGGACATGCTAGTAAACACAGATGATGTGGCCCTACCCTTTTACAGTGGGTGGGGTGATAAATGTGTTTCGGCATGGCACTTTTCTATCAATCGCTACTGGAAATCATATAGATTAGGTACACCAATCTCATCATATGTAGTAACAAGGATGTACAAGGAATGGCTGCCTGCTAGCAAAGGCTAGCTTGCTCCCAGTGCAAATGCATTTACTATTTATTTATTTTATTATTTTTTTTTATTATTTATTTTACATTTGTTTACTGGGATTGTCCACTGGGCTGAAAATGCCCCTTTTCAGTGGAGGCTCGGGGAGAAAAGCTCCACATTTATGAGACAAACAATAAAGTGTCACAAAACAAATTCAGCATAGGCACACATTTCTATAAGCATAAAACTACTAGTTAGAGAGTCAGATATATTTAGAAGTTATGGAGACATGCTCCTTGCACATAAAGAAATTGAGATAAAAATGTCACAGGTGGTTACTTGAAAGGTGGCATGTCGAATGACCAAAATTCCACTTATGAGAGTTAACATCTTAATTAAACCAACGAAAAAAAAGGTCGAAAGGAGAAGTGAATCAGCTGCTCCAATACTTTATTCACCAACTAGTACACCAATAAATGAACGCTATTAATAGACCATGCGTTTTCGTCCTGTAGTGGACTTCATCAGATATAGCCTCCTTACTAAGTTCAACCATTAATATATACATGAAATCATTAGTACCCTAACCAATCCTAACCAAGTTTATATGATTTTAATGTGATTTTACCATTTTTTAAAAAACAAAGCATATTTATTAAACAATGGAAGTTCTTATTTTAATGGATTGTATAAGCTCATTTGCACATTTAAATTAAACGAAAGTAATGATTGGTTAGGGTACTAATGATTTCATGTATATATTAATGGTAGAACTTAGTAAGGAGGCTATATCTGATGAAGTCCACTACAGGACAAAAACGCATGGTCTATTAATAGCGTTCATTTATTGGTGTACTAGTTGGTGAATAAAGTATTGGAGCAGCTGATTCACTTCTCCTTTCGACCTTTTTTTTCGTTGGTTTGGTTAGTGGAAGGAGGTTTGCCGTGTTTGTTTCATCTTAATTAAACAGAGTTGAAACTTTTAATGAGTAGGTAAGAAGTTAAAACTGGTCCGAGAGTGAAACATATTCTTACAAATGGGTCTAGCAAGTAGGTGGTAATATATGTTAGTAAACAGTAGCAGCAGTACAGAAATAATGGAGATGTGCAATTTAAGGATGGGATTGTTACGGTGAGTATAAGTGGATGACATAATATGAGTTTAGTGTAGTACAGGAGAGGCATCTTATTAGAAGGCTGAACTGTAGTGTGGATGAAAGTTGTTTTTGTGGAAGCATAATTGGGAAGCTAGCTTACAGTAATTCATCAGTGCAGTTTAGTAACAGACAAAGTACTGTAGAACAGGTGGGTAAGAACAGTGGAAGCATGTTGGACAAATTGGGAGGTTGAGAGGGGAGGGGGGATATGGTAGGTAAAGAGGGGAGAGATGGAGTAGCTGTTTGAGAATTTAATAAGGATCATTGTTAGAGAAAGTGGGTGAAGAACGAGCTAGGGGAGGAGGAAATAGATCATCCAGGTTTGGTACAGGAGCAGAGCCGTTTGCTGGTGAGGTGTTCTCTGAGCAGAGTTTTAAACTGTATTCATTGACAATTGTTTGGGGTATGGAGCTCCAGATTTTTGATATCTTGTTTGAAATGAGGGAATCACATGCAGGCACACATATTATTTTGCTAACCTTTTAAAGTGTGAATCCTGGTGTAATGGTGCACACCCTTAGAAAAGTAGACAGAAACAGCTTACCGCACAGTTTCAGAGTACTGTGTGCCTCCTTAGAGCGGCCTGTGTTTTCAAATAACTCCTCTTATTTTAATAGCTAAGAGAAGTACAATTACTAAACCACTACAGGACTTCATCAGAACCTTCTCTTGAAGTCTAGTGACTGATCTGTTGGTGATGAAAGAGCTGAACAGTTCAATTCTTTTAAAATATAATTATGTGCAGTGTTCTTGCCATTACTTAGTGGATTGTACTGCACTTTCTTTTGGTGTATATATATATATATTTATATATATATGTATGTATATATATATATATATGTATATATATATATATATATGTGTGTGTGTGTGTATTTTATATACATAAGTATATATATATATCTATATATATATATATATATATATATATATATATATATATATATATATATGTGTGTGCGTGTGTTATATATATATATATATATATATATATATATATATATATATATATATATATATATATATATATATATATATAGATATATATATATATATAGATATAGGTATATATAAAATACTCTGAAGCCCTGGTGTTCCTACACAATAAAGGAAACTACATTTAATGCAATGAAGTACATTACATAGTTAAGCAGTATGCTTTACCCACAATGCCACTGACACTCACCTGTGCACCCCTGATGTAGGTTTTGTGAGCACGCTGCAGTTTCTATATCCACCACCCACCAAGGGATACTAATGTCTCTGATTCCTCATGCAGAGAAGCAAGGAACTCTTCTATCTTAGTTAATGTGGTTCGGCTGACCGACCACTTACAGTTGCCCTAACATCCTGTGCCAGGTGGACAGCACATAATTTTGCAGCATGTATGATGTCAGTGGCTTAGTGTCTGACTTACTGGTAGTCCCTGTTCTGGCCACTGGCAGCACTGATATTAGTAACTGCATCCTACCAGGCATGGTTGCTGTAGGGCTGGTTAGATTTCTCTGGGACGGAAATCTTCCAACTGAGGAGAAAGGGAGCCTGCAGCAAGTCCTCTGTTTCTAAATTGGACATCTGCATTTCTAAGACTTCAGTTTGACAGGCATTATGCTGTATGGGTAAAGAATAATGTCTGTAAGGATAAGTATATGGATGCATTTCCTATGCACAAGCTTATGTAGTTAACAGCCCCTGGGGTTATATTAGCTATCTATAAAATATGTATGCATGTATGTTGCAATACACACGCTGACTTAATCATACTCACACCACATATACCATTGTAACATTCCCCCAACTTGCAATTCAGGTAAAAATGTTGCCAATATACATGTTATGTTCGACCTGTGTTTTACTTTAGCTGACAAGGGAATTCATTCAAACAGTCCTGCACCTGTTTTCTGTGGGATAGTTGCTTGTTGCTGACCATGCATTTGTCATGGTATTGATTGCACTGATTATATGCATGAGTTTCAACTGTATATAGCCTTTCAAGTGCAGACAACAATTAGTGAAAGACATCACCAAAGTAACATAAGAAAAAATACCCAATGGATATTAAACTTGTAAAATAAAAACACCACGACCAACCAAGTATTCCGAAACATTTTAATCCACACACTAAGCGCTTTCACCATCAAAACATGGCATCATCAGAGTGAATGGAATCAAACTGTCCTCTTGCTTTTATACACAATGATAAAACAATGTTCCAATTGGCCAATACCATAATTACCTTGTTCTTAAAGAAGCATATGTCAAACAATTACATACAGCTCGTGTCTTAGTGTAATCAATGTTTGTGAAAGATATATATTTATAGAAAATACATACATATAAAAATATATCTATGCATATCATATAACAGAATTTTATAAAATTGTATGCTGAAAGTATATATATTTTTGCCTATCTATATAACATTTGCCTTTTGCTTCAATATTGGTTTTAAGGAGATGTGTTCATTTAACCCAGGTGGCATAAAGGCATTTAACAAAATCTGCCATTTATATTCCAAAAGTTCCACCTTTAATTTTTCATCTCCTCCTCTTTCAGCAAAAGGCAAATGTTATATAGATAGGTAAAAAATTATGCCATGTTTTGATGGTGAAAGAGCTTAGTGTGTGGATTAAAACATTTCAGAATATTTGGTTGGTCGTGGTGTTTTTATTTTACAAGTTTAATATCCATTGGGTATTTTTTCTTGTTACTTTGGTGTTGTGTTTCGACCTAAGAGGATTTCTGAATCGTCTTAAAGTGCTGTCTTTTCATAAAGTTGAAGTTTTACATTGAATTTTATATTCATTTTTCAAATTTTTTGCTATCAATGAGTTGGTGTATTCAATAGCTTTCCGTTAAACATGGAAGCAGCGGTGGTTGAATTGACTGCTTCCGTCAAGCAGCTGACGGCATTGCTAACTAGTACTAACATTTTACGTAATCTGCATGTGACGTTAACTAATTCGCAAGCTGAGTTGTTCACTTTGCATTCACCGCTAGCCCTCAAGGTGGTGAACAACTCTGTTGGAGATGTCATATAGATGCCTTAGAGAACATTATATAAGATGATGACTAAGTGCTTTTTGCTGACTATACTACTGATGAAAGCCTTGCTGCTGAAACCGGTCTAGTTTCAGTTTTATTAAACTACTTTTGAACCTTCCTTGGTGCTGGCCTTTTTTCTGATTTTGGGTCTAACAAGTGCTCTTGCCGTGCACCAGCCTAACTTGCTAGCTCCTATACACTACATTGATTTTCGTTTGTGCTGGCTGTTGGCGTTTGGGAGTTCTACCATTCAGGTAGTCATCTTTTTTGTGGATTGCTTAGGATTTTTCATCCTGGACATCATTATTTTCGGATGCATGGCATCTACATCGCTTTCTTTTTAAAGGATTGACTTTTGGTCATCCTTTTTTGGTTTTGTTGGATTATCATGTTTATCTAGGCTAACAAGTGAGTATATTGGATGCATTAACGCTGTTGAGTTTATCGCTTTGCTTACACGTGGTTGCAAGTGTTTTTCCACCATCTTCGGATTGGGATTTGTTTTTCAAGATCGTTGTGGTTTCCATACTGTTTTTGGACATATCAGGACTTCGAGGATCGATTTGGCCTTTTTGGACATTGTTTGGAACAACTTTTTAAGGGTCCTAATACATTTCAAACTTCATCTTTCCAGGTACTGTTCTTGACATCTATTTTTGGATTAATTTTCATTGGTAATTGTTTTACCATAATGAAGAAATTTTCTGTGACAATCATTTAACTGTCTGGATGGTGTTGTTAAGTCGTTTTTTTCTTGAACACTGGACTTTAGAGAACTGTTGTAGCACAATATAACAGTGCCATTTTTTCAGGACTTTTCATGTATGTGTTCTTAGTTTATAACACGTGTATATTTCATATTATTTTGCCTAGTCGTTTTCTTTTTATACTGGATTTCTGAGTACTGTTGTAGCACAATACAACATTGCTATTTTTTCAAGGACATTTCATGTATGGGTGCTCATTTTATAATATGTGCATAATTTTATTTTATTTCATTTGATTATGATGAACTAGCCATTGTTATATACACTAGGTTGATACAATATTATTGCTTATATCTGTTCATTCCTATGTTCCTACTGATTCATGTTTTGTTTTACATTTGAGTCAATATTGGTCACATATCCTGAGGGCTTTTGTTTTGTTTGCCCAGTGTTGCACTCAGGTCTTCTTTTAGAATAATTGCTGGGTATACAGTGCTGACAATAATCATCTGTACATTTATACCTTTGATAACAATTTCATCTGAGGACTGTATTGAACAATTATTGATTTCTTAATATTGTTATCTGATTTAAATAAGGTGCATAAGTGTGTCTGGCTTAAATTCATTACATATTGGTATACTCCATATGGATTTAGCCACCTCTGAACAACTGTAGGTTGTGCATTACTCAGAACATTGCATTTTAGACATTACAGGCCTTTGACTTTTTGGTCTGTATAGCATTTTGCCTAGGTGCTAGGGTTAATTATTCCCTATATATAGGGTTACATTTGCCATTTATTCTGGCTTCAACTTCTTTGTGACTCTGATTGTGATTTTCTGTTTTGGACTTATTCATGATTTGCCAATTCAACCCTTAAGAATAAAAGAATCTTTTCAGGGTTCATTTTATTTTTATTTTTATATCTTCTTCCTCCGGTTCATTGCAACTTATTGTCATGGATCTCAGTAAATTGTTATCTGGTTTATGCTCCGACAAGGATGACTTAAAATTTTTGGCATAGGAACTGAACATACAGAAAAGGTGGATTTGGTAATCATGGATCCAGTTGACGGTTGAAAACTTATTCTTTCAATTAGGTAAACAAATTAAGATGCTTAGAACAAACATTTGGCACAGTAAATTGTTTAAAGCTTACCAAATACAGAATATATCCCTAGAGGATTGAGATGTAAAATCCAACCACTAGTGGGCACACCGGATGAAACTCTGTTGAAAGATTGGCAACAAGCACAACAGGAGGCTGCCATGATTAGAGTTAACATTTTGGCCTCTTTCTATGAGAGAACAATACAGAGTAATATTATTGAAGTAGAAAAACATGTAACAACCTGAAACGGTTTGAACATGAGGCTAGTTTTCAGGGTTGTCTTGGCAAATTATCTAAAGAAATCTCTATTTTGGAAAATAACCTTAAGAAAAGAAATTGCACAAATTTGCCCGGGATAAGGAAGATTATGATAGGGGCAAACAATTTGATTCACAAAGGGTGTGAGGTTTGCTCATGGTACCAAGAATGCTTCATTTATACGCAAAAAGACCAAGGTCTATTTTAAAAAGACTGGGCCTAGCTTTATTACCTCTGGTGAGGATTCTTCGACTACTGATACTGAGACACCTAATATTGGTGATTCTCCAAATGCTAAAAGGGGTCGAAGGACTGAGGTCCCTTTAGGGGGAAAAACACAGGGCAGGAAGGAAACACAGAGGTCAAAAACTTAGAAGAGCTCTTCATGTCGATAGTGAAGTAAATCATTCATGTACTAATGTTTTAAATATTTCAAGTCATATTTTGACTGATGATCAATATTCCCTTCTTAATAAAGGCCTTGGTTTCATACCTGGTTTTTTCACTGATGAAAGTATTTTGGTTTCTGATACAATGGATTTTTGTAGGAAAATTAACTTGAAATTATTTTTTCAACAACAAGATCAAACTGACAATGCTCAAAGATCATCTGATTTTAGATTTCACAAATCTACATTTAACCCTCCCATGGATAAACATGTTGCTGTTTTCCAGCAGGCGGTTATAAAGGATATACACTTCAATTTGGGTTCTGTTGACACTATAAAGCATAACATGTCTAGGAAGGAACAAATAGCACTCACACAACTCAGAAACAATACGGATATTGTTATTATTTCTGCCGACAAAGGGTGCGGTGGTGGTGATGGATACTGAGTATTATGTGAATGAAGGTCTTAGACAACTTTCCAACCATCATCATTACATGAAGATGGAGATTGATCCGACTCCAGGTTTTGCCTTGGAAATTAATGAATTTTGGAAAAGGCTGTAGAATCTGGAATTATCTCTGATAAAACCAAAACTCATTTGACGGTTAAGGATCCTCTGAAACAACAACTCTATCTACTTCCTAAGATTCATAAGTCCATTGATCAGCCACCAGGCAGACCGATTGTATCTGGCATTGGGTCACTCACTGAACCCTTGTCTGTTTTTCTAACTGAAAAATTGAAACCACTGTTAACATGTGTTAGAGCAAGAATCAAGGACACGACTGAATTTTTGCAGATAGTCTCCGAGTCTCAATTGGACCCTGAATGGCTTATGTGTACCCTTGATGTATCCTCGCTTTATACCAGCATCCCTCATTGGGCGGTATTAATGCCTTGGAATACTGGCTAAATAAAACCAATTTATACCCCAGGGATGAACACCTTATTGTTGTGTATGGCTGAACACATTCTAACTAAAAATGTTTTTATTTCCAACAAAACTGCTATTGGCAACTACAGGGTATGGCTATGGGTGCATCCTTTGCACCCATTTATGCTGATCCTTTTATGGGCTACATGGAAGATATGATTTTATATGACCCTTTGCACAACATATATCTACCTGAGATTGATATATGGAGAAGATACCTGGACGACTGTTGGCTTATATGGAAAGGAGGTGAGGAATACCTCCAGGAATTTATTCAACATTTGAATGGGAACATCTGGGGTATCGAATTCACTGTGGAATATAATAGGAGTGCAATCAGTTATTTGGATGTCAATTTAATTCGACAGGAGGATAACACTCTTAGAACGTCCGTACACAGAAAATTCTCACAATATAATACCCTTCTACATGCTGATAGTTTTTATCCGAAACATATTATTCGGAACATACCGAAATCACAGTTTGTGCGGATGAAAAGGATTTGTTCCTCAGTGGATGATCTTCAGAGTCATCAAATGGATCTAACCAAGAGATTTTTGTCCAGAGGTTATTCCACTCGTACTATTGAGTCAGCAGTCCAATCTAGTAATGCTAAATCCAGGGATTCTCTTCTCCAATACAATACTAAAACTCATAATGAGGAATCAGATGTATGTAGATTTGTCACCACTTATGGCAGGAATAGTGCCAATTTAGTAAATATTATTAATACTCACTGGAATATATTGAATTCTCATCCATTGTTGGAAGATTATCTGGGAGAACAATGTTATTTTTCCTATAGGAAAGGCAAAACTTTAGGGAATCTATTTTCACACTATAAAAAAACCAGGGTCATGGATCACACTCCAACTCAAAGAACACTTACTGGAGATAAACTTTCAGGCATTTATCCATGTGGACATTGCAGTTTTTGTAACTATATTTTCAAAACTACTTCTTTCACTAGTAGGAACACTGGACAAATATATGACATACAGTTTTTTGGTAACTGCAGTTCAGACTGGATTATTTATCTTGCCACATGTACATGTCATGCATTTTATATTGGCCAAACGTCTAGACAGTTTCGTGTCAGGATCTCTGAACACCTTGGTGACATTAGAAACAGAAGATTAACTAATGCACTATATAGACATGTTATCAAACATCCCACTGCCAAATTTACATTTACCATCATTGATCATATCATAGGGAATCGATCTTTTAAAACAGGTTGGCATGATATCCTAAATACCAAAGAAAAAGGTGGATCATTAAACTTGGGGGCTTTTCCTCCTGGATTAAATGACAAATTATAATTTGTAATTAACCATCACTTGCATTACGATATGTACTTATTTCTTATCAGGTTGCATTGCTTAGGTTTTGCATTTCAGCTCATTTTAGGATACTGTGGCTGGTATTCAACACCAGAATTCTTATAACCTGACTTTTGTTTTGGGTTTATTTTGGGCATTTACCCTCATTGTATGTTTTTATTAAGTTTGTTTATTATCATTGATATACCAGTATACTGTGTCTCTTTGGATTTTTCATTATAATCTGGAGATATGCATGCAACTTAGGCAAACTTTTTTGTTTACTGAACTATGTATTTTTCAATTACTTTTGCCTTGATTGTATTTTTCAATTACTTTTGCCTTGTTTGCATTTTTGACTTATCAGGAAGTGATGTCATATAGATGCCTTAGAGAACATTATATAAGATGATGACTAAGTGCTTTTTGCTGACTATACTACTGATGAAAGCCTTGCTGCTGAAACCGGTCTAGTTTCAGTTTTATTAAACTACTTTTGAACCTTCCTTGGTGCTGGCCTTTTTTCTGATTTTGGGTCTAACAAACAATAAAGTGTCACAAAACAAATTCAGCATAGGCACACATTTCTATAAGCATAAAACTACTAGTTAGAGAGTCAGATATATTTAGAAGTTATGGAGACATGCTCCTTGCACATAAAGAAATTGAGATAAAAATGTCACAGGTGGTTACTTGAAAGGTGGCATGTCGAATGACCAAAATTCCACTTATGAGAGTTAACATCTTAATTAAACCAACGAAAAAAAAGGTCGAAAGGAGAAGTGAATCAGCTGCTCCAATACTTTATTCACCAACTAGTACACCAATAAATGAACGCTATTAATAGACCATGCGTTTTTGTCCTGTAGTGGACTTCATCAGATATAGCCTCCTTACTAAGTTCAACCATTAATATATACATGAAATCATTAGTACCCTAACCAATCCTAACCAAGTTTATATGATTTTAATGTAATTTTACCATTTTTTAAAAAACAAAGCATATTTATTAAACAATGGAAGTTCTTATTTTAATGGATTGTATAAGCTCATTTGCACATTTAAATTAAACGAAAGTAATGATTGGTTAGGGTACTAATGATTTCATGTATATATTAATGGTTGAACTTAGTAAGGAGGCTATATCTGATGAAGTCCACTACAGGACAAAAACGCATGGTCTATTAATAGCGTTCATTTATTGGTGTACTAGTTGGTGAATAAAGTATTGGAGCAGCTGATTCACTTCTCCTTTCGACCTTTTTTTTCGTTGGTTTGGTTAGTGGAAGGAGGTTTGCCGTGTTTGTTTCATCTTAATTAAACAGAGTTGAAACTTTTAATGAGTAGGTAAGAAGTTAAAACTGGTCCGAGAGTGAAACATATTCTTACAAATGGGTCTAGCAAGTAGGTGGTAATATATGTTAGTAAACAGTAGCAGCAGTACAGAAATAATGGAGATGTGCAATTTAAGGATGGGATTGTTACGGTGAGTATAAGTGGATGACATAATATGAGTTTAGTGTAGTACAGGAGAGGCATCTTATTAGAAGGCTGAACTGTAGTGTGGATGAAAGTTGTTTTTGTGGAAGCATAATTGGGAAGCTAGCTTACAGTAATTCATCAGTGCAGTTTAGTAACAGACAAAGTACTGTAGAACAGGTGGGTAAGAACAGTGGAAGCATGTTGGACAAATTGGGAGGTTGAGAGGGGAGGGGGGATATGGTAGGTAAAGAGGGGGGAGAGATGGAGTAGCTGTTTGAGAATTTAATAAGGATCATTGTTAGAGAAAGTGGGTGAAGAACGAGCTAGGGGAGGAGGAAATAGATCATCCAGGTTTGGTACAGGAGCAGAGCCGTTTGCTGGTGAGGTGTTCTCTGAGCAGAGTTTTAAACTGTATTCATTGACAATTGTTTGGGGTATGGAGCTCCAGATTTTGGATATCTTGTTTGAAATGAGGGAATCACATGCAGGCACACATATTATTTTGCTAACCTTTTAAAGTGTGAATCCTGGTGTAATGGTGCACACCCTTAGAAAAGTAGACAAAAACAGCTTACCGCACAGTTTCAGAGTACTGTGTGCCTCCTTAGAGCGGCCTGTGTTTTCAAATAACTCCTCTTATTTTAATAGCTAAGAGAAGTACAATTACTAAACCACTACAGGACTTCATCAGAACCTTCTCTTGAAGTCTAGTGACTGATCTGTTGGTGATGAAAGAGCTGAACAGTTCAATTCTTTTAAAATATAATTATGTGCAGTGTTCTTGCCATTACTTAGTGGATTGTACTGCACTTTCTTTTGGTGTATATATATATATATATATATATATATATATATATATATATATATATATATATATATATGTGTGTGTGTATTTTATATATATAAGTATATATATATATATATATATATATATATATATATATATATATATGTGTGCGTGTGTGTGTTTTATATATATATATATATATATATATATATATATATATATATATATATATATATAGATATAGGTATATATAAAATACTCTGAAGCCCTGGTGTTCCTACACAATAAAGGAAACTACATTTAATGCAATGAAGTACATTACATAGTTAAGCAGTATGCTTTACCCACAATGCCACTGACACTCACCTGTGCACCCCTGATGTAGGTTTTGTGAGCACGCTGCAGTTTCTATATCCACCACCCACCAAGGGATACTAATGTCTCTGATTCCTCATGCAGAGAAGCAAGGAACTCTTCTATCTTAGTTAATGTGGTTCGGCTGACCGACCACTTACAGTTGCCCTAACATCCTGTGCCAGGTGGACAGCACGTAATTTTGCAGCATGTATGATGTCAGTGGCTTAGTGTCTGACTTACTGGTAGTCCCTGTTCTGGCCACTGGCAGCACTGATATTAGTAACTGCATCCTACCAGGCATGGTTGCTGTAGGGCTGGTTAGATTTCTCTGGGACGAAAATCTTCCAACTGAGGAGAAAGAGAGCCTGCAGCAAGTCCTCTGTTTCTAAATTGGACATCTGCATTTCTAAGACTTCAGTTTGACAGGCATTATGCTGTATGGGTAAAGAATAATGTCTGTAAGGATAAGTATATGGATGCATTTCCTATGCACAAGCTTATGTAGTTAACAGCCCCTGGGGTTATATTAGCTATCTATAAAATATGTATGCATGTATGTTGCAATACACACGCTGACTTAATCATACTCACACCACATATACCATTGTAACATTCCCCCAACTTACAATTCAGGTAAAAATGTTGCCAGTATACATGTTATGTTCGACCTGTGTTTTACTTTAGCTGACAAGGGAATTCATTCAAACAGTCCTGCACCTGTTTTCTGTGGGATAGTTGCTTGTTGCTGACCATGCATTTGTCATGGTATTGATTGCACTGATTATATGCATGAGTTTCAACTGTATATAGCCTTTCAAGTGCAGACAACAATTAGTGAAAGACATCACCAAAGTAACATAAGAAAAAATACCCAATGGATATTAAACTTGTAAAATAAAAACACCACGACCAACCAAGTATTCCGAAACATTTTAATCCACACACTAAGCGCTTTCACCATCAAAACATGGCATCATCAGAGTGAATGGAATCAAACTGTCCCCTTGCTTTTATACACAATGATAAAACAATGTTCCAATTGGCCAATACCATAATTACCTTGCTCTTAAAGAAGCATATGTCAAACAATTACATACAGCTCGTGTCTTAGTGTAATCAATGTTTGTGAAAGATATATATTTATAGAAAATACATACATATAAAAATATATCTATGCATATCATATAACAGAATTTTATAAAATTGTATGCTGAAAGTATATATATTTTTGCCTATCTATATAACATTTGCCTTTTGCTTCAATATTGGTTTTAAGGAGATGTGTTCATTTAACCCAGGTGGCATAAAGGCATTTAACAAAATCTGCCATTTATATTCCAAAAGTTCCACCTTTAATTTTTCATCTCCTCCTCTTTCAGCAAAAGGCAAATGTTATATAGATAGGTAAAAAATGATGCCATGTTTTGATGGTGAAAGAGCTTAGTGTGTGGATTAAAACATTTCAGAATGTTTGGTTGGTCGTGGTGTTTTTATTTTACAAGTTTAATATCCATTGGGTATTTTTTCTTGTTACTTTGGTGTTGTGTTTCGACCTAAGAGGATTTCTGAATCGTCTTAAAGTGCTGTCTTTTCATAAAGTTGAAGTTTTACATTGAATTTTATATTAATTTTTCAAATTTTTTGCTATCAATGAGTTGGTGTATTCAATAGCTTTCCGTTAAACATGGAAGCAGCGGTGGTTGAATTGACTGCTTCCGTCAAGCAGCTGACGGCATTGCTAACTAGTACTAACATTTTACGTAATCTGCATGTGACGTTAACTAATTCGCAAGCTGAGTTGTTCACTTTGCATTCACCGCTAGCCCTCAAGGTGGTGAACAACTCTGTTGGAGATGGCGAACGAAATATTAGTGAAGTCGGAGGTGGTCGACCAAAAGGAAGGGATATACAACAATGGCTAAACCTACCAGAAGTGGACTTCTCGGCACCGAATGAGGAGGGAAGAATTACCTTGTCCTTGAAGAAGCAAATTGAATGGTTCAAGGGAGTGTGTCGAAAATACAGAGGCCTACAACTCAACAATGCATTTCTCAACAAATCCATGGCACTGAAGCAGGTGCCAAAGGAACTCAGGATATGGAAATTACTGAATGGGATTGATGTTGGTTCACAGGCGTACAAGGAGTTAGTGGACTTGTTCGATAAATCCAGTTTACAAATGATGGACATCATTGTTAAAAACAATCAAAGTAAGTTGTTGACACTTGAAAAAGAGGTTGTCTCTTTAAATGAAAATATTGTGAACGATTTACTTTTTTCACAGTATATTAAGAACTATCAGTCTGTTTTGTGTAATTTGGAGCAATATGTTGAGAAAAGTGTCAAAATTAAGGTTAGAAAACTATCTAGAGACATGTATGATTATAAAAGTAATGTGGCCTATCCCCCGGGCAATAACAGCAAACAGAGGGGAGATAGTGTTAACAACAGTGAAAATATTAATTTAGATGTACATAATGAATAAATGAAATGACATCGGACAATGATGTAGTTCAGAATGATTTTTTAGATCGGTCTCCACAATTAAGGAGGTCAGAACATTTACAAAACAGGAGGGATGGTGTGGAACGGAACCATTACCATTCTGGGTGACAACATGAACAATTACCACAAATGGCGAACAGATATCCAATGAGGAGATAGTGAACAAAAAACAATTACAACAGGAAGAAATATTAGATGAGATTCGACTTTTGGAACACCTATATTTAGTTACAACAGTGTGTTGAATAACAATGATGAAAGTTTGTTGGACAGTATCAATGACTCTTTATGAACACAAGTGAATGCATTACCTATGGTTAAAATATATAAAAAATCACGGTTTAATGTATATAACTACAGTGCCATTGATATAAATGAACACCATCATGATGTCTTGAGTAAAGGTTTCTCCTTTGTACCTGAACACAAAATCAATGTTGTGAAAACATATTCTAATATTAGATTGTATGCTAGACAGTTAAATTTGGTGATATTTTTTAAGGATTCCACTGAGACAAATAATATTCGAGCAAGTGATATGGTAACAAGTGGTTGTAACAGAAAGAGTACTTTTATTCCACCATATAATAATAAAGTAACGACATTTGAGAAAATGTGTATTGGAGGGTTGATTAACAATATAAAAACAAATCAAAAGGTGTATTATGATGACAACTTAGATAGAAGTGAAAGAGAAGCTTTAATACAACTGGCAACTAATAGAGAGCTAGAAGTCATGAAACCAGATAAAGGTGTGGGGGGGCTGTCATTATGTCAAAACTTGATTATATAGGCAAAATGATGGACATTTTGGACGACACCACCACTTATCTGAGAGTTTCTGTAAACAAGGTAAATATAGCTTACCATAGGATTGATTTGTTTTTATTAGATGCATTATATCAGGGAGTAATTAACGGAGATGATTACAACTACTTGAAAGTTGATTACCCAGTTACTCCTGTTGTGTTTGGAATCCCAAAAACACAAAAAGATTTATACAATCCACCGTTTAGAGCTATAGTTTCATCAAGGGGTTCTAAAACGGAACCATTGGCAGCCTATGTGGACAGGAAAACACAGCAGGTTGTAAAAGGGGCTCAACACATCTTAAAAGATTCATGCATTGTCTGCAAAGGTTTAATAACTTCCAAAGTATAGATACTGAATGGTCTTTTTTAACTGTGGATGTGATAAATCTGTTCACAATTATACCCCATGAGGAAGGTATAGATTATTTTACTGAAAGTTTGGTTAAAAGTAAATGTTTGAGTAATGACAATGTGAATTTTGTTGTGTCCTGTATGGAAACAATACTCAAAAATAATTATTTGACGTTTGAAGGTGAGATTTTCCACCAAATGTCAGGTGTGGCAGAGGGGGCAAAGTGTGCCCCCAGTTTTGCAAATTTAGTTTTACTAAATTGAGAGGAACAATGTGTCTTGAATTTTATATATAAAGACAAAATATTACTATATAATCGGTTCCTAGATGATGTCCTGATTTTGTGGAAAGGTAATGAACAAGAAGCAACACATTTTGTAGAATATTTAAATATAACAACTACATTTCTTAAATTTACTAGTAAATGGAGTGACAAACAAATAGATTTCTTGGGCATAACTCTTGTAAAGAGTTTAGATGGTATAACAAGCAAAATATATAGGAAAGAAACACACAATAATTCACTATTGCACTACAGTAGTTGTCACCCCTTGCATCAGCGTAGGGGTATTGTAAAGGGGCAAATGGTAAGGTTGTCCAGAATTATAAATTACAACAAAATTTTGGAAGAAGAACTATACACCTTGATTGGGATGTTTTTGGAAAGAAGCTATCCTCTTAAATTGTTAACAAAAATTCGTAAGGAAGTTTTAAGCAAAAGAAATACTTTATTTCCCTCTATTTTAGGGGTAAAGAGCACTAATAATACAATGATATCTAAACAACAAGATTCATCTAATTTTAGAGCTTTAGTATTAACTTACAATAGCCAGGTAAAAGATATTGAGGATGTTGTTCGTACAGCATGGAATATTTGTTTCAGTGGTGAACTCAAAAATCTTCTTGGTACTTTCCCTAGAATAGTATATTCAAGGGGAAGGAATATAAAATAATTTTTGGAACAACACAATACCAAAAACATCATTTCAAAAATGAGTAGATGTGGCACTTGTAGGATGTATAGGTATATCAATGATGGCCCTTATGTTAGTGTACAAGGTTATAATAGAACTATTTCCTGTTCAGGTAGAGTTAATTGTAATACAACAAAGGTGGTTTATTTGGCCACGTGTACCAACTATAGTGCTTACTATGTAGGTAAGACTATCAGGAGATTAAAAGACAGGATAGGTGAGCACCTTAGTGCTATCAAGAGTCATGATATACACAATGCCTTATATGTACATAGTACAAAGTGTATTAATTTTAGGAGATTTGTATTTTTTGTCATAGATAGGAGATGAAAAATTAAAGGTGGAACTTTTGGAATATAAATGGCAGATTTTGTTAAATGCCTTTATGCCACCTGGGTTAAATGAACACATCTCCTTAAAACCAATATTGAAGCAAAAGGCAAATGTTATATAGATAATATTTATTATTAAATTATATTAATTATATAATTAAATTATATTAATGTAATTGTTTGACACATGCTTCTTTAAGAACAAGGTAATTATGGTATTGGCCAATTGGAACATTGTTTTATCATTATGTATAAAAGCAAGGGGACAGTTTGATTCCATTCACTCTGATGATGCCATGTTTTGATGGTGAAAGCGCTTAGTGTGTGGATTAAAACGTTTCGGAATACTTGGTTGGTCGTGGTGTTTTTATTTTAATTAGTGAAAGACACATAACCTCTACATGGCAGACCAGATCAGCAGCAAACGATGTTTGAGTTCCACAACCAGGGGTAGCTTACAGATTGTTTCAGCTGCAGGAACCACATTGCAGACAAATAAACATATTTTGTGTATCCTTTTCTACAGAGGTATTGCTGCACAGTTCTGAGATATTGTGCAGTGTCTATGGGTATTACATACCAACTTGTACTGCAGCTAGCACTGACTATTCCCAGTACATATACAAAATGCCTTAACAATAATCTTCACTAACAGTTCTGTGTAACTCTGATACTAATTGCTACTGCATCAACCCCCACCCCACCCAAAAAAAGAGATTTTTACACATACGGCCAACACACTTTACATGTGAGAATAAATGCATAACTGCATATAACCTAAACAGGTTATACTTCTTCTGTGACCATTATCAAAAAGCTGAACATGCCCTCATTCAACAACAGTGGCACACACCTGACAGCTGTGTAATCTTTTACTAAGTTTCACGGCAGTGGTACATACAACTTCTAAAAACTATGCTTTGCACCTTTACTGATGAATTACTCCTTCTCTTCAAGCAATTTGGCCCTAGGTACCCTCCCTTTTTGATTTGTACACCTGCTTGGATTTTATTTTTTGCTGCAGCAGTAGCTTACAAATGATCTCTCTATGTTTAAACAGTACAATTGCATAGACAGTATAAAGGAGTGTGGCAGAACAGCTAACTGAAAAGTCAGAAAACATTAAGGTATAGCTTAGATTAGAGATATGCAGCTTCCTTTCCAAAAATTGTGTGAATCTCTGACAAAATAATGATCTTGATACTGCCAGTAATCTTTTGTAGTGTGATGTGTCTCTTGGCCACCCCATGGATTTATATTACTTAAAATCGAGGTTCTGAGCATAGCGGTTATAAATGTTTCTGAATTGCTCTTTGTGCATGTCAGTCTTGTGGTAAGAGGATCTCTCACTGCTGTGAACCCACATAAGCACCAGATAGTACACTGAGCATGTGTGGGCAGGTCATTGAGTCCAATTGGAATCTTCAGCTAATGGGGATGTACATTTGCACTCAAAGCTATGTCTAATGCAGATAATTCATATGTTTTATACAATTTCTCATATGTTTATAATACCCTGATGTCTCAACATTTCCAGCACGACATTTTAGACACCTTCACCAAAGGTCATGCTATTAAAATGCTCTATGTTGTGAGGTATATGCAGAAACACACAATGGGCATGATCATGAAAGGCCAGCCTTAAATCTCTGAAATGAGAGCAGGATAATGGCCATGGCTTCTGATAGCACTGACTGTGGCAAAGCATCCTTTGTGATGTAGTAAGGAATCCAAAATCATCCTTCATTTGCTGCATAGGGACCAGTGGGAGTGCCTGCTTTGGGACACCTATTAGAGTCCTCAGTTTAAGGTGGATGGCTTACTCTGTCTTGCTAGGAAGGTCTCAGAACCTGGTGAACAGTGCAGGCAGCAGTGCATTGACGTGTGGAGGCACCAGCCTGAACCTGTGGGCTAAACGATAGTGAGATTTGTGTAAGTTAGTCTACTCTTCCGACAATGACAACTTCCTCCTATTGACTTTGAAGCCAACGTATAGTGTCGTGCACCTGGAAACTGTTTCAGCATTACAGACACAGTCAAACAAGTAAAAAAAGTGCATCTCTGTATTTTGCGTAGCCCCCTCCCTTGCCTAGCTTCCTGTGGTTCCCAAGACCTAACAGCGGCCCATCAGGACCACAAAAGAAAACTAAACCAGAAGCCTCAACTCTTCTTAAAAATCAGGGTAGCCCCCTCCCTTGCCTAGCTTCCTGTGGTTCCCAAGACCTAACAGCGGCCCATCAGGACCACAAAAGAAAACTAAACCAGAAGCCTCAACTCTTCTTAAAAATCAGGGTAGCCCCCTCCCTTGCCTAGCTTCCTGTGGTTCCCAAGACCTAACAGTGGCCCATCAGGACCACAAAAGAAAACTAAACCAGAAGCCTCAACTCTTCTTAAAAATCAGGGTAAATACAAAACATTAGTACCCTATTCAGAGAGAACTATACTGTCCTTGTCAAGAACCTGACACTCTATCTTGAGGACTTTAACAATACAAAGCCTGTAAAAAATTGTATCTTTATAAATTCAGCACTAGTAACTCCATTGTGTTGAATTATACTACTGGAACTGTTACCTTTAAAACCCTGCAAAGTCTCCTGGCGGTAAAGTAACTGGATGCTATTTTATGTACAAGAATGTGTTTTAAAGACTATGCAAAGGCCTGCACATGTTTCTGACTAACTCTAGGCATCTTTTAAGCATAATGCATTAGCGACCTAGAGCTGAACTCATTTAAAGTTATAATTTCAGTATATGCTGTGTATTTAACAAAGCTGAAGTCATTAGATGCCATCTCATAGTATTTGAATGTTTCTCTTTAACTGCATACTTTATGGATTATGAAGACATTTGAGTGTGTTTGTGGCTAAAAAGGATAGCTGTTGTAGCCTGCTAGTACTATTTTTCAACCTTTATTAACACTAATACTCATATCTCTCTCCCTCACTTGTATCACAGGTAGCCCCCTCCCTTGCCTAGCTTCCTGTGGTTCCCAAGACCTAACAGCGGCCCATCAGGACTACAAAAGAAAACTAAACCAGAAGCCTCAACTCTTCTTAAAAATCAGGGTTAATACAAAACATTAGTACCCTATTCAGAGAGAACTATACTGTCCTTGTCAAGAACCTGACACTCTATCTTGAGGACTTTAACAATACAAAGCCTGTAAAAAATTGTATCTTTATAAATTCAGCACTAGTAACTCCATTGTGTTGAATTATACTACTGGAACTGTTACCTTTAAAACCCTGCAAAGTCTCCTGGCGGTGTAGGCCCCGCTCTGCTTCGCCCTCGCTTCGCTCGGGCTCCGCTCCACTCCCCTCCCTGCCCCCTTATCCCACCCGCCCCCAGCATCCCTACTTTTATAGCTACAAATAGTCCCTCCCACTTTCCCACTTAACAAATCCAAGGCTCCCTTGTCAAACTCCATAACTCCTCCCACCCCAAGGCCCAACCCTCTAACAAACCCAACACAAAGTCTCTTCCCCCACTCGTTACCCACTTCCCTACTTCAGTATGGCAAATTTCACTTATACTATTACCCCCATCATAATTTTACTTCTCATCACCACCTATATCCTAACAATATATGAAAACCAAACTCTTATAGGCATTCCTTTCCCTAAGTGCCACACCAACTCCCAATTTAATCTCCATGACAGTTATATACCACCCTCAATCTACCAGGCCAAAAATATATCCCCCAAAATAGTCCACCCGACACTTCAACACCATAAAATCCCACATAACAAAACTAATCTCAAAATACTATTTAAACTACAAAGACTTTTAGTTTACTTGAAAAACTGTATTAATATTGATGGAGATATTCACCCAAACCCAGGTCCCACCACTATGCCAATCTCTAATCCCTATAATTTAACCCGAAAACCTACTGACTCCCTTCTAATATTACACCTGAACCTAAGAAGCATTAACAACAAAATTCACAACCTTCACGCCATCATAGCTAGTCATTCCCCTGACATCATGTGTCTAACCGAAACATGGCTAAAACCCTCTACTAAGAATGAAGAGATCCTCCCACCCGGGTACAATATTCTCAGGGCTGATCGTACAAAGAAAAAAGGTGGAGGAATAGCTATTATGTTTAAAAATAAACTAAACATCCTTAAGAACCAAGTACAACCTCCTATGATCTCAAACCTAGAAATTATAGCCCTACAGATCTGCCTAAACACTCAAAAGCATCAACCTTATTGTAACCTATATCCCGCCAGGGAAGAACACAGAAAACCTGGAGCAATCCCTGAGCTGGCTAGCCATCAACTACCCACAAGAAACCATAGTTCTTGGAGACGTCAACATTGACTGGTCTCTCTATTCTACCCATATAACTCCACAACCTATTAACCTATATGGTTTCTCCCAAAATATCCTATCCCCAACCAGAATAGGCAACTCACTTCAAAAAGAAAGTATAATTGACTGGATCCTTACTAATAGAGACTCTAATAACTACACCACTGGCACCCTTCCCTGTGACCTCAGCGATCACCTAATAACTTATATCATTAAACATTATTGCCCAACTTCTAACACCCCCCTATATAGATTAATCAGAAACAAAAAAAAATTCGTCCCTCAATTATTTCTTGCTGACCTGAAATTCTGCAACTGGACCATATTAAAGACTCTCCCACTAGAAGAGAGTGTGTCCCACTTCAATGACACGTTCCTTAAGATACTTGACTCACATGCTCCACATAGACAAATTAGAACCAAAACTCACATAGCACCTTGGCTCACTACTGATACTAAATCCAAAATCAAACTTCGCGACCAAGCCTGGGAAAAATGGAGAGCCACAAAAACCCCCCAAGACCGTTGTAAATTTCAACAACTAAGAAATGCCATGAAAACTGCCATAACCCAAGACAAAAAACAATACTTCTGCAGCCTCCAGCAAAAACACCAGAACAACCCAAAGAAATTCTGGGCAGGTTTTAACAACCTTCTGCACCCAGGCAAAACTTCCACCCCAACCCCTGAGAAACTCTTAGAGAAGGCCAAGAAGAAGTAGCCAACACCTTTAACTCCTTCTTCACTGAGACTATCCAAACCTTAGCCAGTCACCTTACCTCCACTTCCCCACCTGCTGCTAAACTGCGACGTGACAACCCTACCCCTTTAATTTAAAGCCAGTCTCTTCCTCCTATATGCGCTCCTCCTAAAAAACTCAAACCAACTGCCCTAGCGTGACCACCTTCCTCTGAATTCTTACAAATTGCATCTGATGAAATAGCCTACCCCATATCAATCCTAATAAACAGATCTATAACTGAGATGAACATTCCCTCAATCTGGAAGACTTCCTATATCATTCCACTTCACAAAGGAGGTACCTCCCTGGAAATGTCAAATTATAGACCAATAGCCATCCTGTCCCCCATAGCGAAAATCATGGAAAGATGCATCCACAAACAACTTCTTCACTATCTGACCTCTAATAATCTCTTGTCTAATGCCCAGCATGGTTTTCGTCCGCACCATAGTACAACTACTACCCTCCTTTCCTTTATTGACTCAATCAACAACAATCGCAATAACAAACTCATATCATCTGCCCTCTTTCTGGACCTATCAAAAGCATTCGATATGGTCAATCATCAATTCCTTCTCAACATCCTTGAAACCCTATGTCTGGACACTCCAGCACTAAACTGGTTCAATGCCTACCTCACTGGTAGGCAACAAGCTGTCCTATGGCAAAACAGAATATCGGGACTGCTCCCGAATACCATAGGCATTCCTCAGGGCTCAATACTGGGCCCACTTCTGTTTTCCATCTTCATAAATGACCTTCAATCAATCATCCCTAAATCCACCTGCATACAATACGCGGCGACTCCACCTTAATCTGCTCCGACGTCTCCCTCTCGAATCTCCAAATGACCACACAACATTGTTTTGCACTAGTTGAAAATGGTTCACTGACTTAAAACTTCTACTTAACCCAGCTAAAACCAAACTATTACTTTTCTTCCCCAACGTCTTCTCACCTCTAGGTAAAGAACTCCCAAACACTAACAACACAACCTTTCATATTAAATCCAGTAATGGGACCCTCATAACCCCTGTCACCAGTACCAAACTGCTAGGTGTCACTATTGATCATAAGCTCAAATTTGACATACACATTACCCAAACAGTAAAGTCTGTTAACAAAAAGCTAGGATCTATGTACAGAATTAAAACTTCCTACCTCCCCCTCCCAAACTAACCATTGCTCGAACCGAACTCCTCTCTTCCCTCCCCTATGCTTCCCGATCCTCTCTTTTCCCAATAAACGTGAACTTAACATGCTCTCTCTTGCCTATAACCACATTGCCAGATTTATTACAGGATCCCCTTATCGAACCCATCATTGCCTTAATCTGCGAAGACTTGGCTGGTTGGAACTGCCAAATCTCCTCAAACTTAGCCAACTCGCCGAAGCTTATAAAATAATCAACCATCCTGATAGAACTCCCTCACTGTGCAAAATTCTAACTCCATATACTAACCTCAACAGTCTCCGATCATCAAACAGCATCCAGATCCTAACCATTAAAGCAAAAAACTCAGGTGGGGATGCCCTTTATGCAAATTCCATTGGCAAGCAGTGAAACTCCCTGCCAAACAACCTTAGACTTACTTCTTCGCTCTATCATTTCAAAGCTAACCTTAAAGAATATCTCTCCACACAATGGACATGCCCATGTCGAGAACCTGACTAACTACATATCTCATTACTTCTAGCTCCACTTTCCTAGCCCATTTCCCTAATTGCAGATCTCTAAAATTTCTCTTTCCTTTTAGTAATAAGGAAAATCTCTGATTTCAGTCTATTTTTCAGTATCTTTAACGAAATCAATGTTTTGTGTATAATTTCCTGTCTGTCCTTTAGTCTTATATAACATCTATGTAAATTTTCATTCCTGCATATGTAAGCTGTATTCTCTTGTTGTAACAATACTTTGAATCTTGCAATTTAAATATGTACTTCTATTGTGTATTGGAGCTTTTCTCCTCGGGCCTCTACTGAAAACGGATATGTATCCAGATAGACCAGCCCGGTTAACAAATGTAAAATAAATAATAAAAAATAAAGGAAAGAAGAAGTCAGAATAAAGTCACCTGGGATATATTGTAAATATCTGCCCACTATATAGATATAATTGGCTTCCTGTTTAATACAAACTTGATTGTAGGCATGTAACTAAATGGTTATATTTTACTTTAATGTTCTGGAGGTCATACAGATGAATTGTCTCATATACTGAAGGATGATGGGAAACCTTTCAAGGTGCATGGGTACATATTCCTTTACTTCCTTTATTCAAGTGTACTTGTTTTAGAAAATGCTAGGCTTGCATTAGTTATGTTGCAGAAGCATGCATATCAGTCACCTAGTGGAGTAAGTGTGGGTATGTTTAGTTGTACAGGCATTGCTATTGAGGTTAGGATGCAATTAAGAGGCTGAATAACAGTTATTTAGGTAGTGTGTGTGTGTGTGTGTGTGTGTGTGTGTGTGTGTGTGTGTGTGTGTGTGTGTGTGTGTGTGTGTGTGTGTGTGTGTGTATGTGTGTATGAGAGCTTTCCTGTTTTAGGCCTGTATACATAAGAGTGTTATAGTACAGGACAGGTGCAATGCTCAGTGCCTCACAGTATTGTCCATCCTTTTCTAGGTTGACTGCCACTTCTACACCTGACTTTAAGAGGCATGGGTAGTATGCAGTCAGAATGTTTATCTGTGACTACCTTAATAAGATAGCACATCACAGCATCAGATAGCTGTGCTGCTAATTAGCGTTTTAGATTTTTACAGCTGTACTTACAATTTGTATGACGTCATTAGTCATATGTATATCTTAGAGTAAGTATCCAGTTTTATGCTAATTTCTCTCTCTGTCACTTTCTCCCCCTTCACTTCCTTTGTCATTATCCTTTGTTTTTAACTTATTAAGCTATGTGTATCTTTTTTTCTTTCCCTTTATTTTGCCATTACATACAGCAGTGCCAGTTGCAATGCCTGGGTCCCAGTCCTTCACTGGGCCCTGCCAGCCCCTGCATCTCCCAAAGCAAAATCATGGGCTGCCTCCCATTGGCTGTAGTGGGGGACAGTGACCCTGATGGTGCTTTACTGGCTGGGAGTGGCGTTATTCTCTCCAGTGGCTCTGGCAGGGGTGGTGAGTTTATGACTCATAGGGAATTGCTGGATGTGGTGAGGAAGCTGTTGGACCAAGATGCCCTGTTCAGTTGCCTGGAAAAGTTTCTCTTGCTACTAGTAGAGTTGTATCATCATCTACACATGTCAGCAACACCTTAAGTAGGATCTAGTGGGGAAGGTGGACAGACTGCTGTCTGGCCTCCCCCTGGGGATTACACAGACAGTTCTGTATGAGAGACTGTACTAACCCTATCCCCATCCTGGTATTGACTTCTGTTTTGGGACAATGCCTTCTTTTGTTTGCTGTACATTCCTCCCTATCAGCATCCTCCTCCAATTGTTTGTATTATGCCCTCCTCCCACTCCTTCTATGTGTTAGCACCTCTCCTGACAGATGGTATGTCTTCCCTGCCACCTACTCCCAGCCTCTTACCATACCTTCGCATTCCCTGACATACTTCTCCAGCTTTCCTACTTTTTAAGAAATAAATGGGCACCTGTTCAAAAAAAATGTACACCTCCCTCTGCCCCCTCCTGTTTTTGCCTTCCTTGATTTCCTTGTATGCTTTACGTTTCTTGCTGTCCCTTTGTTTACTGTCCTATACCCCCATGTCCACCTTTAAATGATAAAAGAATAGATTTAAGTGGTGAATTGGCCCCTTTTAAGTAGCATGCTGATTTTCTTGTATTATCACTTCTTAGCGAATGGGCACAAGCTAAGTCAACTACACCAGAGCCCAGTGCTGGATTCCTACATCGTACATCACCACCTTAGCTCTAAAAGGGAAGAGCAAAAAAAATAATAAATAAATAAATGGATAGTAGGAAGCTTATTGGTCCATCAGCTTCCCTGCAGTCTAAAACACACACGTTTAGCTATTTAAAAAAAAAAAAGACTTTGGCTAGACTGACTGCAGGAAACCAATTGGTCCACCAGCTTCCTTACAATCAATTTAACTAATATTTTACTGTATTCTTGTTTTAATTAATTGTCATGTTTTGATTAGCCATCATATCAGTATTATCCATGTATGTACATTTATTACCTAAATCTTGTATAAAAGACTTCTACTCATTCTGTAAAATGGGTAATTTCCTCCCTGGCCTACACTGAAAATGGGATCTGTGTCTAGTCAGACCTTCCTGGTAAAATAAATAAATAAATAAATACATAACGTCAACCCCCCTATCAGCTCTTTAAAATAAAAAAACAAACAAAAAAAAAAGGACCTTGGCTGCAGTTCTTAAAAAAAATCCATTGGGTTCCACACAGCAAAAGCTGTGCCCCCACCCTTAGCTGTTTAACAGAATGAATGGCTTCTGTACTGGCATTTCAGTACTGCTAAAATAACTTTTGGTAGCACTATTAACACTTTGAGATCAGGGCAATTAATCCCTTCGCCTCACCTTGGTTCACTACTGGCCTACACACTCTAAGCTCTGCAAGCTCTGCACTGTATTTCATCTGATTCCATAAACATTAGTGCAGATTTCACCCTCTCATTGCAGGCCCTGCTCTGGGCTTCAGTGGGATTAATAGATAGCAATGAATTTGCATATTGCTTATTTATAATGAGCTTTGGACCTCATCACACTATGAGTAGTACCTGCAGAATATAATTTGCAATCTCACTGGGCTTATTTCTTAATCCAGGGATATATGAGTAGTTTGAGATGGTAATGCTGTTCTGGAGAATTCAGAAGATTTTTTCTTATAAGCAAGTAATGGAGCTTTTCTTACTTCACGTATTCTAGGCTGAATGTCCATGATTTATTTATTAGGTTAATTTAACAGACTGTAAAAGTGGGGGGAGGGCAGATTTATAAAAAGGAAATTATATGACATTTTTGTGATTTTTGTGAATCAGTGGAGAAAAATATTTTTCTTATTGTTCCAGAACACTCAAAATGTCTACCAGTGAATTAGCCTACTTAAATATTCCAATACAAATTAGCAAAAAAATGAAAAGAACTACATGCCACTCTCTTAGAAACACTAGTTTATTGTATAAAATAATGTTTTAACATTTATAACTTTTTCATCAGACTCCTGAATTTGGAAATAAATATTTAATAAGCCGTTGCTTCTAACTGGGCAGCACTTTGTGCTACTTATTTTGTTGCTAGTTTTTATACTGGTGTATAAACAAGTACAGATGCAAGATTGCAGACTGAATATGGATTAACATGAAGCAGTACCCTATATGCATCTTCTCATGCAAACTGATTATGGAATAATTTAGTCAACCTTTCTATAACTGCAGCTTTCTTAAGAGGTACCGTATTGGTGATTTCTGATGAAGATTAAATACGTCAGAACCTTAGTTTTGATTTGAGCCTGAAAATAAGAGGCTTTGCTCCCACACCTCTTACTTAAACATCTATACAACAAGCCTCCTAATACAGTATGCAGATGACTCCACACTCACGTGCACATGACAACATGGCACACCTCCAAAAATGCTCAAGAAGCTTTAACAGTTATTGAAACATGACTTTATAAATCACAGCTCATGTGCAATCCTTAAAAAAAATAAGCTACTACTTTTTTTCCCCAAATCCCTCTCTCATAAAAACAAAATTTGAAATCCAGTCTTTTGATAATACAACCACTGAATTCACTTCTCATACTAAATTATCTGACTGTGCTACTCAAACATTTTGGAAATAGAGTATATTTTACAGCATTTATTCTAACTGTAATTGCCTTAATATTGCTACAACTCAAGTGCTCTAGGTTGCACTGCATCTGAATTGTTTGTGTGTTTTAGCTGCTTTTCTGTATATATAGACTTCTCTGTATATGTAGACTAGCTACTTATTCTGCTGTGTTACTGCCTCTTAAATCATTTTTCAGTTGTGCACTTGCCTGGCTTCATTTAAAAAGTTTTAAATTGCAAATTTTGTAGAGTTTTAATTGAATTTACTGTTTAGGACTCCACACTCGTGTGTTAGCCTTTTCTGTGTTTATTTGCTATATTATTGCATTGTTTAGCCTGTTTCAACAAAAAAATACTATCTTGTTTGCTCGTTTCCCACCTTTCCTAACCAGTACATATCCCAGGCTTTGCTTGTCTCAGGACTTTATTTTCTCTGTTCAGAGCTATCCAGACCTTGCTGTGGTAGAGGGAAGTCCTACTGCTTACCAGTGGGACTGGTGAGCATTGTACTGCCTATCTAATGCTAGAGGAGTGGTTTCCAGCAATGAAATTGTAATTTTATTAGCCTTTTTGGGCTGATTTCTATCCCTTTCAACTTTCTGGCTTAAAAATTCGTGTGTTTGCACATTTTTCTCATAGTGCAGCACCGCGAGGCTACAGTTAAAACTATTCCAGGTGCCAGAAAGTGTGCTCTTCAAATTTTCCCTTAGAACTAGCTGGTTTCTCCGTAGTAGCACTAAAATCTGAACCCCTGTGACTAGCACTTGCTCTAGAACCTCCTGGAAAGCACTAGGAAGCCTTAAATTGATACAAGCACTCAACTGTCTTTGTCAATAAGGATAAATTAATCGTAGGCACTAAGCCTATAATTGCAAAGTACCTTGCAAAGGTAAGGGAAAACAGCTCTTAAACTTTACAAATAAAGCACCTAAACAGGCATGTCCAAGGGTCAGCTTCCAGTGATTTCTCCTGTCCACCTGGTGAATTTGGGCATACTGGGGTAATGTGGCAACTGCCTCATGTACACAGACAATCGTCTTCTCCTACCATCCAACACTACAACCTGAGAGAGATGCACTTAGATAGCCAAACTAGAAGCAAAGCTCTCTCCGGCCAAGATTGTGCTAGACAGTCAAGAGGAGAAGGTTAACACCTGCACTACACCTCAAGCAACTCATAGCCCTTCAAAACCCACATCATCAACACCCACACATAGCAACACTAAACCCACATATGCGGAGGCCCTTAACATTAACCTGCCAAGCAACAAGGACCTCCGAAGCTGAAACACAAACAAACACCAGTCACAACCAAAGTGACACATAGCTCACAACACCAGTGTGCCACCCAACAACAGCCCCTAAGGCAAGACAATGTACCCAACACTTTAGTCATAGGTGATTCTATAGTCAGGCACACTGATGTCCCACTCACCAGGCTGAACAAGGAGGAAATTACAGTCAGCTGCCTGTCGGGTGCCAGGATCTGCCACATAACGCATTCACTCAAGTCACTCCACAAGTACAAATACGACTCTGTCATTGTCCATGCTAGAGTGAATGACTTGAGACGTACCTCCCTGGACTACATGAAAAGAGACATGGAAGAGCTCTTGGATCATGTGGCCCAGGCAGGTATGACCCTAGCCCTGAGTAGCATCCTACCTTCGTCCAGAATGATACCACAGTATAAGGACAAAATTATTGACTTTAACAATTGGCTAAGCTTCTGGTGTCATTCAAAGGAGATCCAGTATCATGTCTGCTTGGGAAGACATGATCAACAAACCATGATGCTTTGCCAGAGATGGTTTACACCTGTCACCCCTGAGATCCAGGTTACTGGCTAAAGCTCTTGCCACCACCAGAGAGCACCCCTGCAATACCAGGCTACAACTCTTACCACACTTTTCGGCCACAAAACCAAGACCGAAACACTAAAGGTGGAGGAGTGTCCATATTCACCAAGGATATTCACACCTCCAGTCTAGTTGCCCAACACAATGCATCTGAAATTCTCCAGGTGCAACTAACACTAGGTAAGACTGCAATCCAAATTATAGCTTGCTACAGATCCCCCACCATGCTCCAAGATTCTCACTACACCTTTCTAAACATACTGGAAAATATTAAGATACAACCAAACACCCTAATACTGGGTGATTTCAACTACCCTGTCATTAACTGGGAAAACTACTCGGGTACCAACTCCTTTTCCCAACGGTTCTTGGAATTCATAAATTCCAATGCCGTGGATCAACTAATCTATTGTCTCACCAGGGGCTCCAATATCCTAAACCTGGTCATTACCAACATGGGAGATAAGATGCTCCACACCAGTGGTCACCCCCTCATTGGTCAGGTCTGACCATAAGCAAATCACCATTGACATCCACATCCCACCCCCACCCCCCAGTAAGGAAACCTCCTTAAAAAACTTCTCCAAAGCCAACTTCATGCTACTGAAGTCAGAAGTGATAAACTTCACGACACCCATGCAGACGGGATCTGAAAGTTCGACTGCAGAATCCTACACTAAGGCACTGTACAAGCACATCCATTCATGTATGAATCGTGCCATCCCAAATAGAACCAAGATGCTCTTCTCCAAAAAAGGAAGCCAATATGGTGGTCCCCTGCTATAAACAAACTATACAACAGAAGGAAGAAACTGTTGCAGAAAAGAGGAAAATCCCTGGATGCAAAAAACTCCCTCACCAGCCTCAGTAAGAAGCTGAGATCCCTCATAAAATCCTCAAAAGCTAGCTACGAAAATAAAATTGCCAAAGATTCCAAAGACAACCACAAGACATTCTATAGTTATGTCAAGAATCTAAATGGCAATGCTCAGATCTGCTCTGAGTTACAGCAGAATGGCATTAAATATACTGATCCCAAGGATATTGCCAATATCCTGGCAGATCGATTTAGTGCCAACTTCATCCCCCTCTCACCCCCTAAAGTGTCCATCTCAATACCAAAAGATTGCCAAATTCCGGTAATCATGGCCACACAGGTAGAAACCGCACTCTCCAAAGCTAAGAATACAGCATCCATGGGACCAGATGACATCCCAGGCTGTGTACTACATGAACTAAAAAATGAACTGGCACCTTACCTAAGTGTCATGTTTAATCATAGCCTCACCTCAGGCTTCGTGCCCACTGAGTAGCGCACGGCTACAGTTATCTCACTCCACAAGGCGGGATCCGCCTTGGATCCTGGGAACTACCGTCCCTTCAGTCTGACAAGACTGATCTGCAAAGGCATGGAACGCATTATCATGGAACCTATAAACAAAGACATTGGCAACCTTCAAACACTAGATTCCACCCAGTTTGGGTTTCTGAAGGGCCAATCTTGTCTCCTGAATCTGATTGACTTCTTTGAATCAGTCTCCAAAGGTGTGGACGAGGGTAAGGTGGTCCACACAGCCTATCTGGACCTTGCCAAGGCCTTCGACACCATCCCCCATTCTGGAATCATAGATAAACCTACTAAGCTGGGCATAAATCCCAACATCACTCGATGGGTTGTCAACTGGCTTACTGACAGAACCCAGACTGTAAAAGTAGCCGACTCCAAATCCAGCTCCAGACAAGTGACAAGTGGAGTACATCAGGGTTCAGTCCTGGGACCACTCTTGTTTGGCATTTACTTCTCTGAAGTACAGGCCAACACTAAGGGACTCTGGCTAACAAAGTTCACAGATGACTTGAAACTGGGAGCCATTATTGAATTCCCAAATGATGTGGATATTCTACAAAAGGGGAGAAAACGCTGAGAGAAGAAAAGGAGCCACTTTTGTGATTTTAAGTATTTTCTTCTGATTTTTTGTTAAGTTTTACTGCTTTGCTGCCTACTTTTTGGCATTTTCCTGCTTGCTAAAGTTTATATCTGTAACAGTAACAGTACTTGGAACACATCTAGAGCCTGTTTACTGCATTTCCTGCGTTGCACTTAATTTAAAATTGTTTTTTTCTCTAAAAACTGCATTTTACCTGATTTTGGCCCAGCACTCAAGTCTGGGGTCATTTATTGCACTGTTGTGATTATTTTGCTGCTTGTGTATCTCTGCTACCTTTAAACTACAACAAAAAGAAAAAAAAACAAAAAAAATCTTGCTTTTTTCTCACTTTCTCAAAGTTAAGAAAGTTCAGTTAGAGATTTGCTGTTCTGAACTGTTTGGAAGTTTCTAGAAGGCCAGTGCTTGTTTGGGCTAAAGGGAAGTCTCTGTGTTCATCAGTGTGAGTGGTTAACACTGAACAGCCTGCCTGTCTCTGGAGGAGTGGTTACTACCTAGAAGCTGTAGTTTTATTGGCCATTTTGGGTCAGTTCTAAACTCCTTGATCTGTCTCTCTTAAAACCAGGCTGCCTCATGGTTTTGGCATCTTTTCAGGCTTGCTAGTTGTTGCTGAAGCACCTACCAAGGGGAGAAAATGCTGAGAGAAGTAAAGGAGCCACTTTTGTGATTTTAAGTATTTTCTTCTGATTTTTTGTTAAGTTTTACTGCTTTGCCGCCTACTTTTTGGCATTTTCCGGCTTGCTAAAGTTTATATCTGTAACAGTAATAGTACTTGGAACACATCTTGAGCCTGTTTGCTGCATTTCCTGTGTTGCACTTAATTTATAATATTTTTTTCTCTAGAAACTGCATTTTACCTGATTTTGGCCGAGCACTCAAGTGTTGGGTCATTTATTGCACTGTTGTGATTATTTTGCTGCTTGTGTATCTCTGCTACCTTTAAACTACAACAAAAAGAAAAAAAAAAAATCTTGCTTTTTTCCCACTTTCTCAAAGTTAAGAAAGTTCAGTTAGAGATTTGCTGTTCTGAACTGTTTGGAAGTTTCTAGAAGGCCAGTGCTTGCTTGGGCTAAAGGGAAGTCTCTGTGTTCATCAGTGTGAGTGGTTAACACTGAACAGCCTGCCTGTCTCTGGAGGAGTGGTTACTACCTAGAAGCTGTAGTTTTATTGGCCATTTTGGGTCAGTTCTAAACTCCTTGATCTGTCTCTCTTAAAACCAGGCTGCCTCGTGGTTTTGGCATCTTTTCAGGCTTGCTAGTTGTTGCTGAAGCACCTACCAAGGGGAGAAAATGCTGAGAGAAGAAAAGGAGCCACTTTTGTGATTTTAAGTATTTTCTTCTGATTTTTTGTTAAGTTTTACTGCTTTGCCACCTACTTTTTGGCATTTTCCGGCTTGCTAAAATTTATATCTGTAACAGTAACAGTACTTGGAACACATCTAGAGCCTGTTTACTGCATTTCCTGTGTTGCACTTAATTTAAAATCATTTTTTCTCTAAAAACTGCATTTTACCTGATTTTGGCCCAGCACTCAAGTGTGGGGTCATTTATTGCACTGTTGTGATTATTTTGCTGCTTGTGTATCAATGCTACCTTTAAACTACAACAAAAAGAAAAAAAAAACAAAACAAATCTTGCTTTTTTCCCACTTTCTGAAAGTTAAGAAAGTTCAGTTACAGATTTGCTGTTCTGAACTGTTTGGAAGTTTCTAGAAGGCCAGTGCTTGCTTGGGCTAAAGGGAAGTCTCTGTGTTCACCAGTGGGAGTGGTTAACACTGAACAGCCTGCCTGTCCCTGGAGGAGTGGTTACTACCTAGAAGCTGTACTTTTATTGGCCATTTTGGGTCAATTCTAAACTCCTTGATCTCTCTCTCTCTTAAAACCCTACAACTCTCTTTTTGCGTGGTTTTGCACACTGAGCAGCATCGGGCAGCACCGCCAAAACAGGTTTAAACTATTCCAGGCTCCACAAAGACTGCTCTTCACTTTTTCCCTTAGAACTGTTCAAACTCTCAAAGTAAGCACTCTATTCTCTTTCTAAAGCCCTGCACTTGCTCAGATCTTATAAGGAAACACTAACTAACTAAAGCACTACACCCTCCTTGACTTCTCATAAGTATTAGACTCCCGATTGGTCCTTCCTGATCAAGTGAAAAATCAGTTCCCTTCCCTAATCTGATCAGTAAAAAAACAGTTCCCTATACTAATCTGGTATGTCCAAGGGTCAGTTTCAAGGTTACTTTCCAGTCCAGCTGGTGAATCTGAGAATTTTGTGGCAATGTTACAATTGCCTTATGTACACAGACAACCCTCTCCTCCGTCCAACAAACTCTAATACATGTGAGAGATGCAGTTACACAGCCAAACTGGAGGCAGAGCTCTCTCAACCCAAGACTGGCACAGTCAGTCAGGAGGAAAAGGTAACCACCCACACCACAAATCCAGTCTAACACAGACCTATTGCATCTGCATACCCAACACATAAACACACAAAAACATACTCAGAGGCTCTAAATAAAAAATCTGCCTAAACAGCAAAGACCTCCTAAGCAGATATCCAAGCAACAGCCACTCCTCAACAATACCCACAAATCACATATCTCATATGATACATCACAAAATCAGTGTGCCTCACAGTCACAGCCCTTAAGGCCAAACAACACACCAAATACACTTGTTATAGGGGACTCTATTGTCCGGCACACTGACGTCCCGCTCACCAGACTGAACAAGGAGAAAGTCACTGTAAGCTGCCTGTCGGGTGCCAGGATCCGCCACATAACACAAGCACTCAGGTCACTCCAAAGCAAGTACAAGTATGACTCCATCATTGTCCATGCTGGTGTGAATGACCTGAGACGTACCTCCCAGGACTACATGAAAAGAGACATAGAGGAGCTCTCTGACCATGTAGCCCAGGCTGGTATGACCCTGACCTTGATTAGCATCTTGCCCTCACCAAGAATGATGCCACAGTATAAAGACAAAATGATCAGTTTCAACAATTGGCTAAAGTATTGGTGTCATTCGAAGGAGATTCAGTGTCTGTCAGCCTGGGAGGACATGCTCGACAAGCCACGTTGCTTCGCTAGGGATGGCTTGCACCTGTCACCCTTAGGCTTTCATATACTGGCCAAGGCTCTTGTCACCCCCATAGTGGCTTTTTTAGGCAAGGCTCAAAGGACAAACCCACCTTTATAGACAACCCAAAGATAAAAAAACTAAAGTTAATGCTACTCAATGCCAGAAGTCTAAACCTCAAGATGCACGCACTCGAGACTCTCCTCAGTATGGAGAAAATTGATGTCTGTGCAGTAACAGAAACCTGGTTCAAGGCTCCTGAGAGCACCCCAGCACTACCAGGTTATAACTCATACCATGCGTTTCGGCCCCAAAACTTGGACCAAAGCACAAAAGGAGGGGGAGTATCTATATTCATCAAAGATACCTACACCTCCAGGTTAGTGGCACTGCACAAAGCATCGGAAACCATCCATGTGCAACTAACAGCGGGCAAAACTGCCTTTCAGTTTGTAGCCTGCTACAGAACACCCTCCCTATTACAGGAACCCCACTTGGCATTCCTGAGAACACTGGAGAATATGAAGGTCTCTCCAAACACTATGTTATTGGGTGACTTCAACTACCCAAACATTGTCTGGGAAAACTACTCAAGCCCAAACACCCTCGCCCAACGGCTCCTGGAATTTATAAACTCTAACGCAATGGAACAACTGGTCACCACTCCCACAAGAGGGAACAACATATTGGACCTGGTCATCACCAACATGGGGACTCTATGTTCCACACCAGAGGTAAACCTCTCATTGGTAAGATCAGACCATAAACAAATTTCCCTGGACATCCATATCCCGTCCCCACCCCCAGCCAAGGAAATCACTGTAAAGAATTTCTCAAAAGCCAACTTTGCACTTCTCAAGACTGAGGTGGAATCCTTCAAAGCCCCTGGGCCAGAGGATAATACAGCCCAATCCGCAGAATCCTTTACAAATGCATTCTATGAGCACCTGCAGGAATGCATGGATTGTGCTATCCCAAATAAAACCAAGACTCACTCCTACAAAAACAGGAGACTGGACTGGTGGACCCTGGCCATAAATAAGCTATATAACAGAAGGAGGAAGCTACTACATGACAGAGCAAAATCCCAAAAAGAGAAGGCATCTTTGATCAGTATTATCAAGAAACTTCGATCCCTCATAAAATCATCAAAGGCCAGTTTCGAAAGAAAAATTGCCCTAGACACTAAAGATAATCACAAGGCTTTCTTTAGTTATGTCAGGAACATGGGTGGAAACTCCCAGATATGGTCTGAATTGTTGCATAATGGTACAAAATATACCGAACCTACTGACATAGCCAACATCCTGGCAGACAGATTCAGTGCAAATTCCCCCCCCTCCCCCCAAAGGAGCAAATGCCTATCCCAACTGAATGTAACCTCCCTGACATCACAGATGCACAGGTGAAAGCTGCCCTCTCCGAAGCAAAAAACACAGCATCTATGGGACCGGACGGTGTGCCAGGCTGTGTCTTACATGAGCTCCAAGAAGAACTGAACCCTCACATTAAGTCACTGTTCAAACTTAGCCTTACTACAGGATATGTACCCAAAGAATGGCGTACAGCTATAGTGGTCCCACTCCACAAACGTGATGCCACAACGGATCCCAGAAACTATCACCCCATAAGCCTGACTAGTCTGGTCTGTAAAGCTATGGAGCGTATTATCATGGAACTCATAAACAAAGACATTGGGAGCCTCCAGACACTGGACCCTACCCAATTCGGCTTTGTTAAGGGCAGATCTTGCCTCTTAAACCTAGTTGATTTATTTGAAACAGTTACCAAAGCCATAGATGAGGGCAAGGTAGTCCAGACAGCCTACCTGGACCTTGCAAAAGCCTTCGACACAATAACCCACTCGGGCATCATAAATAAGCTTACTAGCTTAAATATCAACCCCTATATCACAAGATGGGTTGCAAACTGGCTCAGAGATAGAACCCACATGGTCAGAATCGCAGGTGCCATGTCCGAATCCAAACCAGTTACAAGTGGCATCCCACAGGGCTAAGTTCTGGGGCCTCTCTTGTTCGGTATATACTTCTCTGAGGTTCAGGCTAACACGGGGGGATTATGGCTGACAAAGTTCGCAGATGACTGCAAACTGGGGGCCATAATCGAATCTCCAGCTGACACAAGCATCCTCCAAAAGGGTCTCACAGAGATGGATGCTTGGTGCCAGAGCCACAGCCTCAAGCTAAATGCTAAAAAGTGCATAGTCATCCCCTTTGGGAAAAACAAGGTGCCCACAAATTACCACATAGGTGGTAATCCATTAAGTATGGAAGAAGTAATTAGAGATTTGGGGGCCAACGTAGATAGTAATCTCTCCTTTGATAATCACGTTGCCAAAGTGGTTAGAAAGACCTTCTATATAGCCCACCTTATCACGAAAGGGTTCGCATCTAGATCAAGAGAGGCCATTGTACCCCTCTACTCGTCACTCATCAGGCCCATAATTGAATACAATGCCCCTTTTGGGATGTACCTTACCTGACACCTGCAGCAACTGGAGAGACCTCAAAAGTACCTCACCAAGAGGATCATGGGCTACAAACAGATGTCCTATGCAGCTCGACTAAAGAAACTCCAGCTCTACTTAGCTGCTTACCTCCTACTCAGAGGCAATCTATGCCTGACGTGCAAAGCCATGTCAAACCCAGAATTAATGGACATGCTCCACCTCAAAAAATCCAAGTCCCTTAGAGCTACATGCTCCAGGGACCTAAACCTCAGCACAAAAATAAATAGGACATGCTGGAGGGACAGATTCATTTCCCAGAGGCTCCCCTCACTCTGGAATAGAATCCCAATTCATGTTAGACATAGCCCCTCGCTGACCCTCTTCAAGTGAAATTTGGACACGTGGATGGGAAATCGCAAATTCACCCCTGGGATCTCTCCTGTGTCCCTGCTAGACAGAGGCACAGTTAACTAATCTTAAAAGCGTACCTTCTGTGACCTACTTTACAGAGGCACAGTAGGCTAATCTAATAAGGAGGTGGAAGCCAAATACACTCTGTCTAGGCTTAGAAATGCCCTAGGGCAGATAGCCTAGTATCTACCTATGAACCTATGAACCTAAAAGGGCCTTACAGAAACAGATGCCTGGTGCCAGAGCCATGGGCTCAAGCTTAATTCCAAGAAATGTATAGTTATCCTCTTTGAAAAAAAACATGTACCCATGAATTACCACATAGGTGGCAGTACACTAAACATCAAAAGTGTGATGAGAGACTTAGGGACACAGGTGGACAGTGGTCTCACTTTCGATAACCACATCGCCACAACAGTCAGGAAATCCTTCTATGTGGCACACCTCATCACTAAGGGCTTTTCATCCAGACAAAAGGATGTCATTGTCCCACTGTACTCATCCCTCATTAGACCCATTATAGAGTATAATGCCCCGTTTGGTATGTACCTCACAAGACATCTGCAACAGCTGGAAAGGCCACAGAAATACCTCATTAAAATAATCGCAGGCCTAAAGCAGATGCCATATGCTGATCATCTAAAAAAACTCCAGCTATACTCTGTGGCATATCGTCTACTCAGAGGCAATCTCTGCTTAACATACAAGGCCATGTCAAACCCTGAGCTGTTGGACATGCTCCACTTAAAGAAATCCCAATCCCTCAGAGCCACATGCTTCAGGGATCTAAACCTTGTCATCACAATGAACAAAACATGCTGGAGGGATAGGTTCCTGACCCGGAGACTCCCCATACTCTGGAATAGACTGCCCATACATGTCACGCAAAGCACCTCATTGGCCCTCTTCAAAAGGAACCTTGATGATTGGATGGGAGATAGGAAATTCACCCTGGGGATCATGTCAGTTGCTCTGCTAGACAGGGGTCCAGAGAAGTAAATATTGTGGGAAGAAATATCCAGGGAATTGTTATGGCTAGGCTTGTATAGGCCCTAGGGCCAATAGCCTAGTACCAACCTATGAACCTATGAACCTATGAAAGATGATAGTGGATGATAATCTTAAATTTGACCTGCATATACAAAAATTGCCTAAGAAAAACTCATCAAAATCTAGGGATACTTTACAGAGCAAAATCATTCTCACCAACACATCGAAAACTACACTTGCCACTACTTATCTCTTCCTCATACTTCTTTATGGCACTCCCACCCTTACTAATCTTTAGGCATCACAAAAATCTAAATTTTAACAATGCTATAACAAAATTGCTACATTTGCAGTAAATACTCTTTTCAGAACCCACTACTGTATAGCACTAAAAAGCCTAAATTCATTAGAACTACCCCATCAACTAACATATACCGAGCTTCTTACCACCTATAAAATAATCCAGCATCCATGTGCTTGTTAGGCACTAAATAGCATTCTGCATAACTATGTTCCTGGTTGGTCATTACGATCCAGTCACCAAAAATTCCTGTCTGTCCACAAACCTATCAAATCTGCTGGGCATTGCCTGTACTTGTACAAGGTTGCTAAGGCCTGGAACTCCTTACCTGTATCCATGAGGTCACTACCCTCCATCCCATCGTTCAAAACTATTCTGAAAGACTTCCTAGCCAAATGCTGGCTGTGTTCTTGCTCAACACCAGGATAAACTAGATCCCTAAAAATGGGCAAATACCTAGTTATACCTTATACCTCCTTACTATCCCATCTTTACTTACTTCCCTACTTCTATCAATTTCTCTCCCATGGCTTTCTCTCTCTAAATATACCATAAGTCTGCTTTTCACTCACTTCATATTGCAATTCCTGTTTATATTATACTAACAATTTTAATTTTTCTATGAACTGGAAAAATGGTACTATATATTAAATTATTGTTATATAACTTGATTTGTTCTTAACCAATGTTTTCACTGTAGTTGTTTTTACTATTATTTATAAAGATTATAAAATGATTGTTGTTAAAATTTTTGTAATATGTCTGAACTTTTCTCAGTGAACTTTTGATGAAAATGGGCTCCTACATAGTCAGTCTTTCCCAGTATTCAAATGTCAATAAATAAATAAATTTACTCTATAGCCCTGGGGGATAAAAGAAATATTAAGAAGTCAACCACTGCCAGTGATGTAATAGAACTAGGGCTGGCATTAATTATCTATAATAAAAAGTGATCCATAAGATGCAATTCATCCAGTTATAATTGATGAGTTGCACCCTCACCCACTTTACACTTGACCACATGCTAGGAAGCAGTCATAATACCTGGAGAAAGGGAAAAGTAAGTTTTAATGCTGCTAATGTCCAATGCTCTTCCAGATATCATAGGATCATAGGATCATAGGAAGTTACTAGGCTATTGGCCCTGAGGCCCTTATAAGCCTAGCCAAGAGTCTAGCCCGTGTTTAGACAAATCATCCCCTGATGCCCCTGCCCAGCAGGGACATGGGTGGAATCCCAGGGATGTATTTTCTAGTTCCTATCCAGTTATCCAAGTTGCACTTAAAAAGGGGTAAATAGATACATTTGCTTGAAATGGAATAGGTGCCTATTCCACAGATGGGGGAGTCTCTGGGACACAAATCTGTCCCCCAACAAGTCCTATTGATGTCACAGACCAGGTTGAGGCTGCACATGTGGGTTAATCCAGTGGAGCTTGATTTGCGGATATGCAGCAGTCCCATCAAGGTGGGGTCCGAGATTGCTTTGTATGCCAGACAGAGGTCACATCTGAGGAGTCTGTATTAAATTGAGTACAGGGATAGGGCTTTTAGCCTATCTGTGTATGGTAGATGTTTGAGGCCCTGGATTCTCCTGGTGAGGAACCTCTGTGATTTCTCCAGCTGCTGCATGTGCTTTGTAAGGTACATGCTGAATGAGGCATTGTACTCAATAATGGGCCTTATAAGGGAAGAATAAAGGGATCTTATGACCTCCTTGTCCCTGGATGAGATACCCTTACTTATGAGGTGGGCCATATAGAGAGCTTTTCATACAATGGAAGGAACATGGTGGTCAAAAGTCAGGTTGCTGTCAATTTGGGTGGCCAAATCCCTCATGACTGATTGCATGCTTAGGATGTTTTTATTAATGTGATAATTTGTGGGGATGTCACTCTCCGTAAAGGGAATGATGATGCATTTTTTTGGTATTCAAGCTTGAGGCCAAGTTTCTGGCACCAGTCATTTGTTTGGGTGAGACCCTCTTGGAGCATGTCCATGTCACTAGGGGAATTGATGACAGTGCTTTAGTTAGCCATAGCCCATTGGTTTTGGCCTGCATCTCAGAAAAGTATATCCCACATAACAGAGGCCCCAAGACCAAACCTTGGGGTACTCCGCTCGATACAGATCTACTGCTTGAGGTGACTTCCCCTACTTTGACTAGGTGGGATCTATCTGTGAGCCAGTTATCTACCCATCTGGTAAAATACGGATTGATGCCTAGTTGAGAGAGTTTATCTATTATACCCGAGTGGGAAATAGTGTCGAAGGCTTTGGCCAGGTCAAGGTAGGTGGTATGCACCATCTTTCCCTCATCCATGGCTTTGGTGACGGTCTCAAAAAAGTTGACCAAATTGAACAGACATGACTGCCCCTTCATAACTGTGTGGGATTGAGTGTTTGGAGGTTGCCAATGTCCTTGCTAATGAGGTCCATGATAATCCATTCCATGGCCTTGCAGATCAGGCTAGTTAGGCTGATGGGTCTATAATTTCCTGGATCAGTGGATGGTCCACCTTTGTGTAAAGGGATGACAGTAGCTATCCTCCACTCAGCTGGGACAAAGCTGGTGCTCAGGCTGTGGTTGAATAGGGTGACTAATGGTACTGCAAGTTCCTGCCTGAGTTCATGTAGGATGCAGCCTGGGATGTTATCAGGCCCCATGGAAGCTGTATTTTTTGCCTTTGAGAGAGCAGTGATGACCTGATCCCTAGATATAAAGGGAAGGTATCAGGTACTGGGAATGTCCTGATTTACTGATGGGGGGACAGAGCGGTGAAATTTTCATTGAATCTGTCAGCAAGCAAGTTTGCTATATCTACGGCATTATTAGATGATAATGTCCACTCTTGTGTTTCTGGGGAATATAGAGATAAGAAAACTTTATAAAACTGGTGCAGAGGGATGAAGCCGTGAAATGCATCCCAGGAACTCATGTTTTATTATTGACACAGAATGAGGGAAGATGAAAATGAGTGGCCATTATGTCTTCGGGGAAGGAGGAGGCTCCGGATCTCTGATTTAGTGAATTCTAAAGGGAGCAATGGTGTTCTATCCATTGAACACATGCTTTCAAGTGATATATTGCACAGAAGCAACCAAAGAAATGACATATGTGTGTGTGTATGGTAGAGCATGACTACTTGAGGTAGGAAATTACTGTGATGGACCAGGTGCTGTTGGACCTGAAAACTAACCCCAGTTGGGCATCCCATACAAGAAAGAATTGCTCACTGGACTATTGCTTAGCTCAGGGATGTCTGACCCTCAGACTAAGTGGCTACATGGACTGAATGGTGGAAGGGAGAGTAGCCATTGGGGAAGTTCAGTGGAGGTAGCAACTGGGTGCATAGAAAACTCAATTTCTGTAACTTGTGTTCAGATTAGTTTTCTTCTGTCATTGTTCTTTCTAATTCATTTCTAATTGCACATGTTTGTGAGGGAGAGTCTAAAGTACAAACTGTCTGTGGAGAATCAGGTGATCAGTAGGTGATGTCATTTGAATGTTCCTGGTTACTCTGTGATTATTTGAATAGATGATTGACAAGAAAAATAACTTTTTCAAACAGCTGATTGTTATTTTTAAAATAAGGCAGCTGAGACTGTTAACCTGGACTATAAAAGTGACTGCTGAAGTCAGTTGAAGGGCAGTTAGTTAAGAGTTGCAGTCAGTTACAGTGCTGTGCAGTGGGCACTCGAAAAAGGACTCACCAAAAACAACAAGCCTGTATTTGCCTTACTATTATGTTTTAGATTAGATATGGGACAGTATTTTCTGGTTAGATTAGGAAAGTTTAGTTATTTAGATTGGGTTTTTCTAAGATGATGGACTTCTATCATACATTTTAATTTTATATTTCTGGTGACTGAATTCTGATGTTTATTGAAAAGTATTGATTTACATTCTTGTAATCATTTTACTTAATATTAAATGTTTTTTATTACTTTACATTGTAGCTGGACAATCAGTGTGTTCTTTAGAGAATGGAGAGTGATTATACCTGTTTGATACTCCACAGGTCACCTCAAATGCCTGGCTGCTTCTGGTCATAGCTATCATTTATTTTGATATTTAATTTTTATAATTTATCACCCTTTTGAGGGTGTGTAGACCTGTCTGACTCTGGTGGTAGTGTTTACCATTTGTATTGGGGAGGTGACACAGCTGGAAATCTGTGTTAAAGTAAGATTTTAATTTATTTTGAGTGTGAATATGTCAGAGGTCTTAAACTGGAACACATTGCTCTGAAGTGTATGATATGGGATTATATTTGGGGTAGACAGAGGTATATAGTCCAGTCCCAAGAAATAGAGCATATTCCTGTTGTGCTCTTAAGGGAAATTGTGGCATTTCACTCTCATGAGTTTTGTGCTCTGGTGTTCTGTAGCACTCACACACTGGAGTCAGTGGTGAGGCTTGAGGCTCCTTAATTACTGACTCGGGTTTTATGTGGGAGATGTCACATTATTGGCGATAGTCCAGTAGGATATTAACCAGATGTCACAGAAAGCAACAATATGGTATCAACAGTTAGGCACACAAATAGCTTCTATCACTGCAAGCTAGTAACAGCAATGCCATACACAACCCATGTTGTGAATGGTGGCCAGTACAATGGGTCCATTTGCAGGTCTGGAATGCACATATATGCATTCATCCATCAACTGATAGCTAGGGTTAAATTGTGATTACAAAACTATATAGGCCATTGTAAGTAGATACACACGTACCACAGACAAAGTGACACTGCGAATTGTACAGTCACCAGTAGCACATGCATATAGTTGTACCTTATGGCACCAAACCAGTTCATAAATTGTGGCAACCTAAATGCATGATGCCAGCATGCATTTATCAATTCATCTCAACAACTAAAGGGACTCTGATACACAGACTTGCATAGTGTTCACACTGTAAATGCCACAAGTGTTATGCATGCATCATGAATGGCATACAATGACATACACATAGCAGGTAGTCTGATGTATTGTATTAAAATGTGCTGACAAATGGCATAGTACTAACATATATGCTATGCATAGTGTTGCCACATGTATTTTGTTTAGAGGATGCACAAGTGGAAAGTAATCCCACATGGTGCACACCAGAATTTGATCATGATATACCTGTGTAACATCCATCATGATGGTGTCTGGCATCCACATCTACAATACTCATATAATGCTCAGTGCTATTATCAATACACTATTATAATATCTCTTCAACTGAACATAGACACTTAATAACCCTTATATATTACCACAGTTGGTAATTTTACCTACCTGTGTAAAGTACAGTATAGTAGGTGCTGGAAGCCACACCTGCAATGCCTGCATTGCATTCAGTCACCTGCAATGTGCACCTATAAAGCCCGACATAATGGTTACTGGTTTTTACATTTATTATGCCTGTATGACACTCAAAATCACCAGACATGTCCCTTTGTAAAGTTCAGTGCAGTTGGCATTGTTGCCTGGCCCCAGACATATACTATTATTTATTTACATTTTCTTTGACTAGGTTGGCCTACTGGACAAAACTTACTGTCAGAGAGAACCTGGGAGGAAATTAAGGAAACATATATCATAAACTACAATTAACATACTTAGCCCCTATGAATATTTTAGCCTGTACTCATCTAAAATGTAAATCAAATTAAGCTATGTATTCATATTTACCTTAGCCATGCATGTCTCCATCTAGTATTTGAAGAAATAGAGCATTTTTGTTATTCTTTCCTTACTCTGTTTGCCCTGCATATGAGTGTTTTTGTTGTGCCAGTATAGAATTGTATTTATAGCATATTGTGACTTTAAATAACAGGTAAAATGCTGCTTTATTCAATAATGTGAATACTGTCACCTGCTATGTGTACTTTTAGATCAGTAACCTGTTTGGCAATTAGAGTAGAAGCTATTGTAACCTCTGAGGGATACAACTGACTCTGTGTATCTGCATAACATCACTGTTATTTCTGACTGTTAGCTGGAGAATGTAGCATCTTGGTAGTTACTTGTTTCTGTAGCACACCACTGATTCCTGACTTTTAGTGCAGAATGTTAAATTGTGTGTAGCATCTTAGAAGTTACTTGTGTTTCTGTAGCATACCACTGTTGTTACTGACTTTTAATGGAGAATGCTAAATAGTGTGTAGCAGCTTAGTAGTTACTATTTTTGTCTTCATAACCTTTATAACAATACATAATAGTGTAGTGTATGTTATAATAGCTTGGTATCAACTGCAGTTACCTTTTTGTTTTTTTTTTTTCTCTGCTGTCCTTGCATTTTGTGTTGTTCATAGAATTATGCTGTTTCTTACAAGGTATGCTGCTCCTCCCCTGCATTCTCTATCTCAGTTACTTGGTAATCAGAGTGTTTTAAAACTTCAGACCTAATATTAACCTACTTTTCCTTTTTACTTCCAGTCCCCTCAGCAAAAGTTACATCCTGTGTCTTGGCCAACCTCCAATCAACCCAAGGCTGTCTTGTTGCCCTGCACTGTGAGACCTTGTATCGGTGGAACACTAAAGTGCTTTCAGCTACATTAGTATATGTTAGAGTTGTATTTAATCTGTCCTCCAAACTGAAGGCTGTTTCCCTTTTCACTGTTTGCGTGCACACTATTGTTCCCCCCTATTTCTCTCTTCCTATAGTACTCCTAGGTCAACTACTTAAAACTTCTTTCTCTTGGAAAAAGTTTACCTATGTACCTGCAGCCCAAACTTCTTTTGTTTTTCCCTGCAGAAGTGGTGGTCCATTTCATCACTCTGTACTAGATTAGTAGCATAACATTTGTAGTTATTAGGAAAATACTGCACCACACTGACCTGGAATTAACTTAGCTTGGCTTTCCTGTTTTCTTTTTGCATTACTTTGTGTCTACCCCCCTCCCCCACTTTGAACCTGCACACCTCCCCTCCCACTCCTGCTTAATTACAGAGGTATCAAAAAGCCTGAAAGGCACCATCTTTTGACTTGGCTTTTCTGCCTTGCTTCATAGGAATCCCCAGTAGTGTGCTCGCATGTAAGTAGCCCACTGCCCTCTAGATGGCTCCATACTATTACTGCATCCAAGTGCTGCATCTGCCCACTAGGTGGCTCCATACTATAGCTTTAGGGCCTCTAAATCCCTTTACCTACACTTCATCGAGTCCCTCTAACACAGTTCTTAGTCATCTCTTTATTATTGTTCTCTCTCACACTGTGGTCCCAGTATAACCATACAAATATTTCCTTATATCACTCTGCTATAATCCCACTTCTATCTTTTTTAAGCCTCTTACCTTCTTATATATCGCAATACACTTACCTTTAGACTTCAGCACTCCACTGATTTATTGTTCTCCTTGATCTTCTTCTTCTTTTGGCTCTACCTGCTCCGTTTGCCCTGCGGGCTCACTCTGCTCCCCTACCCTGCCCCCAATTTCCACCCACCCCCAGTTGTCCTACACTTATGCCACTTTGGAGTTTGGGGACCTGCCACTCCCTCTCATCTGACACCACTCCCACTCATCAGAATCAATCAGCATTAACCAATCATTCACAGGACCCAGCCCTATTACTCAAACTCTCTCCAGTCTCTCACTATATGCTAATTATAAACACCCCCAACTCTATTTTAAACAAGCATTACTCAAATACCCCTACAATGCCTCCACATACTTTTAACAGATCTTCAAACTCTAATCCTATTTACTGCCTAATACCCCCACTTGTAATTTTCTATCTTCTCATAGCCTATGAATACCAACACCTCCCTGACACCCACTACCCTAGAACCAAAAACAGTACTGCTAATCAGCCACATAATTCTAACCAACCACTACCCCACCTCTCATCAAACTCTTCTAATGCAAAAACTCAGCATCCCATTCGTGCTTCATATATTAATCCTAGAAATAAATACTACCACAAACTCTAATTAAAACTCCAGAAACTTGCTATTAGATCACCACCTAACCTCATAGTGGATGGTGACATCCACCCTAACCCAGGTCCAACCCCACCTGCTACTATGAGCCCCACAAATAACACCCATACTAGCCTACAAAACTCAAATAATGCCCCCAATTCACTCCTAGTGTGTCACCTGAACATTAGAAGTATAAACAAGAAAATTCACTACTTACATGCCTTCCTGGATGTCCACTCCCCTGATATACTATGCCTTACCGAGACCTGGCTTAAGCCTACTACCATTTATAATGAGATTATACCCCCAGGGTACAATATATTAAGACTTGATCACATCTCTAAGAAAGGAGGGGGGTAGCCATCTTGTATAAATCCACTCTGGAAGTATCCAAAACTAGTACCCCAAATGCCTTGTTTACTAACAATGCAGAAATACTCATCACAAAGGTCCAACTCAACAAACGCAAATCTATAAATATTGCATGTATCTATATTCCCCCAGGTGATAACACAAATATCTTGGAGGGTATCCTCCAATGGTTCTCCACTAACTACCCCCAGGAAACTATTATTCTCGGGGATGTTAATATCAACTGGAATACTTGCTCTTCAGACTTCCCCTCCACCCATATAAATTTGCATGGCTTCTCCCAGATGATATCTTCCCCAACTACAATCAATAAGCCTAACAAAAAGGAAAGTATCCTAGACTGGATATTAATAAACAACCTACCCCAGATATATAAAACAGGCACCCTACCTGAGGACTTTAGTGATCACTTCCTGACCTATATAATCAGAAAAAGAAATGACATCCCTCAACAATCTTCCTTTAAAACCATTAGAAGTTGTAAGAACTTTATTCAGACTAAATTTCAGAATGAACTTAACACATGTGACTGGTCCAACCTATGTCTACTTCCACTAGATGAAGCGGTCTCATACTTTAACTCTACATTTCTTGTATCCTGGATAACCATGCTCCCCCACGCACTATCAGAACCAATATCAAAGTAGCACCATGGCTGTCCAATGATACAAGACAAAAATTATTAGCAGAAACAAAGCGTGGACCTCCTGGAGAACCACTAAATCCCCAAAAGACCACCTTATATATAAACAGCTGAGAAATGATACAAAGAAGTCTATTATGCTAGACAAAAAGAATTAGTATAGTAATCTGCAACAAAAGCACCAAAATCAACCACAAAAATTCTGGTCAGGCATAAACAAACTTCTCCACCCAGGCCAATCAACTACCCCTACCCCGTTAACTACTCTCCAACAACCTCGTAAAATTGTTGCTAACACCTTTAACACTTTCTTTACAGAAACCATGCAATCCCTAGCCAGTAAACTATCTCCTTATACCCCACGTACCATCAACCCCACACCTGAAAATAAGATCCCCTTTAAGCTTGATCCAGTGCCAACATCTTTTATTAAGTCCCTACTTAAAAAACTGAAACCCACCACCCTTTCAGCAGACCTACTACCTGCAAAATATCTCCAAAAAGCTGTTAATGAAATAGCATTCCCCATATCAATTTTAATCAATAGAGCTATCCACGAAAACCTATATCCCCCACATCTGGAAACTCTCCCACATTGTTCCTCTTTGTAAAGGGGGAGATTCTACTGAACTTTCAAATTATAGACCTATAGCCATTCTGTCTCCCTTGGCTAAAATAATGGAAAAATGTATCCACAAGCAATTTCTTGCCTATCTGAACTAAAACACTCTCCTAGCCCCCTCCCAGCACGGATTTAGACCTTGCCATAGTACAATCTCAGCCCTTCTCTTCTTCTCCCATACAATAAATCAAAACTGTAATGACAACAAGCTCTCCTCAGCCCTCTTCCTTGACCTATCCAAGGCATTTGATATGGTAAATCACCAGCTACTCTTAAACACATTAAAATCACTCTCCATAGATAACCTAGTAATTACCTGGTTTCATTCTTACCTAAGTGACAGACAACAAGCTGTGCTATGGAAGAATAACCTATTGTCCCTTTTACCAGTCACCCTTGGAGTCCCACAGGGATCTATATTAGGTCCCCTCCTATTCTCCATATTCATTAATGACCTGTACAAAGTCATCCCCTTATGCAACTTGTATTCAGTATGCAGATGACTCAACCATAATCTGCTCTGACACCTCCCCCACAGATTTACAATCCTAGTCCCAAATCACTTTCAACAAAATAGAGAATTGGCTCACTGTTCGCAAACTACTATTAAACCCAACTAAAACCAAACTATTACTCTTCTCCCCCACTCGCAAGGTCCCCTCACCACCTCTCACCATAATATCTAACAATGGTACCATAATTTCCCCAGAACCTAGAACTAAACTACTGGGAGTGATCATTGACAACAACCTCAAGTTTAATGCTCACATATACAAAATTATTAAAACAGTTAATAAAAAAATAGGCTCTTTATACAGGATTAAACCACTCCTAACCCCATCTGCTAGAACTGTTATTGCCCGTACACTTCTGCTATAGACACTTCTTTATGCCTCACCCATCTTCGTAAACCTAAGCAAATCAAACCTCAATAAATTTACTAGGTGCTACAATAACATTGCTAGATTTGCCACAGGATCAGCTTATAGAACCCATCACTGCCTTAACCTTCAGTCATTAGACTGGCTTGAACTACCCTATGAACTGCAATATAACCAACTAATACTTGTTCACAAAATCCTCTACCAACCAGACAGTACACCCATACTGAAAAATATTATTACCCCATACAGTAACCTAAAATCCATTCGCTCTTCCAAAAAAATGCTAAGGCAAACTGTTAAAACCAACAATTCAGCTGGTGAATCACTATTCTCCAACTCTGCCTGTAAAAACTGGAACCTACTTCCTGCTGAACTCACCACTGACCCCCTTCCTATCCCAATTCTAAACATCCCTTAGGAAATACCTACAAATGCAGTGGCTTTGTCCCTGTACAAACCCTGACTAACCCCCACTCAAACATAATTCATAAATGAGAACCTCACTACAAGAATAAAACTCTGACTCTCTAACTGCTTAAAATTCTGTGTATCACCCACCTACTGGAAAGATTTAAAGTTAACACTACAGCATGTATGATAACCACCTTAATATGTGTTTTCCTTTTTCAGATGGAATCTTTAACTATTTCTTTCTCAGCTACTTGCTTCTAACCTTTGCTGTGTGCATGTGAGAAAAACATGTACCTGTGTGTACATATCGTTAAACAAATCTTAGTTTTGTGATAACTCACTGTAATAATTTCACTGTATTTACACTTGTTTTTGTACATTTGGCGCTCTTCTCCCCGGGCCTCTGCTGAAAATGGACCTGTATCCAATCGGACTTTCCCGGTTAACAAATGTAAAATAAAAAATAAATAATTAAAAAATAGACATTATGGAAAGTCATTCAATATAGGGTATACCCAGAAGTTATTGGATTTAATTAACAAAAATTTCTTGGATCTATAGTTAATGAACCAACCAGAGACTCCAGTTTTCATAGTTCTTTTTCAATATAATCTAATTTAATTTCAGTATCTGAAGTTATTTGGATGTTAGCAAAAACGGGAAGGTGACCTCCCTGCTGAGTAGATCTCTCACCAACAAACCAAATGTAGAAGCAAAAAATGAGAGTTCCAGCCACGATGTCAAGATGCAAAAAGCACATTAGTAGAAGCAAAAAATGAGAGTTCCAGCCACGATGTCAAGATGCAAAAAGCACATTAAAAAAATCCAAACTCCAGGATAATGTCTAGTATGATTTATTAGAAATACAAGGATAAGCGCTTTCGCGTGGTAAACCCACACTTCATCAGATTATTTGGATGTTACTAGCATAATTTATTACCCTGTTTATGGAGCCAAACTGTTTTTATAAAATTTTGTAAAAATATCTTTAATGTGTTGTTGTTGAGAATAAATTTCAAAATCTACACTCACTTTATCTATTTACATGTGTTTACTCCTACCACATATTATGTATTTATAAAATAATTTCCTGTTGTTGTCGATATCTTTATATAAATTGTCTTCATGTTTTTCTTGAACTTGTCTCACACTTTGTTTAATTTGTCCAGTTTGTTTATTTCAGCTTTACCTCATCTCCATTTCTTGTATTTTTTAAACTCACATCTTAATTAAGTCTGACCCCATGTGCCTAAATCTTGATGTTTTTTATTTCTCTTTCTAAACTTGACACATTCCTCCTGCAGTCTTTCTAGTTAATGCATCAATTCAATTTTACATAGTGACTGTTTTCATATAGGCTATTATTAATTTACTGTGCATTCATTTAGATTTCACATTGACAGAATTATTTAACAGTAATTTGACCTTTATAATTCCATGAATACTGCACAAAGGTGATAAAACCTGACATTAAATAACAATAATTTATTTAGGAACTCAAACAATGTTCAGCATGTCCCATTCCATGGTAAGTTTGTTTACAATCTGCAGCAATTGTTGTTCCTGAACTTACACTGTAACTAATTTTCTTACTAAATTTCAGCCTCCAGCTACTATTATTATTTCCTCCTGTGTTTCATGCAAGAAATGTATGACTTCCTCTAAGTCATCAGCACTTGACTTTGGTGGTCTATACACTCCAACAGCTGTAGGCTGCTCTAGGGTTGTGTTTATTGTCACAGATACACAATATAAGGTCTTGGTGTTATCATTAAACATGTAATAATCACAGGTCTTGAAACAGTTATTGATCCCTATCATAACACCTCCACATGATTTTTTTGTTAGATTATCTGTTACAGTAAAAACAGAAGTGGTTTCCATTGTTCTTTTCTCAAATGATAACAACCTCAATCTGATGTGAATGTAGCACTTTTTCAATAAAAAAAATACAAGAATCATAACTTTAGTACTAATGCTCCTAGCATTAACAACCATTATAGATAAATTAGATTTTGTCATCTGTGAACTGTTAAATTTCTTACCTGGCAAAAGCATTTTTTGTGTTAGTCAATAATGCAATACATCTGCTGCAGAAATTCTCTTCCCTTGTTTTGACAACTGGATTCCATCCTGTCTAAATTCCTGTGCCCAGTATTAGGCTTGGATGTTCTACAAATTTCCATTTTTTATAATGGGCCATTTACCCAAAAAATATTTAATTCAGACTGACCTGACTCTCACTTGTGTATATAATTTGTGAAGAATATGTCCAAACAGCTGTAGTGACTATGCTGTAGGTTTCCTACTTATGCAGACTGAGTCCTTGAAGATGAGATAGACTTGAACCTCAGCACTGAAATAAATAAGACATGCTGGAGGGACAGATTCATAACCCAGAGGCTCCCTTCACTCTGGAATAAAATCCCAGTCTAGGTTAGGCAGAGTCCCTCATTGACTCTCTTCAAGAGGAATCTTGATGAGTGGATGGGGAATCTTAGGTTTACCCCGGGTAACACTTCTGTGTCACTGTTAGACAGAGGCACAGTATACTAACCTCGAAAAAGGGCATAGCAAAATTAATTTTAAAATGGGTGGCGAAAGCCAAACACACTCTGGCTAGGCTTATAAATGCCCTAGGGCAGACAGCCTAGTATGAACCTATGAACCTATGAACCTATGAGATCATTTGCAGCAGCATGAATACAAAGAGCTCCTTATCTCCTTACATTAAGGCATTCTAAGTCCCAAATCACACCCTGTATTCTTGCTCCTGGCATGCATAACTCTATTCAATCTTCATTATCCTCTCTGTAAATATAAATATTTATATTAAAGAAATGCACTACAGCCTCAGATGCTTCTCCCAAGCAACGCCGTACTCCAACCTCCACAAACCAGGCGACACTGCACCGACCACTCGTTCTTCATCCTTGCTCCTAAAATATGGGAATCCTTGCCCAATCACCTAAAGGAACTACAATCCACCTTTAGAGCTTAACTTAAAAAATTCATCAAGACCAAATCAAAATGTACTAGCCACACAGCAGGTCACATCACACAAGGATCTGTCATCCTCTAGCATTACTTTCTACTTCTAATACCTCCTAACGCTCTTACTGACCCATACCCTGACCCTCTCAATCTCTTAGAGCAAAAAATCTGGATGAAGCCTGCCGTAATGGGGGGGGGGGCAAAGGCCCAAAAATAGGGACAATTTTTAAAATATTACTCTTATAAACTTTGAAAGTTGATTGAATGATTCTTTTGTCATAGCATACATTTTTCTCAAGAATATGGAGTCTGAATCTCAAATGTATGTCATTATTTAGTGACTTCAATCCTCAGAGTAATCCAGTGATTAGAGAGAAAACCACAGATTTTATGAGAAACAGATGAAAAATGTGAGGCAACATCTGCACATTCTATGAAAATCTGGACAGTTCAGAGGTATGCCTTACTTTCTTTACTCAACAGAATTTCTACCGTGATGTAAACCTGAATTCTAATCATGTGAATAGTGACATTTGCATTTTTCTCTTAATTGTTGCTACTTTTATTAATTGCTTCTGAACAGTTTGTGTTATATATTTTTACTTCTGTTCTGCTTTTGATATGTACATCTTACTGCCTCTCTGTTCTCTCATTTTTTTCTTCTTTGTGACTTATTTCACCTGTGGAATGCCTGCAAATGATCACCTGTGATTAGTGTACCACCCCAACAATCAAATGTAAAAATAAAAAATAAAATAGAAAAGTATCACTTCCTCTGATAAATGCATCTCCAATTACTAGTACATAATTTCTGACTAGATCTAAAGACTCTCCCGCTTCTAATTCTGTAATGTTTGTACTACCAGTTGTTATAAAAGGATGATCTTCCTTACCATTAGTCTTATAAATCCCACTGTTTTCTCCACATAGAGTTCTCATCTAGCTGGCTTACGGGTAGAGTGCTCTTTACTGGCAGTGGACACTTCCTTTCATAAATGTGTTCGGTTTGTACTTTGCCTAATGTTATTTATCATAGCAGTCCAGCCGTTAATACATGTAACAATAGTTTTCCAAGCTGTGCCAGTTGCATAAGTGCAATCCTTTTCAGTAAATCTAGATTTACTATTAATAATAGTTCACAAATCAGCCAACTTTTGATATGAAGAATACAAGTCGCTAATGTTGTCAGCAGTTGCCTTTATATAACCATATAAACACAGCATTTAGCACACTGGGCAAGATACATATGCTTCAGTAAATCAGCAATGGCATACTCATTTAAATAATCCATTCTCATCTACAAACTTAAAAAATATTAAAATATAAAAATTTAAACCGGTAGCAACAGGTTTGAAAGAAATTGAAACAAATTAGTATTTTAAGTCAAACTGAGTGAAGAAATTATGCTGAATATGCAAATAAAAATTAATCTAAATACACTGAGGTAACCTGGTACAAGAGGAAGTAATTTATAAAGTAGTCACTATGACTTGCTGTACTGATTGTGCCAATGACACTAAAACAATGGAAGTCCTTCATGTTGTGCACAATAGCTTCTGCTCACTATTACTTGCAATTGCATCTCAATATAACAGTATAAAGCAGAGATAAAATATAAAATTTGAATCTAAATTAATTTTCTCCTATAAAACAGGTGCACAATAAATAACAAACCAACACTGTATGGTTAAAGATTAGCTCTGGAGGCTATACTCACTAACCCATGCCCTGATACCCACTCCAGTTTGATATATACTGGCAGTGAGTGTAACCACACACACTTATAGTATGAGTCAAATCTTCATAATGAATAAATAAGCCCTGGATTAGCTTCAGCCTGGTATGTGTATACATGAGTGCAGGCCAACATGTAAGTTTCTGCATGTATATATATACCCATATGTGCTTATGCAGACATGAAGCAATGAAGCCTGATTCCCTTACATTGTGTTCCATGACGTCTTTGAATGATTACAGATAAATGTATGCAGCTGGAGAGATACCAGGATGCATCAGATATCAGTACATCTACCCACTACCAAATATGCCCATCATGGATCGGAGATACCTCTGTCTTTGAATTTTGCCACATACATACATTGCCCCAGAGCTACTTTATTTTCCAACTGCATATTGATTTTATATGTTATATGTTGTTGTTTATATGTTATATGTTGTACAGTGAAGCTATGACTGGGATATCACACCAACACCAAATTAAAAGAGTGCCATTAAATAATGAATTATATTAACCAGAGTTATACCTCTAATTACTTTATGAAAATAGTTGCCATCCTTTTTTTATTCATTGTTTTGTTAACAAGTAGATGGGATGACCAACTGACTTTTCAACCATGACCTGGGTATACCAGCAGTAATACCACCCCCCCCCCCAAAAAATGCTGAAATGTTACATAACAGTTTTGGTTACATGAACATGCCTTGTCGTAGGGTGTAGTAGGGTTTGCATGTACATTTTATTTACATGACTTAACAACTCTAATTTATACTTAATTTTATCCAGTACTTGTGATGTCTACTCAACACTAACCACTTAATACAAACAGAATGACCAATAGTATAGCGAATAGATAAAAAAGGGTTAAACAGGTCAACAGATTTATCTAGTTACATTTATACATAAGCACAGTATCTGTCAGTATATCTGTACCTGCACTGAGTCATTATTTCTAAGAACTATTTCCAAGAATCTGTGTATTAAATATTGTTAACCATTTTCTAAGAAGCATGAATGCACAGCTTTTCCCTGAACTGGGTACAGATCTTCATTGTACAGGTTTCACTGGGGAGGTGATTCTATTTGGTGGTGCTGTCTTTGAGTAGCTTTTTGACATGGTAGTCTGAAAAGCAAATGATTTGTTGCTACCTTTTTCATGTTCATTTTTAAGTTTTAGACAGTAATTTGCATGGATAGATTGAAGGCAGGGCTGGATAGCAGAAAAGCAACATAGGTTCATAGGTTCATAGGCTCATACTAGGCTATCTGCCCTGGGGCAATTATAAGCCTAGCCCGATTCTGTATGGCTTACGCCACCCCTTGATTTGAGTATACTGTGCCCTTTTTAAGGTTTAGTTTACTGTGCCTCTGTCTAATAGTGACACAGGAGTAATCCCTGGGACAAACCTACGATCCCCTAAGTACTGGTAGTTTTTTTATCCCCACTTAGTGAGCTCAGCTAATCTAATGTTCCCAGTACCCTAGCTTAATTGTTTCATTCAGTCCTGTCATTGAGACTGACCAGGCCTCTGAGTTGATCTCACCAAGACCACCTTATGTCCTGAATCTACTGGGCCTAGCAGGCGCAGCAGCTTCCCTGAGACAGATGGATAATTGGAAGATCAGACCCATCCTTTCCACTAGATGAAAGTCAAAGCTCATTCATTCCTAGACTGTACTCCTTAGTCTGCTCCACTGAGAGGTAAATGCCCAGCAGGAGGAGAGAGGTCAGTCATTAGAAAGGTGGGCCCAGTCCCCTTCACCCCTGGAGCTTCTAACCTCCAATCAGTGGCTCACATGAACTCCATAGTACTACCTGGCCTTTGAGCGAATTTACTTGCCTTCACTATATTATCACAGGGCTTAGCTCAGTGTACAGCACTGTTTGGCTGTTCATGTTATGCAGGTCCAGAATCTGTGAGTCCAATGCCTAGAGCCACCACTAGGCACCACCCAAATGGCAGACCACAGCTTTCACTCTCTCCCAGGCTGGTTGACACTGTAACAGCCACTTGTTTCCATCACTGTCTTTATATTTTAATGCACACACAGAAGAGAAAAGGACCTAGTACTGACCATTACAGAACTCTACAGCTGCAAAAAGGAGGTTGGCATAATGGCTGATGTGTTTACCTTACAGACACAAGATACAGGGCTTGATTCTCATATAGGACAATTGGCTAGGCTTAAAATGGCCCCCAAGGGGAATTAGTCTAGTACTTATTTACGAACTTATGAACATGCTAGGTTCAGTTTGTTGGCCTGTCCATAGATGGTATACTTTCTATGATACAGGTAGTCCTGAAACCAGGTAAAGCACTGAAGCCAAAACCTTAGGTGTATGACTTTTGTAGAAGGGAACATGATGTTCATTTTCAAATGAGTGTTTCAACAAAGAAGACTCATGCAAATAACCCATTCTACATAAATAAATAGATTGTAGGTGTAATTGATGATTGTGAGTATGTTAAGTTCCAAAAATGAGTTCCAGAATCACAAACTAGGCTGTATTTATTAATGTGATCTAAACACAGTCTTAACTGTTTTCTAGGGCCATATGAGCAGTGGAGCATAATATTTTTGATATATTATTTTTCTTTATCTTTTTGAATAGCTGTAAGAGAATACCAAGGCACTTTGTGGTAGCCAGCAGCAAGCTGTTCATTTCAAGTGCAGTGTGTATAAATTGGGGTTGTAAATACATATTTCTTTCTCTTTAAATTGAGATCAAACTAATTAGTGGTAAGTAGAGACATAGCTCATGGGTACTGACCTCTTTTGGATGTTAAATTGCTTTCTAGAAAAGTTGACCTCTTTAAGTATGGGGGATAAGTTATGTAATGGTACATCACTTTACAGGAAAAGTACATTTAAACACCCATTACAACCTGCCTTATTATTGTTTCAGAAGTTATGTGAATCAGATCTTAGGATGTTAGATTGGCAGAAGAAGAAGTTCTACAATTTGATTAAAAAGGAGTATACACGTTTGTACCATTAATTGGATGATCCAAATTTTCAAATTATGAAAACTGATAATGGTGGAGGTATTGTTATTATGGATGGTAACTTATATATGGCAAAAATGCATCAATACCTCTTTGATGAGGATTTTTGTGAGCTGATTACTAAGAACCAGATTAATATTGCTTATCACAAAACTGATTTATGGTTAGAAGCCTTTTTTTTAATTTGGGTTTGAGGCTGATGTTATTAGATATTTCAAGTAAAGCATCCGGTGGTACCAGACATTTTTGGTATCTCCAAGACCCATACAGATGCATTAAATCCACCTCTTAGGCCCATAGTTGCTACTGGTAGATCTAAAATGGAACCACTAGCTAAATGGGTTGGTATGTTAAAAGATTTCTTTAATAATAAGAGTTACTAGATTATTGGGACTGTTAAGGAAAATTGTTACCACTGGTTATATTGATGCAAGGTTGTTACAATTGATGTGAAGGACCTTTTCTGGTTATACCACTTGAGTTGGGTATTGACTGGTTCCATGAAGCCTTGGTTATTGGATCAGATTTCATTAACTCTGATATACATATTATTGTAGAGTTCTGGAAATGGTAGTTTGAATAAATTTGTATTTTTTATTTATGAGTACTTTAAGCAACTTAGGAGAGTGGCTATAAGGACTGCATCTGACCCTGTTTTTGCTAGTGTTATTTTATGGTTTTGGAAACAACAATAGATTGTACCATCTAGATGTTGGAGCTTTATGTCATATCTTAGATTTCTTGATGATATTCTGATTTTGTGGAGGGGGGATTGATACACTTAAAATGTGTTGAATATATTAATAATATAACTTAATTTCTGAAATGTAATCATAATATAAATAATATTAATATTTATTATTTAAATCTTACCATTTATAAGAATTGTTTAGGTAGCACATATGAGTCTACTATTTTCCATAAGCCAACCTTTCTTAATCCTGTTTGTATTTTACTAGCCACCAAAAAGAATCTGATCAAATTCCAGTTTGTTAGGTTATCTAGACTAGTTTCTGAAGAGCTTATATTTTTTTTGTGAGAGTGTGATAAGTTTTGTGGTATGTTTATTGAAACAGGATATCCTGAAGAACGTGTTTGTAATATTAAGAATAATCTATTGGGAGAAAGAAATAGTAGATATACTTCAATTTTAAGGGAAAAGGTAAGAATGCCTTCGGTGATCACAGTTAGTGGTAAAGGGTTCAACAACGCAATGGTTTTAGCTTATACGGATAAGAGCGAACATGTCAAACAACTTATTATTAAAAACTGGAATATGATTAAAGAGTTTGGGGAGTATTTGAGAACTTTGGAGCCCCTAAGTTTGTTTCTAAAAGAAGTAGAAATATAAAGAATACTGTACTGTAGAAGGACCATGTAAGCAGAATCAGCAGTATGGTATGATGAAATATAGCTCCTGCTCTCTGTGTAGGGGTATGTATATATATATATATATATATATATATATATATATATATATATATATATATATATAAATGATAGTGGTAACATCACAGTTAAATTACACCTAGAAGAATTAGAAACTATTTTAAATGTAATTATAAGACCCCCCCCCGGGTAGTTTACATTGCTTTATGTGCTTCTTATGATACTTTTTATGTTGGATATACTGAGAGACAGCTAAGAATTAGAATATACAAACGTTATTACATGATTAAAACTAAAGATTTAAATAATGCATTATATAAGCATTCTATTTCATGCAAGAATTTGAAAAAAATGTTTATTTTATGTAGTGGAGAAAGTTCTGATTCCTGTATGGGGAGGTTGCTGTAATACTATTACTGAAACAAAAGAACTTTATTGGCAAATTATGTTAAAAGCAACATCCCCTCTAAGGCTGAATGATAAGACCTCTTTGAATGGGTTACTGCAATTGTGAACCACGGATATTTAATATATTTAGATTATTATGTTTTATATGTGTATTTAAATGCATTGCATTGCATTATTTTATCTATATATTTTATTATATTTATATATATATATATATATATATATATATATATATATATATATTCACTTCATAATCTCGAAAGACTGAAATCTCGAATTTCAGTTTTTCAAGACCATGAAATTGAATCCACACAACACCAAAAGCCCAAAACCGCGAAGCCCAAAATCGCGAAATTTAAAATACTGAACACACAGCATACACCAGACCACACATATACCACAACACCCACACCATAAAATAAACAAACAAAACAGCACACATCCACAAACATGCATCACAAATAAGCAGGGGGAGGCAAGCCCTCCTGCACACCACCCCTACTTATATATACTAACTCAGAGATCGCACAAACAGCAAACAAAAGCAAACACACACACACATTCTACAGTCCCTCACACACACACACACACACACACACACACACACACACACACACACACACACACACACACACACACACACATATCAGCACACTCAAATACACTTAAACTCCCACCCAAAACCCTTACAAAACACTCACTTACCTGACATTACACCTAAAACCACACATGGCACCGCACACCATCCACATACAATCCCGGACATTACTTAGCGTAAAGCCATAACCAGGAATTCGAGATATTCAAATTCATGATTATGCACTTTTGCTATTTCAAAAATTCGACTTTATAGTCTCGAGATACTGAAATTCAACATTTCGGTATTTCAAGATTATAAAGTGCTTATATATATATATATATATATATATATATATATATATATATATATATATTAGGAAACTGATTGGTAGCATATGATTAGTATTGTGATGATAAATGGTTGCATTAGTTAACTTTCAATTAAGGTATTTTGTAACTAAGGTATGTTTTAATTAAAGAATTTTTTACTTAAGTTAGTTAACTGATTAGATGAGTATTGATAAATGACTTGAAGTAGTGGATTTATAAGGCTACATTTTTTAAGTATGTTTTATCTGAAGAAGTCCTTAGTGTGTTAAAGGATAAAAATGCTTATCATTTTTATGTTTTATTAAATGCTTTTGCGTGTAACATTGTTTCTGGTATTAGTTTTTTGTTTTATTCAGTTTTTGCTGGATTTTGACTGTTTGGTTTACTAAGGGACTTCTGACATAAAACTCAATCCCCATATTTGCTGTGGGTCCTTGTGATGTATATAACTCAATGAGACCACTGAGGAAGTTAGGGCAACAATACCAGTTGTCCCATTTAGCATAGTCTAGTTCCAAATATTTGCATAATGACTGGAAGTTATGAATGCCTGCAAGTACATATCCTGGGCACGGTTTTATTAACAGAATTATTCTCACTTGGCCTGTGGCTCCTTAGCCAAGATGTAGTAACTGGCAATTTGGTCAGGAAATTGGATAATCTCCTTTGCAGTTCATTAAGAAATGCCATGATACATTCAACAGCACCTAAGCTACAGTAATAACAACTTGAGGAAGTTGGGTTTTATATAACTTTTAGTGCCCCCTCAGGAACACCTTACATTTTCAACAAGTTATGGTAAAGTTATTGCACACAGTTTTTCAGTAAAATGTGTGTTTACCTTCTGCAACCTTTGTTTTCAGTAAACTGCTTATAAAAGGGAAGTAGAGTGTCATGGTCCCAATCTTTGTCTTATTAAAGTTTTGTTATAAAATAGGGGTTGAGAGTAGCAGGAGGCCTACGTTACAAGCAATATTACCAAAATTACAGATTACAGCAAGGTCATTGTAGTTATTAAGAAAAAAGCATGTTTTATCTGCTGCATACTGAAAATCCTGAGATTATTAAAGACTACGTACTATTTTTGTTTTCAGATTTTTTTTCCCATCATGTTTGGCATACTTACAGAAGGAGATGGGTGTATGGGTGAAAGTCCCATTTACAAGTCATGGTGGGGTGAAAAAAAGATATGCATGCCATTGGTGTGACTTTAATGTAATGACCCATCTGCAACTCATCCTCTGTACCCCATTGCTGTACTATGATGTTATTACTGCCATATGTATCCAAGCACCTGTCGTGTAGCATAATGTGGAATCCTCTGCTCTTACAAGGTTTAAAGATGTATGGAAAATATGCAAGCTGATGATCCAGTAACACTTCTGTCGATGCAGAATGTTGGGATAGCCTGAGACAATTTTCTGAATATCTGGATTGTGCTGTCATGTGTATCACCAAAATTTTTATTATCTGCATTGAAAAGTATATGGGAATTATGCGTTAACAGCACATTTGCAATAATGGCAATCACAGCTGGATGTATTGTGCTTGCATGCAGATTCACAAGATAATCTCGACGTACTGAAATGTCAAATTTCAGTTTGTCGAGACTGAATAGTGGAAAGTTCAGTTACGTGAAACTGCACAATGTCAAATGCGAAAATGTCAAATCCGCTATTCTGGTGTCATGTTCATGATGTGTGGTGCAGTTTGTGGATTTATCTGGGGTTGCAGGTAAGTGGTGTTTGCGTAAGGGTATTTGGTAGGGATTTTAGTGTATGTGAGTGTGTAATGGTGTTTTTTGTGTGTTTGTGTGTTTGCCCCCCTGCTTATAGGTAGGGTAGGTGTGTTTGTGTGTTATATTGTGTTTGTGTGTGTTGTTATGTTTGTTTTAGTGCAGTTAGGTAGGTGTATGTGTGTGTGCTTATGTGCTGGTTTGTGTGTATGTGTGTGCGTGTGCGTGTGCGTGCGTGTGTGTGTGTGTGTGTGTGTGTGTGTGTGTGTGTGTGTGTGTGTGAATGGTCACAATTGTGCTACTCGCGGTTTTGGGTTTTCGGGTATGTGGGTTTTCCACTATTCAGTCTCGAAATACAGAAATTCGACATTTCAGTATTTCGAGATTGTCTAGTGAATCCACTTGCATGCATATTAGTAGTACCTATACTAGCAGAAGTGACTGTAACCTATGTAGCATCCGCATTGAAAAGACGGGTAATATCTGCTGGCTTCTTTGCTAGACATAACAAAGCTTGTAGTACCTTAGTCTACATGCTCAAAGGAAATATTATACTGTGCTGCATTTGTACCTTCTCCACCTGCCGTGTTTGAATAATAACAATCCCCCTGCCTGTGGATATGTTATTATACAGTTGATTGAAAAAGCAAGCTGTTCCTCATGTAGTGTGAAAAAGCCTCCTTGTCAAAGAGCAATCATTGTTGAGGGATTCATTTGCCTGCTTTTCTGTCATAGTTTCAGAGGCATGCAATATTCAGACATGACCACAGCACAATTCAGGGTGAAATGTCATGACATGTCTAGTAGACGACTGCAGCTAGCCACAAATTTCATATTTAGTAATACTGTGAAGGGGAAAAATCAGCCATTGTCTTAGATATAAAATGTGACATGATGAGACACAAAAGATGGCTTGATAGAGAAGAAATCGTGTTTTAGATATAAATGTGCGAAACACGTATATCTAAAGAATCAGAACTGTCAGTTTCAAACCCATCTGGCAACAACCTTTATAACATCTTAGTTATTCTGTCACACATAATTAGTCCAGGAATTATTTATGGATCTCACAGTGGAAAAGGGAGATCAATTGACACTAAAAACCCCTCTTAGTTTATTTCATGTATTCACATTTGCCCTCAGAGCCCTTTTTGTCTGTGTTGTAGAAAATGAACACATGATTTGGCGAAAATCTCTTATCTTATTTCCTACCATTTCTGACTTTATACCAAATGGATGTGCAATATAATATTGTATTAATGTATATTTCAGATAATTCCTTTAGCACCTTGTGAGTAAAATCAGGTGTTTTTCTCTTTCTCTGTCTTTTTGTCAATATTAGCCATTCTAATGCTGCTAGAAAGCACTGCTCGCTACAGCAATGATCAATGCAGTAATTCACGCAATGTAGATCTCCCTGTTACTTCAAATGTGCTGTTATGTAAACAATGCATGCATTCAGAGTATTATTAAATGGAGAATGTGCTTTTAAAGTCTTTTAAGTTGGCTCATACAGGAGTTTGCTCTACACATAACAAAATATGATGCAAATTTGCTAATTTGTCATGCAATGTATCATGCATATGTTGCAGATCAGCTAGCTATCACTTTGGGTGAACAGACAAATTACATTACAGTTGTGCTTCCCTGCTGCATATCAATGTACCCAGCAAATATGTCATTTTACTGGGTAATAGTACAAATGTATGCACAGAATGCAACCCACATAAATGTGCATAAGGTGCAACAAGGACAACAAATGGTTTTGGAAAAGCATTGGCATCCATTCTACATATGTGCATGACACAACAGTCTGATCCAAAAAACTATTTAATATTACATGGAAGAATATAAAGCTTATGATATATGTAATAAGTGCAAGTTAGTTTACATTCTGCAGTGAATTGAAGTGAGATTTAGTGGGACTAGAAAATTGAAAGAGAAACTTCTGAATATTATTAAAAAGGCACCAAAAAGACTGACAGTTGAAAAATGAGTACATCCATATACTCAGATATGAGACCTGTGTGCTGTAGCAGTTATAAGATGGAACAGTAGTGTGTTATCTGTCACAATTCTGATACTATGCTCTCTAACTGCATACTTAAACCCTGAGTGATTGCATTCAGAATGTGTGCATATGAGAGAATGAGGAAGTAAACCACATACGTGTGTGTGTATATGTGCGTACATCTGTATGTGTACATTTATTGTAGTAAGGTGGATGCTCTGGTTTCCAGGAAAGGCACACAAAACTTGCTTTCATTCAATTAAACTAGGTATTCATTTCCATGCATTCAGCCCAAAAGCAATACAGTTAATAAAAGTTTGCTTTGGTTAAACATAATGGAAAGTCAATTCAGAATGTTTACTACAGCCTGTTCAAAAAAACACTTCCTTTAGGGTAGCAGCAATGAAATACAAGTGAACCACTCTTAGCTCTTGGACAAGACATTTGACTAAGAATTGTCTGTCATATGTTGAACCTATAAATACTTCTTTCAATTAGTTTCAGTACAGTTGAGAGTCAATTATTCAAAGTAATTGGGACCTAGGGTAGCTCAGATAATCAAACTGTTAAGATAATCAAACATATAATTGGACCAGATAAAAAATGTCTTGTTTTTTCTGCATGCAGGAGTACATTTTTCAATCATTCAGTACTTTGAAATGAAGACAAGCTCATGAATACGTTCAGAATCTTCTGTTTGTGGCTGAAGTACTTCATCTTCTCTGTTGAAAAGAAACAGCTTTCCCCAAGGCAGCATCAACCCTTCTAGTGCTCAGCCTTCTCTCCTTTTCTGATCAAGCAATGTAAGACGAAGTTCAAGTCTATCACACTTTCTCATTTTACTTTTAAAATTCTCTCATTTTACTTTTAAAATGGACTACAGCAGACACACACACACACACACACACACACATGCACACATGCACACACGCACACATGCACACATGCACACACGCACACAACACACACACACACAGACACACACACACACACACACACACACACACACACACACACACACACACACACACACATATGCACACACACACACACACACACACACACACACACACACACACACACACACACACACACACACACACACACACACACACACACACACACACATGCACACACACACATATACACACACACATGCGTATAAGCCCTCACACACAGAGCCTTCTAGTCCCTAGGTTTCAGGCAGATTAACATGCAGTCTTCTATTTTACAAATATCAGTAAGGTAGACACAGAGCCTCCTAGTTTCCCAGTTTTACTAAGGCAGATACAGTCTTCTCAAACAGAGATTTCTTCCCTAACTGAATCTGGACTGTAAAACTGTAAAACTGAACTCTGTAAACTTTGTATGATGTACCTATGTAATTTGTTATTCAATATTGCATTGTTAATTTACTATTACTTGGAGCTTTTCTTCTCGGGCCTCTGCTGAAAATGGGCTGTTACCCCAGTCGGACCTCCTCAGTTAACAAATGTTAAATAAATAAAATTAATGAATGTAAATGCAATAGGGAATTCCTTCCCCATGCTTAGCTGTCACTCACTAACTCTCTAGAACTGTCCTATTTCACACATAACTAATTTTAAAGGCTTGTGCATGTGATAACTATACCTTCCTTTCATGGTACCTAGATAAAGTTTGCGGTTTAACTCTTTAAGAGATATAAACTATCTCTGTTTATCACAATGTGGTTTTGTGTGTGTTTTTATGTCTGTATAAAGAAATGCATGTACATAATCAGTAGCACATACTGTAGTGTGAATGGTTCAATGGCAATGGCTGTTCTATTACCAAGATATTTTAGACTGACACAGCTTTTTCTAATAACAGCACTGTGAAGTTCACAGCTGCATAAGTTACACAGTAATACCCTCAGTATTATTACTGATAAATAACACAAACTATATCATAATTCATCTGGGTAGTTTATAGAGATACCCAAAAATTGCCAAGTGCAACCTACCAATAAAGATGACACCTTAGTGTTTCAAATCATAGAGGTTATGCACCAAAGCATACTCACAAATGCCATGCACCTACAAAGACAATCAACATAACTTTGTAACTTATGTTGACAGTTAAGGAAGGGCAGTTGAGTACTGGTGTTTTGGTTAACTAAACTATTATCTTGCCAGAATAAGATATGAAGGTATATTCTACCTACAGCCATCATCCTGCAAGCTACAACTGCCATTTAATTTACTGTAACTACATTGTGTGTACACAAAATGTCATGGTCATTGGCACCATATGTAGAATATGTGGCCATGCACATAATGCATGTGTACTTGAAGTAGCAATGTACATAGATGGCCCCTGTTAATTTGTTCATGACAACAGTCATATTGCAATATAATATATCCATACATTTGTAGACAATAACAATAGTATTCGTAGAATCTAAAGACTCAGAATTGTCAATCACAGTTCCAGCTATATATTACCTTAATATACATCTGAGGTACAGTGGTTGACATAGTCCTTCATGCATTGATAGTCCAAGAACTATTTATGGACTTTGCAATAGAAAGTTAAGATCAGTGTTCACTGAGAAACCCTCTTGGTTTATTTTATATATTAATTCTTCTCCCTGCAGCCCGTTTCTTGGTGTTGTAGCACATCACTGAATCATGCAGAAACCCAGCTATCCATTTTCTTATCTTTTACTACTTTTATGCCAGGTAGAAGAATCACATCATCTTCTTGGCGATGTATGTCTCGGATAATTTTCCCGGCAGCTCTGGTAGCATGCTTTCATCAGTAAGTGTCTTCCTCCATTTCTGTTTCCTACTTTGTTTAAGTCCGTTCATCTAGAGGATAAGGAAAAAAACTCATGCTGGCGACCAGAGAATTCCTACAGGAAGAAATCTATGTGTCCTCATCTGTTTTTGTTCTGTGATGCTGTTCAGCTAGTGCTTTGTGGGGACTATAGAGGCCCTGTCAGGCAGAAAGCTAGGTATGGCTCTTGGCAGTAAACAGTAGTAGTTCATCGCCATGACTGGTGGGTGACACTTACATTCACACTTAAAAGCCTTCTACTTACAACTACCTCCCAGTTATTATGGAGGTTTAACCCTGCCAATGCATAGTTCTATTGTTAATATTTACTAAATATTAAGTGAGTGCATCTTCCATTGCAGCTGGAGCTGTCTGAAACCCCCACCAACCATGACTTTATTCTGTTAGTAAGCACTAGTCATAGTGTATTGGCAGGAACGTTTTTACCCTTATGAGAATTTGGCTAAATGTTGTCACATCACATCCATTGACTGATAGACAAGCCTTGTACTACCCTGTACAGATGAGGTATAACATACAGATTGTATCTTTTACAAGCAGATGATGCCCCCATTTAGTAGTGCTTAAGCCTACTGCTGTCATTCACTACCTTTTCAGTGACTAAGTGTTATTCTGTGTGTGATACCCATTTTGATTTCAGTGCCATCTCTCTCTCTGTATTTTGCACTCCAGGTACATACTCTGCGTCATTTTTTACCATTTAGGATTAATACAGTTTGGTCTTCTATAGTGCTGAAATCTTACCTGTTGTGCTCTTATACTTTAGCGACATTTGGTTCTATGCATGTGTAAGTAGACTGACTCTCACTAGCATGGTGGTGGTCCTCCTACTACCCCAATCCCAATCCCTAGCTGCCCCCATGTCATCACTTTTTAGCCACATCTTTCTATAGCTGCACACCCAGTAAAGAACACACATACTTCATTCCAGCACCATTCCATTAAACAGACTGAAATAACCACTTCCTCTCATACCCCCCCTTCCTCAGCAGCAACTTCAGTTTACCTTAGATCTATTACCTTCACTCACTCCCAGACAACATCTGCGGATCCCTGGTAACTCAGTAGTAATAACACCAAAGACCTATTAAACACTGCTTCACTTTCATCTCTGCCATAAGACAATGTTCTCAGAACTATACTCATTATAACCATGTAAAATTACTTAATTTGTGTGCCTCTTCATATACTAGCTATCAGAGCCATAGCTAGAGTAGAATGAAGGGGGTAGCTGCCCTAGACACAAGCTGCTAGGGGGTGTGTTGAGCAATGCTGAATGGGGGGAAGGGCAGTACTGGCAATGTATTGCTGACATTCATTCACTATCAACACAATGATATTTGCTGATATTAATTCATGAATGAACCCGTGTCATTCTTCTGTTTGCCTGTAATTTAGTAACTACTATGGCTACAGTTGGAAGAGTAACATAGTATGCAGGTGTTTTTTTTTCTGCTTCTCAATCATGGGATTTGAGCTTTTTTTTTTTTTATTTTAGGAGGTGCCAGTTTGGGAGAATTAAACAACATACTGCTTTACATGCCATCATGACAGTTCCCCTCTCCCCAAGCATGCAATCTACACACAAAATGACTCCCTTACATCCTTAAAACTATTTGTATTACATCTGCATTATTTCAACCAAAATATCACAAACTCACTTCCTAAGCCCCTCTCTCCACATAATTCTGCATCTTATACAAAAACTAGCCACCCCTCCAACACTATCTCATCACACCCAACCACGTCTTCCCTTCCTTAGATTATATACCTTCCTTACCCTACTCTTAACCATCCTCCTGTTTCGAGCCTATACTGAACTCACCCCAAGCCCCCCTGCAGGTACCCTTCATCAACCAACCCAGCAATCGAACAAATAAACTCCAGCAACTAATAATCACCACCCTTAATGCAGCAGCATGTGCAGCAAATCAGAACCAATTCAAGCCTTTCACCAAATATGCTCTACACACATCCTAGTCATCTCAGTATCCTAGGTTAAACAAAACACCCCAAATCTCAAAACCCATTTCCCTGGTACTCATACCTGTTTAATGCTAGATCTACAACAAGGGCAGGGAGATACCTCCTAGTAATGATAAAAGAACACATTACCATCCTATTGTATACCAACAACTCTTCACTAGGTGATCATGATCCCAACTGCCTCAGCAACTACATTGGCTCACACAAGAAACCTCACATAAGTACTGCTACTGCCAACTGTCCCACTCCCAGTATGGTTAGAAAGTTTTCCAGCTTAATTCAAGACATTATGGGCCACACCATAAAGAAATCTAACTTTCCCATCCTGGTTGATTTCAATGTTAACCTAGTATATCCCTCTAACACTGATATTTGAAATGCCAGGCAAGACCCTAATACCATAGCTAACCCCCCTACTAACCATTCCTACAGCTCTAGCATACAGTTTCTTATAATCACCAGGCTTCATAAGCATGTACAAAAGTCAATGGCTAACAAAAGAGATAAAATCCCTGTATATGTTAAGGGACAAAGCTTGGAAACTATGGAAATACAGAAACCACACTCTACAGAAAACATTTTATCCAGTTAAGTGACCTCACCAAGAATTCCACCAGGTGACATAATGCTGATATGCAAAGATAATCCCAATCCTACTTCAAGTTAACCAGAAGAAACTCTGGAGCCTAACGAACAAGATTACAGAAAAGGCCCACACAATAACTCACCGCATAAAGACACCATTTCCACAAGAGCTGAAACTCTTATCCTCATCCCTCCCCTAGAATCCAACCCCCAATGCCAATACTTTTACCACAACTCCCTGTGTAGACCCATTCACCCTGTGTTCTACTTATAAAGAATCAGATCTAAAGAGGCAGCTACTCTCCTAAACAAAATCTCTCCTGACACCCTCACTGGGTTTGATGGACTGCACCTTTGTTCATCAGTCTCTGTGAAGACTTCCTCATTCACTCATTTACCTCACCACCCTTTTAATGTGAAAGCATTTATAAGAGATTCATGTCAATATTTAAAATAATGAATTAACTGCATTATGCAATACACATACATTAAAGGGAGTCTTTTATACTAAATTAATAGAAAGACAGTTTTGGTGGTTGCACTACACTATACAGATACTTTAATGGATTTTTTTACATGAAAAAGTTACCTAACTGCAGATTTTGGAGGTCAGGTGTCACTAGTTGTATATGCACATGCATACACGTACATACACATGGATGTAATTTATTTCTCCATTATACACACGCTCATATTTTTCTATACATACATGCATGTAAGATGTGTGCTACACACTTGTGATGTATGGATCTATTTGAAAACACTGACACGCCAAAACACCGATGACGAGAACATGGAGGAAGATCGACAACTGAGATGACCGACAGTTTAAAAGCCCGATGCTGAGAACATTGACATGTTAAGGTAAGTGTGCGATAGTGACAGAATTTAGGGTTAAGGGCGGGTTAAGTGAATTAGGGTTAGGGTGCGGGTAAGGTAAGTGTGCGATAGTGACAGACTTTAGAGTTAGGGGTGGGTTAAGTGAGTTAGGGTTATGGCGTGGGTTAGGTGAGTGTGCGATAGTGACGGACCTTAGGGTTAGGGTTTGGGTTAAGGTTAGTGCATAGATAGTTGTGTATGTAAGATTTAGTGTAGGTTTGTAAGGGTTTTGGTGTGCTTCTGTTGTGTGTATGTTTTTCAGAAAAGATATTTGTTTTGTTTTTTTGATTGTTGGGGTTGTGGTTTGTCAGGCATGTGAAGTTTCGTGCTTTTAAACTGTTAGTTATCTCAGTTGTCGATCTTCCGGTCTCGGTGTTCTCGTCGTCGGTGTTTTCAAGTAGACCCATGATATATATATAAGATATAGATAGTTAATGCTCTTCTGATTTCCTTTTCCTAATGCTTTTAATGAAAGGCACATAACACATGCATGGTAAGGTTAAGTCATCTGCATATCATGCTTTCAATCAATGGTTACATTTCTGTTGTAGACTAGAAATGCTCATGCACTCTATCTGCATAAAGACTAAATCAAAAGTCAGTGGAAGATATCTCTTTCTATGAATATGTGCACCAGATATGCATCTTTCTCTGGAAAGACATCACAAGAAAGCAGAAAAGACCTTCTTATAAACATTATTAGTGTACCTAGTTGATAGGATTGTCACCTGTCTCACTTTCTGCAGAGCAGTTTTGATTTGGGCAGTTTTATCCTATTGATGTGGAAGGGTATGAACATGGTAAACATGTTGATACTTTGTGAGAATTAAAAGAAAAAATAATTTCTGACTTTTCTCTAAATGTCACAGACATTGTTGATACTACCTTTAAGTCATTTAATATATAAAGTAGTATAAACAACCAATAATTAAAGCTTAGCATTTCAATACTGTGATGCTAACTTATGTAAACGTGTCAGAAAAGGTTTCAACTGCCTTTGAATCCTTGACTGATCAAATTGCTTTGTGTTTGCTATGAAAGGCATGGCTATATTGGAAGTAGCTGTGAATCAGTATAAGTTCTCTTCCAATCTGGAGTATAGACTGTAGAAAACAGTTTTACACCACTCTGTCTTTTTTATAGCAGCTGCTGAGCTCCTGACATCAGCAGGACTAATTGTCCATATAAAATTGTCAGCAGTAAATGACAGGGTAAAGTACAGATTTTTCTGCGTCTGTCGTATGTCATGCAGATGGAGACAAATTCCTCTACAAAGTATGTGAGAAGTTAAGCTTAACAAAAGTGGGTGGGCTTTCCCTTCCTTTGATTCCAAGACAAGGAAATGAAAGGTTTATAAAGTACAAGCAGGTTTCTGGTACCTACACAATACTGGATCCATATTGTAGGTAGTGTACCAACTTCAAGGTTTAATTAAACTGTAGGAGAAAGTTTCATTAAAGGTCTTTGGAATTCAGTGAACCCTGAGAAAAAGACAATCCTGAGCTCTACATCCACTGTGTGATGGAATCCAGAAAACTGAAGATAGTTATTTGTAAATCCACTGTGTCCTCCTTGGCAAATGTTCATTTACGCAGGGGCAGAAATTGGCTGTATACCTCTCAAGGCAACTTTCTTTTCCCTCAATAAAAATCTTCTTTTGCCTACCTTAATGACTAGGCCCTGAATCAACAACATATAATATTACAGTCTTTAGTTTCTTTGCCATAATGTGGCTGTTTAGCAGTCCTCAGTGATATACGCAAACATTGCTTTCAAAGTCTGTCTGTACCTCTGTTAGCTGGGCAAACCACATGACTGAATGTTTGAATTGCTCAAGATGCTAAATAATGAAATGTGAATCAACATCTCTCTAACTGTCCAAGTATGGCTGAAGGAAAAAAAGCATGAAATAAATGAATATCTGTGCAAGTCCATGCAGTATATAACTTTGGTCAAAAGGAGGAAAGGCTTTAGAATTTCTTTACTCTGCTTCTGCTGTGGATAATTATAACTGTTGACACATAATAATTTTCCAGTGTCAGCCTTTGGAGCACAGCTTGGGTCTCTCTCTCTCCTATGCTTATTGCTCTTTGATTAAAATATGTTTTGGGAGAGAAAAGTGGGTATTAGCTTTGCATATATTAAGCTGTTAAGGCGACCGCGGTGGTGCGGCAGTTAGTGTTGCCACCTCACATCAAGAGGTTCTCTGGTTCGATTATTGGCTGGGGTGCCTTCTGTGTTGAGTCTGCATGTCCTCCCTGTGGTTGCATGGGTTTCCTCAAGATGCTCCAGTTTCCTCCCACATCCCAAAGACATGCTGTAGGTGGATTGGATACTCTAAATTGGCCCTAGGTGTGAGTGCGTGCATGTGTGTGCCTTCCGTGGAAGGTTGGGCGCCGGGCTGGCAACTTGACACCATAAAACTCCACTGCCAATCAGGAGCAGACAGGTGATCTGCTGTGGCAACCTCTAATCGGGAAAAAGCCGAAAAGAAGAAGAAGCTGGATTTGACATTCTGATATTTTAACACTCATTTTGACCTCTTGACATGTTTATTTCTTAGAACAGAATAGCGTTTTCAGTTTATATATGTTTTTAAGTCCATTGCTTATAATGGCACCTGTTTGTCTGCACTGCTTTTGTTAAACTGAAAAAAGATATTAATGCAAATAAGATGCCATTTTTCTCAGCTAGGAAACCAGTCTTAAATTGTATGGCTTCATGCACTCTAACATGGTGCATACTAGCTGTTTTAATCCTCAGCTCATCTCATAAGTAAGGGCATTGACTCCAGAAAAAAGAAATTATAACCTCCCTGTACTCTTCCCTTATTAGGCCAATAATTGAGTACAACACCTCATTTGGTATGTACCTTTCCAAGCACCTGCAGCAACTGGAGAGATCACAAAGGTTTCGCACAAGGAAAATTCAAGGTCTTCAGCATCTTTCCTATGTGGATTGGTTGAAATGACTTTCACTTTATTCTGTTTCATACAGATTTCTCAGACGGAGTCTCTGCCTTGCATACAGGGCAATCTCTGACCCTGTTTTATTGAAAATGCTGCACATCCGCAAGTCAAATGGCAGAAAGATTACTCACTCTAAAGACCTTAACCTGGTATGTAACATTAATAGAACATGCTGGAGGGACAGATTTGTCTCCCAGAGATTACTACACCTTTGGAACAGACTCCCACTTCATGTCAAAAAGAGCACCTCGTTGGCTCTCTTCAAATGCAGAGCACCTCATTGGCCCTCTTCAAATGCAATATGGACAACTGGATGGGTAACTGTAAATACATCCCGGGGATTCCACCTGTGTCTGTCTTGGACAGGGGCAATAGGTGCTGATCATGGAAACAAGGGTAACTTGGCTATGCTTGTAAAGGCCCTAGGGCCATTAGCCTAGTACCTTCCTATGATCCTATGCGCTTATGATTCTACAAATCTAGGACGAAAGGTTTGGAAAGGGACAATATCAGTGAAATAGCAAAGTTAGTACACAGCAATACATGATAAGAAACTCCAGCTCTACTCAGGCGACCTGTGCCTGATGTATAAAGCCATGTCCAACCTGGAATTAAGGGACATGCTGCACCTCAAAAAATCCAAATCCCATCGAGCTACATACTTAAGAGACTTGAACCTCAGCACTGAAATAAATAGAACATGCTAGAGAGACAGATTCATAACCCAGAGGCTCCCTTCACTCTGGAATAAAATCCCAGTCCAGGTTAGGCAGAGTCCCTCATTGACTCTCTTCAAGAGGAATCTTGATGAGTGGATGGGAGATCATAGGTTTACCCCGGGTATCACTTCTGTGTCACTGTTAGACAGAGGCACAGTATACTAACCTCGAAAAAGGGCATAGCAAAAGTAATTTAAAATGGGTGGCGAAAGCCAAACATACTCTGGCTAGGCTTATAAATGCCCTAGGGCAGATAGCCTAGTATGAACCTATGGACCTATGGAAGAATTAATAAATGCGATCAATGGAAAATAACAATGGCACTATCCAATAAATACTGCTATACACAATGTCATTAACAACAGTAGGAATAACAGCAATATGAATAAGACCAATAATCATCCCTATCAGTATGAGTAGTATTTTTTCTTTTAAATTAAAGATTTTATTCTCTGCAGCTCCATATTTAATTCTGCTGTTTCAAAGTTTCTGTTGAAGTCCAGAAACAATTTATTTTTACTTCAGAGCTTATAACAGCAACACCTGGGAAATGCACTCATAACAGCATGCCTTAAAGAGAATCCTGAGTCTTAGGGGTTGGTAATGAGCAACTAACTATGCTGTTTCTTTGATTTCTGGTTATGTTGTGTTTTCAGTTTGTGTGCTGCAGTGACTGAAATATCATCAATGAACACAAAGAATGTTATTAAGAGACATACATGAATCATATCAGATACATTCCTGAAAGTGTATTTGGCATAGCACATGTTTTAATAAAAAATTCTGAATACCCTCATTGTTTTGTTTTAAATTTGATTAGACTGAAGTCTGTATTTATATTTCTGTTTACTGCGCTATTCTGTCTGATTAAGAGAACTGAACAGACTAAGGCAACATATTTTTTAAATGTTGACATTCACAGACTATGAAATAGGTTAACAGCAAACACAAGTGAAATGAAAAATAAAATTCTTGCCATAGCTTAGCATTATTAAAAACAAAAAGACTCCTCGCTACAACTCTGGAGTAAACGCTCCAAGTACTCCGGATAAATATACAAGTAATAACAGCAAAAATGAAGACTGGAGCGAAGCAGATTCAAAAAGTTCAAATAGACCAAAAACTTGAAAGAAGCTTTAATAAAAACTGCTGCGGGTCAATTGATAAGCGCTTTCACTCAATACAAATGAGCTTCATCAGATCACACAGACCAGTGTCCATAGAAGCTATATATATATATATATACAGACATTAATTATCATTCACCTATCAAACACCAAATCTACTTACATATTAATGAGCTATAATTATATATATTATATCTAAAAGCAACAGAATAACTATGAAAGTATAAAGTACATATAAAAAACAGATATATCTCTAAAAACATGCCATATTCAGCACAAAGGAAAACATATATATAAGAGATATATGAAAAGAAATGTATATATATATAAAAAATATATAATTTAGTATGTGATTTAATACATACACTACCAAAGCCTAATATTAAAATCTAACATTTCTACGCTTCTTAAGTATCGGCTTGATAGAGGCTCTCTCATTAAGTCCAGAGCCTCTATCTGCTCTCAACCTGATTATCCATTTACTCTCTTGGCTTTCTGTATAGTTCCTAATGTCATCCCCACGTATATTTGGCTTAATACTTTCCAGAACTCTAAATCGAAAGTTGTGTTCTACACCTTTCTGAATTACATGTTTAGCCAAGGCATTATGCAGGGATGCTTTCTTCATATGATAGACATGTTCTCGTATTCTATCTTTAAATTGGTGATTCGTTTTGCCAACATAAAATGCATTGCAGGTTTGGCATACCGCTAAATACACAATATTTACAGTGTCACAAGTAGCATCAACCTTAGTATCAAAAGTAATATGTAGGTCTGGATGTAAAAATATTGCATTAGTATCAATAAACTTGCAAAAATTACAATGTCCACAGGGTCTAGTATTATTGGACACTAAATTATGCCCTTGCTTCTTCGAATAGCAAAGCATTCTCCTTAGATTTAATTTATTCCTATAAAGGAATTGAGGTCTAGTTCCCACTATATTCCCAATTACTTCATCAGTACAAAGAATCGGCCAATGTTTTGTAATTATACTCCTTACAGCTCGACAATCAGTACTGTAAGATAAAGTGACCTTAACTCCCGGGACTCTTTCACAAATAGCCTTAGCATTATTGACCTTGGGTCCAAAATAAGGTGCGGCTCTATTAGATCTAAGTTGGCTAATGTCTGTAAGGTTCGATTCAATCTCATTAGTATCATAGCCATGCTCTACTAGTCTTTGTTTTAAGTCAGCTACCTCAGTTGTAAAACCTGCATCAGTAGCATTCAGTCTAGACGTTCTCATTCCTTGACCTATGATGATATTCTTAAAAATATGTGGTGGGTGCATACTTTATTGTTTAAGTAACATGACACAATCTATAGTGCGGACAGAATTAGGTCTGCATTTAATTAGTTAAAACAGACAGCCGTAACTGAAAGGATGGAACATATTGGATGTGTACCCTTGTGATTTAGATTAGGCATGTGTCAAAGGAAAAATATACTTTAAAATGATCAATACATGGTAGATTCAGGTTAAGGCACTTTAATCTTGCAGCAAGGAGACAAAAACGTGCTAATACAGAGTTTGTCTAACTAGAATCAGGAAATGCAGGTGTTTTTATACATTTTCTAATAAGACATTGCCTACTAAGCTGACGTAGTGAATCACAAGTTTTGTCATCATTACTTCACAGTGATTGTTTTTACAATATTCTGCTGGTACCATCAATTTTCGTGAGAAACTTCCCAAGAAAAACAACGTGTCCTTGGCTACCACCGGTTAGATATATGCAATGTTACCATTCAAGGTACTATGGCTAATTCGAGCACAAAGCAAGTATAGATTGCAGTTCATTTCTCTAACAGTCCTTTGTCTATGTTATCTCTAACTTTTGCAGCTGTGTATGTTCTCATACTTCGAACAGAGCTGATTGTTTAAAATCATTACATTTACAGAATATAGCATTGTTCATTCATTTCTTCCTGACCTAGCAGATAATCACCTGCTTCTCAAGTACATTTCCAAAAGGCATAAACATGAATATTGCTGTGCTAGCAATTACTAGGTCAGAGGGCATCTTGCAAGTTTCAGAAAGCACACTGCAGTTTCAAAAAGCATCTTTTCAGTCTCATATGAAACTCAACTGTATATAGAACAGTGCATATAAAATAGAATGAAAAACGTGTTAACTTATTTAGTTTCTAATTAGCATTAAGCATACACACATTAATACAAATTTTTCTGACATTTCCCCCCCTGTTAATACTTTTTAATTCTATTTTCAAAAGAATAATCAGTTTGCTTCTTCTTCTAACCTTTTCCATTCAGGATTTGCAGTTAAGAAAGTCATTCAGTTTAAACTTATGAAAGTGTTTCACATTCTAACAATTCTTCATTTCAGTACTTTGATACAAAGTCTCAGAAACTGATATATCTATAAATTCTTTGATTAACTTTTTCATGCAGGGAATACCACAACAAATACATGCTCCTAATAGGAGTAATCCCACACAAATGGCAATCAGGATGTTCATTAGGATGGAACCCCACCCCCCAAACAAATTCTGGAAAAAGTCCGTCAGAGGGTTTGGGCCTGGTTTGGTCATAACCGACACTTGCTGTATCACCTCAAGGTGGTCATTTATCTCATGTTGATGATCAGGTATATACACACAGCAGTCTTCTTTGATTAAAGCGCACGTACCACCTCTCGCCGCTAGGGTGAAGTCAAGAGCCATTCAGTTCTGGAGCACTACAGTTCTCATAGCATTCAGTTCATCAGTTATCAATTCAAGAGCAGAAAAAGTTGCATTACTCATTACTTTGAGAAGTTTAGACAGTTTTTGCAGCTCCCAAATTGATTTCACTGTGCCATATGCAGGTAATATGCCTGCCCACGATATAACAGCATCACCCAAGTCCATGTGCATCAGTTTGGTACCCACAGTATGATGGTCTTTCCAGCCCGCCTCGATCTGTCCCACTGGATTTTCAGGCTTCCTGACAGCTTTCTTGGCCACATCTCGGGAATTTCGAATATTTCCATGAGGCAAAACTGCAGTGTGTCGTATGGCCGGGACCAGGTACCCCAAAAAACAACTGCCGGAGAAATTCTCAGGTAACCATTTATATGCTTTCTTACCACACACAAAATAACAATCCACTACCTTAGTAGTTACTTTGTTACGAAATGGCTGCCCTGCATGAAACATTTTCCTATCTATTACAGATAGTTGTTTAAAAAGTACAGGATTACGTTTCACTTGTTCAATAGTCTTATGCATGGACTCAAGAAATGAGTCATAATTTGAATTACAAGCTGTACCCATTTTGTTTGCTTTGGTATAACATTTGTAATGTACAGTCACATTGCACCTGCTCCAACCCACTTGAATTGTGTCATTCTTATAAAAACATACAATTCCCTTTTGTGTCACAGGCAAATACAGTACTACCTTATCATATGCTTTAATAGCTACGGTGTCATAAATCAAATTTTCCCAGGTCTCATTGACCCCTAGGGGGACTGCAGTCATTAATAACCCCCGTATGCTGTTGGTATGGCTGTGCAAATCCAGCAGTTCGAAACATTAAAAGTCTCAGCATACATACGTGTAATTGCCTGATAAGTGTTAAAGTTTGGGTGCCAGTCTGTGGTCGGCTCATCACGTTTAATCAGTTCAACTTTTGTGGCAGGAAAAAGGAAAAGCCACAACAAAAAAAAGATCAGTGTTATCAGTATAGCTACCAGAATAATCATGCAAGTTTTCTGAGGTTGTTCAATGTCTCTATTCACTCTATACCTGGTCATTTTGTTCTCGTTGTACAACAGTAACAAGGTTTTTGTCCAGTTCAAAGTTCTTAACCAGTTTACAGTGTGTCAAATGAATCCAGGACGCTCGCTCCACGATCTTGACTGCAGTGGGTGTCGACAGTAGTACCTGGTACGGCCCTTCCCACTTCGGAAAACTCCATTTTTTTCTCTTCACCACCTTCACCCAGACCCATGTGCCTGGTGCTACTGCTGCTTCTGATGGTCTTGTTTGCTCTTTATCTGAAACAGAATTTAACTGCAAAAGTTTGTTATTCAAAAATCGCCTCATATACCCTGCAAGTGAACTGTCAGCCTCCTGCTCTGTAGGCATGAGAGGTTTCCATTGAGGTGTATAATATGGCCTCCCAAACAGAACTTCAAAAGGAGTTAACCCTTTTGCATTTGGAACAGTTCTCATGCTCAACAGTGCCAGAGGTAAACAGTGCACCCAGTTCTTTTGTGTCTCACTAATCAATTTTCTAAGCTTGTTTTTCAAAACCCCATTATGCCTCTCTACTAGTCCTGCAGATTGGGGGTGGTATGCATAATGATTTTTCAGAGAAATCCCAAAATAACGGCTAAGTTGTTGTATAGTTTGATTTACAAAGTGTGTGCCATTGTCACTATAAATCTTTTCCGGTATGCCAAATCTAGGAATAATTTCTTTAACGAGGACTTTTGCAACAGTAGCTGCATCTGGATTTTTAGTTGGAAAACATATCTATAATGACAAGGCAGTACTTCTTATTTTTGCATTTGTTCAGTTCTATAAAACCCATACAAATAGTATGGAACAGATACGGTGGTATAGGGAAACTCCCTTGCTTAGGTTTCAATGCCCCTTGTGCATGATGCTTGTTACAAACATGGCATGCTGCACAAAAATTTTTTGTGTAGTTTGTAAATCCATACGTCATAAACACTCGATTCACTAACTGTACCATCCCCCCCCCTGTTGAGACATGGAACTGCCCATGGCTCAACAAAGCTGCATATCTAAACAAGTTAGATGGTAAAATCGGTTTGTTTTCTTTGGAGATGTACAGTCCCTTCTCAAGGATTGCTCCTCGTTTTATCCACTTCTGTTTTTCTACATTTATAGTAAGTGTCTGCATTGTTTTTAACATTTCTAAGTCTAAAATCTCAGATGGTTGTAATTCCTCACTCAAAAGAAAAACTTCTGAAGCTGAAGCTGCTTGTTTTGCAGCTGTATCAGCCCTCGCATTACCTTTTGAAATTCTATCCTTTTGCTTGGTATGAGCTACGCATTTGCAAATAGCTACTTTCTGAGGTAACTGAATAGAGTCTAACAAGTCTAAAATAAATTGCCCATGGTTAATTGGTTTACCAGTAGATGTTATCATTCCTCTATTTTTCCACTGCTGTGCAAAAACATGTACAGTAGAAAAAGCATACTGACTGTCAGTAAAAATGTTTACTTTCTTACCTTTTGCTAAGGTACATGCCCTTGTCAAGGCAATCAATTCTGCTGCTTGTGCAGATAAGTTGTGTGGTAAAGACTTTGCTTCTAAAATCTCGGTATCAGAAACTACTGCATACCCCACTAGATTGTGTCCTGTAGGACCCCTCCTGCACGAGCCGTCCACATAGTATGTCACCTCGGCATCATCCAAGGGAACATCTGTAAGGTCTTTTTTAGGTAGTGTCTTTTGCTCAATCTCCTGCAGGCAGCAGTGTGGTTTGCCATCTGCAGGGGTTGGGAGCAAGGTTGATGGATTCAAAGTTGTGCATTGTTCAATTGTCATATGAGGTTGGCTCAACAGTATAGTCATACAGGAAAGATGTCTAGCAGGAGAAAGATATGCTACTTTTTCTTGCAGTAAAATAATCATGACTGCATGAGGCACTCTTAATGTGAGAGGGTGGAACAATACTACTGAGGCTGAAGCCTGCACTGCCATTGCAGCTGTGACTACTGCTTGTACACAGTGGGGCAAGGATCGCACCACTGGGTCTAGCTGTGATGAATAGTAAGCTATGGGGCATTGTTTGTCCCCATGCTGTTGTGTTAACACTGATGTCATATAACCTTGCTTACAGTCTACAGTTTGGAAAAATCGCTCATGATAGTTTGGTAATCCTAAAACTAAGGAAGAAGCTATTAGTTGTTTCAGTTTGCAGAAAGCTGATTCTGCTTTTGGTGTCCACTGTAATAAATCTTGTGCTGCCATCGGCTTTTTGAATATCAAGTCAGTCAGCGGAGCAGATTCCAAAGCATAGTTTGGAATCCAACTCCGACAAAAGTTAGTAGTACCCAGGAAGGACATCATTTCCTTCTTGGTAGTTGGTTTAAGTGCTTGTAATATTGCTGTTTTTCTGTCTTCATCTAATATTCTGCCTTCTTTGGATATTACATATCCCAGGTATCTGACCTGTTTTTTCCAAAGTTGCAGTTTGTTTTTGTTTACCTTGTGTCTTTGAGTGGCTAAAAATTGTAATAATGCTATGGCATTCTCTCTGCATTCTTGCTGGGTGGGGGCTGCCAGCAGAATGTCATCTACATAAAGTAAAATCTGACTGCCTTTCGGTGGGATAAATCCCGACAGGTTACTTGCCATTTCTTGTGCGAATATTGTTGGACTTTCACAATATCCCTGTGGTAGTCTCGTATATGAATACCGTTTCCCCTGAAATGTAAATGCAAACCAATATTGGCTGTCAGGGTCTATTGGTATTGAGAAAAATGCATTGCTAATATCTACCACAGAAAAATACTTCTGTTGAGGTTTCAAATCATTCAATAAAGTGTGTGGATCTGGCAAAGTAGGTGCCCTGGGTATAACTGCATCATTTACAGCTTGTAAATCTTGTACCATACGCCATTCTCCATTTGCTTTCCTAACAGGAAATAAGGGTGTATTACACGGTGAATCAGGAGATTCTATTAAGACTCCTTCCTTAAGTAAGGCTGCTATTATAGGTTTGATTCCTATTTCTGCGTCCTTTCTTAAGGGATACTCTCTTTGAGGTCTAAATGCTGATTTTGGTGTGATAGTAACTGGTCCTGCTGTACGAATAAGTCCTACATCTGATTTCCCTGTTGACCAGAGAGTCTCTGGTATGTTTCGTAAGGCTTTTTCCTCTTCCTCTAGTAAGAGTGCTACTCAGCTATCCTCACTTGCCTGTGAGTGCACAGCTGGGTGTGTCTGTGTTATCCAATTTAATTTCTGCTTTTGTACTCCCTGTTCGGAAAGTTCTAACTCTGTCTGCTTTTCCCACCTTGTGACTTTTTCTCCTAGGTCTGCCCACTTCAAATTTCTATCTTTATTTAAACTTACATGTGGTAATCGATTAGATTTGTAAAGTGCTAGGAATTCCTGGGGCAATGAACAGCTTACTACACTGTTTCCTTCTGTGTCCCAGTACAAATTTCGTAATACTAACCTATTAGCATGGTTTCTAAACAGTTCTTGCTCATATTCTTTATCAGGTCCTGGTCTGTTGCAGTAATATAGAGTGCAATGCAACAAATGCTGTTTATCAGTGTCAAGGGAGGGGGATTTACTGATGGCTACATTCATCAGTTTTTCGGTTACTGCCCCTGGACCAGTCGTAACTAAGTCCTGGCTGTACCAATACAATGTTTCACCTTCCGGTCGCACTACAAAAGTATCCATTTGTCACTGTGCTTCCATACCCTGCATAGTTGGAACTACGGCTATGCCAAATATCTGCATTAGGTCTCTGCCCAAGAGATTCACTGGGCATTTTGTAGAAACAACAATTTTGCTTTTCTGGATCATCCCTGAAACTGGGTCAGTTATTGCTATATTGTGGGAAAGTGGCTCCCGATACAGCTGTCCATTAGCTGCTTTCACTAATATGTAGTCAAGTGATTCTGAATTTTCTCGTAGCTTGGAAGGATGTATCAGGGTCCGTGAAGCCCCTGAGTCACACAGGAATTTGACTTCCCTCCCCTCTACCAGAAGTGTAACTTCCGGTTTTGTGTCTGCCTAGCAGAGCTCTAAGCTCAATAATGCTAACTCAAAAATTTCATTTTCTTCATTATCTGTGAATTCATGTACATCCTCTATTTCTTCTGTCACATCCTCTACCTTTTCTATCACATTTGCATTTGTCTTTTCTTGTTTATTCCTATCCAGTGATTCTTGACTGTCATATAGTCATTCCTCACCTTCCCTATCTTCCGTGGTTACCTTCTTATTTTGCCTGCAACCCTAGCTAAATGTCCCTTTTTCCCGCATTTGAAACATTCACCCCTTTTCTTTCTTTCTTCAAAGTCTTCTGATCGCTTATCAGATTGTTTGTTTCCCTGGGTAGTTTTCTTACCCTTCTTCCCAGTTTGTACTACAAAGACTTCTGATCTGTCTTCTACTGCAAATACTTGAGTTTTCTTTTTCTTTTTGCTATTAAAATGCCTTTTGGCATGTCTTGCATATTCAAGTAATGACTGTAATCTACTTGTACGATGATCTACCATGTGCTTTGTAATAAAGCTGCTAATGGGCACAATACTGCCTTTTAAAAATGCATTCTTTAGCTGTTGCTCATATGGGGACTCATGAATTTGATCTTCAGGTACCTGCATTCCACAATGGTTATTAAAACATTCTAATAATCTGGCATAATATCTATCAATAGTTTCACCTTCTTGTTGTATGCATTGATTAATGCAAGTCCAATCAGCCATAGGCTTCCATTTCGCAGAGATTCGGTCTGTCAGACCTTTCACTCTGTTGTCCAGTTCTGCGTTACTATGTGGGAGTAGTCTAAGCTCTGCGTCACGGGGATTCCAGTTGTCACTGATCATGTGCTAATCTGGATCTACGATTTGTCTAACTACTTTCTCTACTTCTTCTCCATTCAAATGGTAACTTAACCTCATGCCTTGTAAGTCTTCTAAGAATTTTCTAAAATTAACTTTTGGATGGGGAATTCCCTCTGTGTCTTCCGGTGTCCACGGTCTATATACTAGAAGAGTTGGATCCTGTCCTGCCTGTCCTGCCTGCGGATTTGGTACTTCTATGAGTGGACATATCTCTTCTTCACTCATAGCTTGTGACTCTTTATTCATTTCATATAATTCAATATCCCCTCTCAAGTTGCGTGTTCGAGACCTGGTCTCGATAGGATCTCTGACAAACGGTTTTGATTTTGCAGGAACAGCTGGGTATAGTGGAGGTGGATCAGCTTGTCCACTCGCTTCATATTCTGGTAAGGGAAGTGGAGGAGGGGCTGTTGCTATTACCAAGTTATTATCTTCTTAATCTAAGAACATTGCTTTTGAATTTTTAATCTTTGGTTCCCTGCGGTTTGCTTCCTCAAGCCACCTGTGTGCATGAGGGACTCCTAATTGTTGTTGTTTTTTTAGCTGACCTTTCGTGTCTGTTTTAAGTTGTCTAACAAGTTTAATAAGTGAAGGTTTATCTAAATTACCATTAAATTTGTATTTATCAACCCATTTTGTATAATATTTAACATTATCGGCACGCTGTAATTGCATATATTTTGCGTCTTCGGTTAGGGGCGGGTCTCGGGAACTTTTTGTGCACTGATTTCCCATGCTGCTTAGCTAAGTTAGAAATTGTTACGTAACCCTTCTTATCACGTGGTACCATGATTTTACACCTTTTCACAGTTTATCTAGAATAACTGCCTACCTATTCTGTTTCCCTGATCTATGACAAGATAGCAATCTTTTTGTCCCTGATCTGCACATGCAAATCTCCCTGACAAAACAATACTGTAACAAGTCCCTGATCCAAAACAGAAAAAAGGTAAATTCCTCCTTACCTGACCCTCCGTGTGTTGATCCACTGGGACATTGACTCATCCTCCAATACCAGATCAGAAACAGTGGCTGGCCTCTTTCGAATGACAATTCAGTCGGAGGTCTTTTAAGACAGAAGAGCCGATGTGGCCACTTCTCCGAACGGGTACATGCCACTGGGCCCAATTCTGACCTGAGCCTAGAGTGAGAGGTGTTTCCAGTCTGAAAGACCAAAACTGTCAAAGGAAAAATATACTTTAAAAATTATCAATACACGGTAGGTTCAGGTTAAAGCACTTTAATCTTGCAGCAAGGAGACAAAAATGTGCTAACACAGAGTTTGTCTAACTAGAATCAGGAAATGCAGGTGTTTTTATACATTTTGTAATAAGGCATTGCCTACCAAGCTGATGTAGTGAATCACAAGTTTTGTCATCATTACTTCACATTGATTGTTTTTACAATATTCTGCTGGTACCATCAATTTTCATGAGAAACTTCCTAAGAAAAACAACGTGGCCTTGGCTACCACCGGTTAGATATATGCAATTTCACCATTCAAGGTACTATGGCTAATTCGAGCACAAAGCAAGTATAGATTGCAGTTCATTTCTCTAACAGTCCCTTGTCTATGTTATCTCTAACTTTTGCAGCTGTGTATGTTCTCATACTTCGAACAGAGCTGATTGTTTAAAATCATTACATTTACAGAATATAGCATTGTTCATTCATTTCTTCCTGACCTAGCAGATAATCACCTGCTTCTCAAGTACATTTCCAAAAGGCATAAACATGAATATTGCTGTGCTAGCAATTACTAGGTCAGAGGGCATCTTGCAAGTTTCAGAAAGCACACTGCAGTTTCAAAAAGCATCTTTTCAGTCTCATATGAAACTCAACTGTATATGGAACAGTGCATATAAAATAGAATGAAAAACGTGTTAACTTATTTAGTTTCTAATTAGCATTAAGCATAAACACATTAATACATATTTTTCTGACAGCATGGAATGAGGTGTTTGGGCTATAACAAAAACTCACATAATATTGTCTCACCAAAAAAAATGGCTATAGGACAGTTTGCAAATGCAAACTGCATGTCTTCCATTTCATTTAGCAAACTTTACATGAGACAGTAATCATACTGAAATTTAGAATTATGTTTTGTGAGAGGCTTTACATGTAAGGTGCTCTACTCTCATATTTAACAAATTCTGAGGCCAGAACAATTCTACAGAAAGCTTTTTTCCTTTGCCGTGACAAACACTGATGTATGCATTCTATGGGTTGGAGTCAATAAACCCTACAAGACTCGCTAAAACCACAATAGAGCACTGATTTGTATTTAGTAAGCAGCTCTACACAGTGTGTAGAGTAGTGCAAACACAGTAAACATCATGGCATGCTAATTACAGCATAAGCAGCTGAACTGTATGATAATCAATCACTCCAAAATGGCAGAACTATTCAACAAACTATAAAGCAATCATGTGCACTGAGCATAGCTTTTTGCCTCAAATTCCAGAATCTACTGGAATACAGCCACAGAAACTACACTATAGTGAAAGAATGTCAGGGGCTGCTGTTACTGTTCTGTATGTGTATGTGCAACAAGCTCAAGTCTATGTTGCTGTTGCTGATAGACCTCAGGCAAGGAGGAGAAGGGTGTTTAGACACCATTTAATTTTCATGGTCTGCATGAGGTGGAAATAAAAGAGAGCTACAGGGTGGATAGAGACACACTCCAAAAACTCTGCAACCTCTGTCATCCTCAACTGAAAGCAAGGACAAATCGAGGAGACCCAATACCTGTGGAGAGCAAGATATGTGTAGGACTCAGCATTTTAGCTACAGGAACCTTCCAGAGACCAACAGGGGACATGCTGGCAACATCCATGGTCCCACATCAATTTCAAATGCTATGCTACAGCACATCAGTGACTATATATAGTTTCTCCATACCTCCAAGGTCAGAGCTACAACTATGCAGGATTTCTACCCCATAGCACAATTCCCTGAAGTCTTGGGTACCATAGACTGCACATACATTTAAATCAAAGCACCACCTAGGGAACAGGGAAGGGTCTACATAACCAGAAAGGGCTTCCACTCCATTAACTGCCAGGTCATGTGTAACGCTAAGGGAATCTTCCTGAACATGTATGTTGGCAACCCCAGTGGTTACCATGACTCCCATATCTGGTACAACTCATAGCTCTACCAAAGGTTTTTTGAGGGGGATATCCCACAAGGCCATTTACTGGGGGATGCAGAGGATGCACTTGAACCATGGCTGATGACATCCATACGAAATGCACAATGCACACACACACCCGCTGAGGAACACTAGAATGAGGCACACACTTAAACCAGAAATATTATTGAGCATGTGTCTGAGCTGCTGAAGTCACTGTTCAGTGCCTAGATTCATCGGGGGGAGGGGTCTGCAGTACAATCTCAGCACTTGTGTGGAAATTGTCACTGTCTCTGCTATCCTACACAATATTATCTTGAGAAAACAGCTGCAACAGGAACCCCATTGGGAAGGGCCACACATTTTACTACCACTGGCAAAGTCAACACATTCACATGCAGGTGAGAACTCAAAGCGGGGAGCCACCACCCACTGTAGGTACAGATAGATGGAGGTGTGCACAATATGCCCTTGCCCTTGCCAAGCGGCAATGGATAGCATACATGCTGACCACCTAAGGGTACAACTTTCATCCTATGCACATACATTTATTTATTAATTTAACATTTGTTGACGGGGAAAGTCTGACTTGAAACAAAGCCAATTTACAGCGGTAGCCCAGGGAGAAATGCTCCAGATGCATATCTTTGTAATGTGGGAGGAAACGGGAGTACCCGGAGGAAACCCACACAAACGCAGGGAGGACACACAGACTCCACACAGAAGGCACCCCAGCCGAGAATCAAACCAGAGAACCTCTTGCTGTGAGGTGACAACACTACCACTGCACCACTGCACCATCATACAGTAACATTGATGCCAGACAGTGCTCACAACCTATACTAACCCATGTAATGGCTGTGTACTGATAGCATCACACAGAGTCAGCCTCGAATTACAACAGTTGTAACTGCAGGACTATCAAGGTAAGTGCTGAACCTGGAACAGGAAAATAAATGGGTAAGAACACAAATTAATAGCAGATATTTGCATACTGTTACTTGAAAATGTACCCAAGTAGAAGGTGTGTGAGTTGTCCAGCAATGATATCAATATGTGACAGCACTGACTTATGCTGATAGATTTCAGATGTTTATTGGCTAACATGCCTCATGCATTGAAAATACACACAGTAGAAAAAGTAGTCCAAAGTCTAATTATCCTTACATTCTCACAGGTAGAGCAATAAGCCTGACTGACATATCAATGATTTCAAGGTTGTAATCACAACAGTAAAAAGGCTATAAGTAATCAGTAAAAGTTTCAGAATAGCATCACCTACACATATATTAAGCACTCAGTTAGCTAAACAGCCTGTGCATCAGAAAAAAATACATCTGTATCCCTGAATCCAAAAGACAGAAACAAGGTGAATGCACAGTTATCATCATTTGCACAGGGTGGGGTTTGGGGGGGGGGCAAGAAGCCAAAGCTGATACAAAAGTAGTGAGTGTGTATGAGTAAGAAAGACAGGCAGGCAGGCAGGCAGAAATGTAGCTAATTATCAAATGGCCACTGAGATAGAATGACCTGCAGGCCTCATGAATGTCTCATGTACCTGTTTTGTGTGGGTGGCTGTATGGGTACTTGATGTGAAATGTGCGTGTGAGTGTCTGCATGAATACAGCCATGTTCTGTGCTAGTTCTATGTCCTGGCATGTCAGACAAGTGTGAGCCATGCATGGTATAGGTATCAGCTCATAATTGTCACCCCAAACCATGATAATTGGCTCTGCCAGGAGATGCACTGGCATGTCCATGCCTATGTCTGCTGGATGAGTTCTCCTCACAGCTATGCCCAGGTCCCTGACCCCATGGCTTACCACATCTGTGTGTGAAAACCTCAACCACTGACAGAGCAGTGGATGTAGTGCCACTATGGGAGTGGGATCATACACAGGCATGTTGACTAACAGCAGATGATATTATGGACCTATGGCCACATGGATGCTATCCCCTTCCCTGCAGATGTTCCATAAAAGACACTGCTCATTCAATTGTGTCATTCATCCAATCCATTGAATCAGCCATATGGCGGTGGCAGTCACACACATCTGCCTGTGCCACATCTAGAACTCTAAGCATGTTCTTGGAGGCCCTAGGAATGTGCCTGTGCCTCCTTGATGGCCCTGAACATATATTAAGTGGTATGTAATGACACACCAGAATCAGGTGAAGGATGGACGACAGGCCTCCTCCAAGCACCCTGACTAACCCATCTTCGTGGCACCTCACTCACACTTTGGCTATGGCCAGAGTCAACGGGCCCTGAAGCCACAGTAACCACACTGCCCTGATCAAGTATGTCACCTTCAACCTGTCCAATATCTGAGGGCTCAGTGGAATGGGTATGCACAGGCATACTGACTGCATCTGAAGGAAATACAGGGGATGTGTGAGTTACAACCTCAGTGTCAGATTCAACCTCTGCAACCCCCTAAATGTGCCTCCATTTGCCACCATCATCATCATCATCAGAGTCTACCAGTACTCCTACACCAGGTGGTAGGAGTCCTACACTTCCACTGTCAGGATCACCTGTGATAATAAGAAATGAACACAGGAGCTAAATTACTAGTACACTAAATATTAAACCAATAAACACTGGTCACACAGTTGCTGATGGTACAGAAGTTGAGACACTCATTACACCCTAATCACACATACAGATAATTATATATCTAAATAATGGTCATTGATAAACAAATACACATTTGCTTACCATGTGCAGATGTCTCCACACTTTGTAGGGAGGATGGTTCTGGAACAAGTGAAGAAAGGTAAGGATGGCAATTAAGCATCACAATGGGAACAACACAGAAGGACAGTGAATACACAATTGCTTATATGTCCTGTAAGAAATAGCTGAAACTGAAACTTGGCTGTGAACAACTCTGTTCTATAACTCTATTTACTTATCAATAGGTACAGATGTAAAAAAAAAAATCAGAGTATTAGTCAAATTATATATTTTACTGCACAAGAAGATATAACAGTTGCCATATGTAAGCTTACCTGTAAGCTGCTCCTGGGATCCACTTGTCTAACCAGCCACATCAGGACTAGCATCAGGCACATGGTACGCAATTTTCACTGAGTTGTTTGGCTCTCTGGCAGTGGACAGGAACTCATCATTTGGTGTCAGTGAGGGCTTGGCAGCAGGACCACCCCCTGTAGCCAGCTGTTCTCAGGCAACAGCAGCTGGTCTCCTCCTGGCTGATGAAATCATATCAGTAGCCTGATGCCACACCTGTTCACAATTTCTGCTACAACCTCCTACTGCATTGACATCATTGAATAAACACTTCCAATCTCCTTTCTGTCAGCTATATTCTCACATCCTCTCTCAAGCATAAAGGCTCCATGGCACCTCAGAGCCTGTATTATCACCTAATTTTCTGTGTCACTGAAAGGGTCTTTCTGTGGATTTGTAGGCTTGGATGCCATAATCTTATGTCACATAAAACATAGGAGGATAAAACAGATAAGTATCACATAACTAATTTATTACTTATAAAAAAATAATCAGTCTGTGTACCCTTTTGTCAACATTAAGTAATTGAAACACACATTTAATACAACTAAAGGTTAGTTGGTTGTCCCGCCTCCCCCTCGCACACAACCAAAGGTTTGTATAAACCAAGGAATAACATACAAGTAATGTATTTATGTTTCCCACAGAAATTTGCACAGCACATGGCTTAGTGCAAACATGGTCAAAGGCATAAAAAGTAAAAAATGAATGGCATCTGTCTTAAGAAGCACAGCCACGCTTAACAGCATCACATGGAGGGCAGCAGCTTGGATGATAATGACAACAGAAATTACACCTGTGACCCAAAATGTGTGTGTAGCACAAGGTATAAAGACACTGAGGTACACAGTAGATAAGAAACATAGACTGTGGTTTGAGTTCCACAGTATTATTTTACTGAGAAACGATCACAATAAGTATTAACAGAAATAATTTATATTTGCTTTTGCCTATGTCATTTGCATATTGCTCACCTTGCACAAGGGTTCACTGCTGAAAAAAAAATAAAAGAAACTTTGTTAAAATGCGTTACAAAGAAATTGATACATTTTTATGTGATTCGCATTCCTTTGCACAAACAGGCTAAGTGGCGTTGCATAGGCATTAGCACTCTGGACAGTACTGACTGAAAAAAATACACCTGCTGCCTAGCTTTCCCTCTGGCACCAGGTGTAAGTCCAAGGCAGAACACAGGTAAGCCAGGTTTATAAACTAGCACACTCCACTTTTTATTAATGGTGTTCCACTGTAATTTATAACAGAAATAACAATGTAATGACAATTATACATTATAATAAATATGCATAGTAGGTTGATTGAACATAGACAAGGTATCATATCTATTATATGGGTAACTGGTGTAGCATTATAATTCTGGTTTTGTAATTAGAAATGCATTTTCTGACCTGTGATAGACTTCATAGTTTTCTGACAGTCATCTATACACCTCCCATAAAACAAATATAGCTGTAAAATAGAATATATTGTGTAGTCTGGACCAGAACTCAAACATCTACTGTGAAAGTAATACAAGTATATTAATTTCCAGTATGTTGTCACACATTACTCCTACATCACACCTGAGAATGCATAAGCCAGGACCTTGTCATGCCACACACATGGTTATTTAAAATATAGCACCGCTCACTCTTTAAGGTGCATATTATTAATGACCATGGTTGGCAAGCACTTCTTCTGTGGTAATGAGGAAAAAATACCTATGTAAAAATATATGTATTTCCCATTTTACATCGGTTTGAATCCTACATTGTACAAATTATTTTTATCAGTGTGTAAGGCCCCACAAAATATGTGCCCAGTCTTAAAATTGATCTCCCCCAGATGAAGGTATTAAAAGGCGAGTCATTTAACATATTATTGTTGACCAATAGACAAACTGTTTCAGGTCTATCAGATACATGCCATAAATTAATGTCAAATTATCCTTCCTATTTTCTAAACCATCTTCCTCTTTGTTTAGCAATGATTCTGTCTGCTTAACATTGCACAAACACAGTTTGAGCACTAGCCATAAAACACAATATCATGCACTGGTGGGAAAACACTGCTACTATTGTTGTAGGACCTGTGCAGACATGGCAGGAGCTGGGAAGGATGGTGCTCAATTCAATGATTAGAAAAACTCAAAGAAGCAAAGGATATGTATGCAGCAGAAATGAACATGATAGTATTAATATTATTGCTTGTCCATACATTACTAGCAACTTAAGCATGCAGATCTTAACTGTAAAAGCAAGCATGCATGCTTTCTTCGGTAGCTCTAGCTAATTATATAAGGCAAGTGTAATTGTGTATTCAGATTTGGTAGGCTCAATTCCCACAAGTAACAAATACATTTAAATTACAAAAATATCATTAGTTAATTTTAATTCCAAAAAATCGGCTTTAATGCCATGTTAACATAATCTGTATTATCTTTAAAAGCAAATATGAAATATCTGCATATTGTGAGGATTACTTACTTGTTACAATTCACAACCCTATTTTGGATTTTGAAATTTGTAAAGTTGATATAATAATAAAAGTATATTTAGTTCTAATAAAGAATTTAAATGACATATACTGGTTCTAATCATCAGTTTTCTTTTTATGTCTCACTGTACCTCTTATAAGTCTTTTTCATTTTTTTTATATATGTAAACACACCGTTCTGATGTCATACTTTTCTGCCAGCAAACAAAATCATTTTCAGCACAGGGAGGTAGGCCATCCACTGTGGCTCAACCTGCTGACCCACCACTGCCTGCCGCAAAACACTCTGCACATCTGGGATGCAACCAGACAGTACTACCTCTGCAGCCCCTATGCTAACCTGGCCCATCAACATCAGGTAGCATTGCCCTGGCAGCTGATGCATTGGTACCCTCAGGGAATATTGGTGGAGGTGGAGATTACATCACCTGCCAGAAGCTGCCAGGGATTGTGCATCAGGTATTAGAAAGTAGCATGGGTACATGCATCAGCCAACAGGGATGTCAGTTCTGTGAGTGAGGATTAGATTCTCACTGTTCCCTTGGTTGACAGGCATGTGCTTCTGATATTCCCTACCTATCCCTAATCATGGTATTCCCCCAATCTTTTGTGTCCATGACCATCCCCATGTTTGTCTTGTTTGCCTATTTGTCTGCACCTGCTTCCTCACCTACTTGACCCTAGCATTCCTACATCCATCCCCAACATCCCTCTCTTCTTGAAATCCAAAAAAAATGGTTACCTGGCCCACCAAAAAATTTGTCCCATATATAGTTCTCCACTTTACATATGTGTCTTCTCGACACACTTGATTTGGTCCAATTGGCTATACAACATGATTGCACTGTTGTCACCCATCTGTGTTGTGGTGGCAGTCCAAATTCATCCAATTTTCTATGCATGTTCATATTACAGAGTTAAAGAAGTGGATAGCTACACATGGTTCATTCCGATTTCCCTTCTGCAAATTCCTTTGCTTTCCCTTTGTTCTTCTTCCTGCTTGTCCACTCATTTCACCACTTTCCTATCTACCACATTTTTACACCTTTAATATGTTCAAAAATAGAATCACATACCACACACATGGCCAGAAATGGCCCCTAAAAAGCCTTCACATTTTGTCCTCTGCATCTGTGCAGAGTTTGGCATCACACACCAATGCTGAGCGGCGGTGAATGGCTCTTCATGTCCTGGTGAGTTTTTGTCATCAGCCACACTAGTCCAGTTGCTTCTGTTTAATGTTGTTTAAACTCACTGCACTAAAGTAACACAGTATTAAAACAGAGTAAAGGCAGTACTTTGAAACATATGCTCTGACAGTTAGACTGAGATGCATCTCTCATCATTTCTTACCGTGATGATACATATTTAATCACCCACATATTGGAATTTGCAAAATGTATGATTTTTCATGATATATATGGATTACTGCCTAAAAATGAGTATCTGAAGTGACATCCATCCCCACTGATATGACATATTTAGCTACCCTTGTTCTGCTTGTCATAAGCCTGTTGTCCCTCTCCTAAGCCTTCTGTACCAGGTGTCACTCACCTCATGCTACACAGCACATAATGTTAATAATGCCAAAAGTCCAAAAACATGACCATTAATGTGCCATTAAAAAAACACTGCTAGGTGCCTTTTCATCTCTCCTTGTATTCACCCCATCACTCCGTCTGTTTATACATGTGCATCTATTAGGTTGATGGATGGTGTCTGCAGACTGACTTGACTGTATTGATGGATAATACTAACATATTACCTTAATTCAATAAACAGACGAAAATGAAGATGCAGCCAGCCAGATGAAGGAAAACCCCTATAACATTATTAATGAAGTGTTTGAAGAGGTTAATAGAAAAAGATACAGTGGCTATTTTAGACCACTACTAAGAAGAGTTACTAGTTGGGTTAATGCCAGTTTGAGTCAACTGTCACATAAAGATTATTCCCAGGCATGTATTACTGACTTTAACAGTGATTATTGTGAAATTACTTATATTCTCAAGAAAAACTGGGATATTTTTTCATGTTTTGATAATATGTGTGAAGTTTTGGGGAAGCTCCTGTAGTGGTTTACAGAAAAGCTAAGGCTTTCAAGCAATTTTTTGACCATGCTGTGAATGAACATGTGTATAAAACTAAAAAAAGTAGGTACATTCAAATGTGGGTTTTGCCCACAATGTAGGCTAATTTTGGAGAGTGATTCATTCTGTTATTATTAATGGGAGTAAAATAATTTGTATCATGTCAACTGTGATTCAGTGGGTTTATTTATGTTGCCTTGTGTCAACGTTGCAAATGTTTTTATGTAGGAAAAACAAAGAGATGAGGAAGAACATTTTATATGTGTGTATCACTTTAAGTATGGTTTTAACATTAAGTTTAGCCATGTGTATAGAGTGGTGGGGAATAGCATTTTTTATTGGTTTTTGCTAATGTGATTTTTTTCAAGAGTTATTTAAACCAAATGTGATTTACTGTTGCTTAGATTCTGAAGAAGTCTGTACAACAGACGAAAGTGCCAAATCTTTTGTATGAGTACTAAAGAATTTGGTTTTCCTTCATCTGGCTGGCTGCATCTTTGTTTTCATCTCTTTGTTGATTGGTTCGTGGTGGATTTGTGATGACCTTAAGTCAATAGTTTATCAGTGCTCATGTACTGTGGAATGTTTTAAAATCAACAGTAGGATTCTGTTTGTGACATATTCAGGCGATGATGAATGAAATCTTCATCTATGTGATATGAAAACTGTTCTTACTGTGACAAACCATACTGTACACACTTTTCGGGATATATGGCCATACGCAGATAAGTAGCATAGCTGCTGAGTCAGAAATAATCATTTTAAAACATGTATCACCTACTGTTATTTCTAGAAAGCTGTATACACAATTAAGTTAAGTTTTACAGTGAGGCCTGCAAAACAGATAATAGTTGTTCAACTGTATAGAGGTAGGCAGTTATAATAACAATCATGGAAGACACATTCTTTACTCTAGCCATTGTTTGTCACATTTGTAGTAGTTATCACATTTACTTAAGTAATGCTATCTTGCCACCATCTGTAAAAAAATTGAATGAGGTGGATTTGAACCCTGTTTTATCTGTTCTGTGACCATGAGCTTACTGCTCTTACACCTGCTAGCATAGTGAAAGTTAGGCAACAGGTGCATTTTGTACACTCATTATTGTCCAGAGGGCTGATGGCCATGTATCTCCACTTAGCCTGTATGCGCGAAGAAAGGCAAACAAAAATAAATATGAGTAGTTTCCCATTTAAGCAGAGAACTACATTTGCTTGTCACTTAACTCCATGAAAATGGGAAAGACAGTAGCAACAGTTCTTAATGTCATAAAAGTTATGACAACATTTTCAATACAAACTATAGGATGAACAGCATTGTTATTTGTCAGCTATTTCTCCACAGCATATATTCATTATTATTTCTCAGGTTCAAGTTGTATTCATGAAATGTGAATCCTGCACGTGCAATCTTTTGCAGAAATCAGTTTCTCAGTGATGCACTCACTACACAAACAGTTGTTTGGCATGTCTTACTATGGTTATTGCCCAGTTATCCTCCATCCCATCAAAAGGCATTCATAAACACAAAAAAGGGACAGGGCTTGTTTTTCACTGAAGGCATACATACTCAGACTCATGTGTGCCCTGCAGCAATGCACTTGCAAATGGATGTCTCAGTAATAGGTCTAATGTCAATTCCACTACAGCAATAAAGAACACAACTGCATTGTTACATTTCTTATGGCTTTATACTGACATTAGCTATTGGTCATCACTGATCAAAACACATTGATATTGTCTGTAAATCTATTAGTATTCAACATCAGCTCTTCAGAATATGAACACACATAAACACTTGCCTTCTTGCTGTTTCCAAACTGTGGTGTGTGTGTGTGACTGAGTGTGTTATGTACACAACATATTGAGAAACAGGTACATGTATGTATCATTTCTGCAACATACATTCATGAGAGCTTATTTCATATAGGCTAACAAGATGATTTTAAGAATTTTGTGTGTGCATAGTCAGAAGAGCATGAGTCTATATCCTAATGTCATCAGTCAAGTCTCACTGAGAACAACGTTTTGCAATGGTACATGACTACACAGCAATTTCAAACAGTCCTCGCAACATCTTCTTTACAACGTACTGTGATGATGTCATCTGCTATGAAGTGTTCTCTGAGAAGTAAAAAGGGGTCTATATCATATGAATGCTCATAATATTGAATGTACCGGTCCTCGAACTTCCTATTGTGGGGTCTGCTCCCCCCACATATCCCGCTAAATATATATTCCAACTCTGAGATCACAATACAGTGAGGAAAGGGAAAATATCCCATTCTTCACTGTACCGCGATCTCAGAAAAAGCACTTAGAGGTCCAGTACTTTCTATATTATAAGCGTTTGCAATTTGTGTAATTCGCTCATATGATATAGACCCATAAAAAGTCAGACTTGTGTTGTGGTATTAACATTAAGTACTGTGTTCCATAGTTTGTGTAACTTTGTAGGTTAGGGTTCTAATCTCACTGTAGTCAACTTATAAGTGTGTCTTCAGTTAGCACTCCTTCAGGAGACCATTTTAGAGCATCATGTGAGACACTCCTACTAACATCTTCTCCTCAAAAGACACTAATGATGTCATCTGCTATAAAGTAGTCTCTGACAAAATAACAGTCAGACTTGTGCCATGGCACTAGGGTTCAGTATGATATTCTCTAGCTTGTGTAACTACATAGGTAGGGGTTCTAATCTCAGTACAGTAAACTTGTATTTGTCTTCATTCAACTATCAGTCTGAAGGCAACAGCATGTGAGACCACAGCTATGTCATGCCATTCTACCCACTTCTTATTCTCAACAAACAATGATGATATGATCCCCTCTAAAGTGCACTTTGACAGTGCTGCAGTCAGATGTCTGTGTTGGCACGAGCATTGACTACTGTATTCTCTAGCTTGGGTAGCTAGATAGTTTGTGGTTCTAATCTCATAGCAGACATGTGTGTGCTCATTCAAATATGAGTGTGGGGACAATTTTACAAGAAGATGTGACTCCACATCTGTCACACACTCCTCCCAACATCTTCTTCTCAGCATTCAATGATGCTGTCATCCTCTATAAAGTGCACTGTGACAGTATAAAGTCAGACATCTGTGATGTTGCTACTGTTGTGTTGTATGAAATCCAATTTTTATACATACATAGGACTAATCTTCAAATCTGATCTCATTTAACTGATGTGTGCATGGTTGGTTGTATATTAAGGCTAGTATATGACCTTTTGAATCTCTTTTCATTTGAATTCCACTCAGGAGAACCTTTAACATAGCCCCATGAATCCAACATTCCCTTTTTGCCTCTGCCATCATAACATCCTTTCTGCAGAACATTGGAGGGTGTCATCATCTTAAAGATGTGTACACCCATTGTGAAGCACAACCTTTCCATGACCCTCTTCAACCCATCTGCAGACCACTGATGTGTGATTGCTTATTCTGTCATTGGTTGGTGTACATGTCACATATGGACAGAGGCTGTTTGTAATATAAGCAAACACAAACACACATATGCATGTTCCCATGCTATCTTACATCATATAGATATATTGATATTTGTTTAAATGCTACAATAATGGCTATGATTTTATATGATGTGCTGGCCATTAGCCTACTAATGTCCTATGACACTATAAAGATTGCACATTTCAATGTTGCTATCATCCACATATGCTATGATGAGATGTTAATATATGGTAGTTCTACAACAGTCTATTCCAGTCTGAGATTTGACATAATGTATTGATTACCACTGCTACCATTTGATTAAATGTTCTTTCATAGGTTCATAGGTTCATAGGTGTGTACTAGGCCAATGGCCCTGGAGTCTTTACAAGCCTAGCCCATAGAAGTGCCCTGGTATCATGCCATCATTAGTTCCTGGTGCCTTTATCAAGTAGAGCCACTGGAGTGATCCCTGGGAAGAGCTTTCTATTTCCCATCCACTCATCAAGATTTCTCTTGAAAAGGGCTAGTGAGGTGCTCTGATTGACATGTATGAGAATTCTATTCCAGAGCATGGGCAGTCTCTGGGTTATGAACCTGTCCCTCCAGCATGTTATATTGATTGTGGTAATGAGGTTCAGATCCATGGAGCATGTGGTGTGGAGGGATTGGGATTTCATTAGGTGTAACATTTCTAACAGGGCTGGGTCAGACATGGCTTTGTAAGTCAAGCAATGATCACCTCTTAATAGATGATATGAGACAAAATAAAAGCTGGAGTTGTTTGAGTCTGTCCATGTAGGGCATGTGTTTAAGGCCTGGAATCCTTGTTGTGAGGTACTTTTGTGGTCTTTCCAGCTGTTGCAGGTATTTAGTGAGGTACATGCCAAATGGGGCATTATACTCGATGATTGGTCTAATGAGGGAAGAGTAGATAGAGATGATGACCTCTTTCTTCCTGGTTGCAAAACCCTTGCTAATGAGATGTGCCACATAGAAGGACTTTCTGACCACAGTGGCAATGTGGTGGTCGAAGGAGAGGTTGCTGTCAACCTGTGTCCCCAGATCTCTTACAATGCCTTCAGTGTTCAGTGGGCTACCATCAATGTGGTAATTAGTGGGAACTGAGTTTTTCCCAAAGGAAATGATGACCCATTTTTTGGCATTAAGCTTAAGGCAATGGTTTCAACACCAGTCATTGATCTCAGTGAAGCCTTTCTGTAAGATGTCTACATCACTTGGGGAGTTAATAATGGCTTCCAGCTTGCAATCGTCGGTGAACTTGGTCAGCCAGAGTCTATTTGTGTTGGCCTGGACTTCTGAGAAGTAGATGCCAAACAGAAAAGGACCCAGGACCAATCCCTGTGGGACTCCACTCATGACTGGTTGGCAGTCTGACTTGGAGTCTGCTACTTTCACACTGTAGGTTATATCTGTGAGCCAATTTGCAACCCACCTAGTGATAGGGGTTGATGCCTAGTTTGGTGAGTCTATCAATGATTCCTGCTTGGGGAATGGTATCAAAGGCCATGGCCAGATTGAGGTAGGCTGTATGAACTGCCTTGCCCTCATCCACAGCTCTGGTGACTAACTCAAAGAAGTCAACCAGGTTGAGCAGGCTTGATCTACCCTTCACAAAAACAAATTGCGTGGGATCCAGAGTTTGGAGATTCCCTATAATCTTGTTAATTAGGTCCATGATGATGCGCTTCATAGCCTTACATATCAGACTCATCAGGCTAATGGGGCGATAACTCCCAGGGTCTGCAGGCGCACCCCTTTATGTAGAGGGATGACAGTAGCGGTGTGCCATTCTGTAGGGCAAAGCCTGAGGTGAGGCTGTGATTGAACAGAGCACACAGGTGTGGTGCCAGTTCACTTTGTAGTTCATGTAGAACACAGCCAGGGATATTGTCAGGTCCCATAGAAGCTGTATTCCTGGCCTTGGGCAATGCAGCTTTAACCTCTGCTGCAGTAATACTGGGTACCTGGCATTCTTCTGGTATTGTGATTGGTCCTTTAGGGGGGGTGAGAGGGGTAAAGCTGGCACTGAATCTGTCGGCCAGTATGTTGGCAACATCTGTTAGCTCAGTATAGGAGGTACTATTGTGCAGTAACTCAGAGCAAATCTGGGTATTGCCATGGAGATTCTTGATATAACTGTAGAAGGCTTTGTGGCTGTTTTTAGTGTCTGCTGCAATTCTGTCTTCATAGCTAGTTTAGAGGTTTTGATGAGGGATCTCAACTTTTTGTTGAGGCTAATAAGGGAGTTTTTCCAGTCTTGGGACTTCACCTTTTTCTGCAACAGTTTCACCTTTTTCTGCAACAGTTTCTTCCTTCTGTTGTAGAGTTTATTAATAGCAGGGGACCACCAGACTGGCTTCCTTTTTTTGGAGGAGAGCGTCTTGGTTCTGTTGGGTATAGCTAGTTCCATGCATTTGTGTATGTGTTCGTACAGTGCATTGGTGTATGATTTGGTGGTCATGCACCTATTTTCTATTTGCATGGCTGCCGTGAAGTTAGCCGCCTTTGTTTTTAGAAGCCCAAAGTCAGCTTTGGAGACGTTTTTCATGGTGGTTACCTTTACTGATGGTGTGGATGAGATGTGAATTTCCATAGTAATTAATTTGTGGTTGGATCTAACCAGGGAGGAATTGACTATTGGTGTTGAGCAACAGTTGCCCATGTTAGTAATAACCAGGTCAAGGATGTTGGTTCCTCTAGTGGGGGTAGGAATGAGCTGGTCCAGCGCAGTGGAATTAATGAATTCCAGGAAGCGTTAGGCATGTGCATTGGTGCATGAGTAGTTTTTCCCAATTGATCGAGGGGTAGTTGAAGTTACCCAGTATGAGAGTGTTGGGTTGGATCCTAATAGTTTTCAGGGTGCTTAGGAATATGGAATGAGAGTCTTGGGACATAAGAGCTGTAGTAATATGTCTCCTGAGAACTGTTGCCAAGGGATGAAGCTATCTATATTCTTTGCTTACTGAGGCGTATGTTCTTCTAGTGGAGTATATTAACATTCTACACAGTTCTCATTCAGCCATCACAGTGACACTTGCAGTATGGCACAGGTGCATACCTCTCAAGTGTACAGATTTTGCAGAATGCCCAGATTTTTGCCTCATATTTTTGGTCCGTTTTTCATAACATTGTGGTTTTCTGGCACATTAGTGGCAAATCATTAGAGGCTGAAGTTAGAAAATAAGGACAGACATTTGAGTTTCAGACTTCACACCCTTCAGAAAGTTTGTGCTAATCCAAAACCTGTTATTCTATCAACTTTCTACATTTGCAAGAGCAATATTTAAAAATTGTCCCTATTTTTGGGTCTTTTTCCCAGTTTTATTTACGGCTTTGTTCAAATTTCTTGCTCTAAGAAGTTGAGAGGTATGCACCGGTGTGCACGTGTATACCTACCATCGTGAAATGCTATGTGACATACAGCAATATTACATAATACTAATGACATGGGCACATACGTCTTGTTTCATTCACATATTGTAATGCTGGTATATGCACAAACATATAACCAGTTCAGATTCACTTTGAGCCTTGTGGGGATTCATTGTATGCACAAGTGTGTTGCTATTCACAAGGATTAATCAGGTGTTGCCCAGCAGCATTGTGTGGCTGTCAGCATTTGTGTCATTTACTCCTTTACATGACTCACATCCACCTCATTTGTAATGTGGCCATATATATATATATATAGTAATGGAGCCCTCACACACACTTTTCCAAAGGTAAACATATAGGCATATAATGTGCAAGTGATGTAATGTTGTGAAATAGGTAGAGTTGTATGTCTGTGTTAACAATTCCACTGTGTCATATGATGCATCTACCAGGTTGTATTTGGAGGTATTGCCATTAATCTTTTTTAAGTAAGTACAAATTCTTAAGGGGAATACACAGCTATGCCCACAGATGGTTGTGGATGGCACCAACAATACTCATCTGGAGGCAATAAACTTCATCCCCCCATCCCCACTGGTTGTCACCAAATGTGTACATGCAAACATTACTCAACATATTTTTCAAATGATTATCTGTGCGCTCTCTGAGACTAAAACACTGCATCAATGAACCTTGACAACATTCCAGATTGCCTTATCAATAAATTAAAACATAACCTAGCATACACAGTTGGAACCCTACCTAATCACACCATCCAGACAGGCTATTTTTTGGCAGAATGGTGGACAGCAGCAGTCATCCGTCTGAACAAGGGGTCACCATCACATGATACAGGATATTAATAGACACATAAGCCTGACTAGCCTTATCTGTAAAGCAATGGAATTAATCATCATGGACCTTATTAACAAGAACATAGGTAATCTCCTGACAGTGTAACCAGTCCATTTTTGATTTGTTAAATCTAGTTGACTTCTTTGAGAAGGTCAAAAAGACCATGGATGAGGTAAGGAATGTGTATCGTGAATAACTTGACCTGGCCAAAGCATTTGACACAATTTCTATATTCAAGTATTATACAGAAACTGTCTCACCTGGCCATAAACCATTACATCACCAAGTGTGTAGCCCAATGGATCACCAATAGGACACATGCTGTCAAAGTGTTTGAATTCACCTCTAGCAAGAGGCTAGTGACCAGTGCAGTACCACTAGGATTTTGTACTTCTTGTAAAGCATACACTGAGTTTATTGAATCTCCAAGTATGTCTAAGTGTCCAGAATTAGCTGGACTGCTGACCATCTGCACTTTTCCAGCAATTCTGTCCCCACCCAAAAAAACTACAAATAGACAAAAAGTGGTAATACCATAAAACAGCTCATGTGAAACAAAGATAAATATTTTTTCACTTATGCAGCTATACCTTCACATCTACATAGGGGACTGCACAGTCACATCTATGTGGGGGGACTGCATCTTCACATCTATATGGGAGACTGCAGCTTCACATCTATGTAGAGACTGTATCTTTATGTCTATGAGGGAGACAGCATCTTCACATCTGTATGGGGGACTGTATCTTCACATGTATTTGGGGGACTGCATCTTCACATCTATGTGGGGGGACTACATCTTCACATCTATATGGGAGACTGCAGCTTCACATCTATGTGGGTGGATTGCATCTTCACATCTATATGGGAGACTGCTCCTTTGAATCTATGTAGGGGACTGTATTTTTATGTCTATGAGGAGACAGCACCTTCATATCTATGTGGGGGACTGTATCTTCACATGTATGTGGGGGGGGGGCTGCACCTTCACATCAATGTGGTGAACTGCATCTTCATATCTATGTGGGAGACTGCTTCTTCACATCTGTGTGGGGTACTGCAAATTCACATCTATGTGGGGGATAGGACCTTCACATCTATGTGGGGTCTGCACCTTTGCATCTATGTGAGGGACTGCACCTTTACATCTATGTGAGGAACTGGACCTTCACATCTATGTGGGGGACTGCACCTTCACATCTATGTGGGGGACTGCACCTTCACATCTATGTGAGGGACTGTACCTTCACATCTATGTGGGGGACTGCACCTTCACATCTATGTGGGGGACTGCACCTTCACATCTATGTGAGGGACTGTACCTTCACATCTATGTGGGGTCTGCACCTTTGCATCTATGTGAGGGACTGCACCTTTACATCTATGTGAGGAACTGGACCTTCACATCTATGTGGGGGACTGCACCTTCACATCTATGTGGGGGACTGCACCTTCACATCTATGTGAGGGACTGTACCTTCACATCTATGTGGGGGACTGCACCTTCACATCTCTGTGGGGTCTGGACCTTCAAATCTCTAAACGTATGTAAGTTATTTGGAAACTTTCACAAGTTTATAAAAACATGCTGCTTGTAGACTAATTTAGAGAAAACTCTCCTTTTCAGTCCATTTCAGGATGACAGTCTTGGTGACTAGAGGTTTTTCAGGTCTCATTACTGCTCTGTGTCACTGAGGTAGAGATCATGGACTGTAAAGACCTACTAGGAATACAGAGTTCCTACCTACAATATCTGGTTTTATTATGATGTTCACGAGCATATGTTCCTGGATGTTAAATGTTTACATGTATCAACTCAACTGATACTGAGTGACATAACTAGAAAAATGTTTTATGCAAAATTAGACAGAATAAATGTACTTTTTGCTTTCATTTTATAATGCATGGCATATGTATTTGTAGACATGCAAAAACACATATATGCCACACTGGTAAGGCAAGTGCATCTATCTCACATTCTAACAAAAAAGAAGAAGAAATTTCTGTTATATTTTACATATCCAGAATAGCTGTGACATTAGACATAAATAAAAACAGGAGTCTTTAGGGATCAGTATTGGGACTCATACTGTTTATATGGTTATTATTTGCACTTTCCAGTAACAACTAACTGCTAGATCTGGAAGTAATCAAATTACATAAAGACGGGTTAGTGGTGTCATCATATTTTGATGTTGGCTGGACCAATCTTTACTTGGACAGACTTAAAATTTGAGCAAGACAGTAATGCCTGAGGTCTAGTTTACAGAAAAATCAAAGTTATGCTAACAAGTAACCAGCAAAAAGGAGGCTAGCACGAAGCAAGTACTCACTTAATAACAAAAGCACCAGAGGAGGAAGACAACTCAGTCCTTGCTGGAAAATCCAATTTATTGCCAATAAAACGACTGGACAACCATAAATTGATACAAGACAGTCCCAAGCACTAACGCTATGTCTACACACCTGCGTTTTCATTTAAAACACTTCTTCAGATGCAATACTACTCTACCCAACAATTCTTGCTTCTTATATACACATTCAATTGAATATAATTAAACAATTGAATAATTACATTTCAATTAATGCCACTTGAAATTCATCATTCTAGTTACAGCTTACTACAACCTTACCTTATTCAATACAATTAAAAACACACATAATTTCTAAGAAAACATATATACCAACATTTATAAATAAATTCTCATTGTAAACATTATATAAATTTAATTAATTAAATAATTTTCAATTTGAAAAAACAATTCTTTCAAACAACATAATACACTAAAAAATAAAATGTAAGAAATCTACCTTCCTCTTAACAAATTTAATTAGCCTCTTGCCCCCTCTAGTGTTCAAATAGAACTAGTACAATAATCCCTAACTTATTCAGGTTTATAATAGGAATTGGTTTATAATTGGAAGTAATCAAATTACATAAAGACGGGTTAGTGGTGTCATCATATTTCGATGTTGGCTGAACCAATCTTTACTTGGACAGACTTAAAATTTGAGCAAGACAGTAATGCCTGAGGTCTAGTTTACTGAAAAATCAAAGTTATGCTAACAAGTACTTGTAAACCAGAGAGATTGAGAGAGATTGTAATGAAACATACTCCACTATGCATAACTAAAACAAAGACCTATGTACTATGAGTAATAACGACATGATGTTTAAAAGCCACAGCACTATTTGCCATCATTTCAAGAACTAGGAGATTTAATTTAAGTGAAAACTATGGCCACATAATATATTCCTGACAGGTTTGCTTAAAACCTTTTTTTGGCCTACCATGCAATTCAATGCATCTTTCTATGGTTTTACCAAAGGTGACCTTCTTTTGGAGGAAGTCTAGAGAACATTTTCTAAATGAATTCTGTCCTGTGTGAACATGACAGGATTTATCCCTAGATTACACTATCTAAATTTGCACAGATTTATTTATTTTCGTTTGCTTACCAAAATAGTATGTCTAGGCTGAAACAACTCTTTTTCAGCAGAGTCTGTGAAGAAAAGCTCTGTTTAAACATAATATTAAGAACGGGTCAATTAAAATACATACCTGCAGAAATATAAAAAGCAAATTCTAAATAATACAGCAAAAAAAAAATCATAAAGGATATATTGCTATATAAACTGAAGGTAGTAATACAGTAATTGACAGTTGTCTGTGGGGGTTCAAAAAGCCTACATGATCATTTTTGACAGTGTGTGCATCACAGCAGAATATGCACATAGCCATGAAAAGTTTTAGATTCAGTAAACCCTGCTTAGAGATGCTCATTCATGGGAAAACAAGGAAACTTCCGTGGAATGCAAATTACAGCACAAGTATATGAATTGTATGCTAATGAAGCAAATCAACACGGCAGCACGATTTAACAAGCTGTAAAGCAACCATGTAGACTTCGTGCTCATGTTGGCTATGTAGTCAAAAGTTTTCCAAATACAGCTATGCAAGGAGTCTACATGGAAACAAGAGCAAGTAAATGTCCATACATTTGTAAAGAACAGACCCTAACATATAACATGTAACTCCACACACATTATGACATTATCAAACATGTTGGATGTTAGAAATTTTATTAACAATAGCAACAATTCCTTCATAAATGCAGATCTGCACCTCCACACCCAAATGAGCAATGTGCTCATAACTAATGCAGAGAGCTAAATGTGTAAACTGCATGAAACAGAATCCCAAACCTGCATTCCTCTGTGCAGATATATACCTCAGCAATACCCTCCCTTGACTGTACAAAATTGGTCTCCTCTTCAGTTTCCCTGCTTACATGGTTACCAACCGTGTAGATTCAGGGCTGTCAGCCCAGTAAAGATGCAAATGAGGTCAAAACTCATTAGAATTGCTGAATCCCAAAAACTTGTAACCACTTATGGATGTTCACTTCATGTAGGTACTTCCACAATGGTCATGTTGAATGCATGGTATGACATCAGGGGGGTATGCCAGGTTACACTAATAGAGGTGTGCATGTAGCACTGTGAAGTGTAAAAGTGCATGTAAGCAGTGCAAAATTCACAAGTTCTGTGTCATCCTCTTTATTGTTTGTTAAAATGTATCATATCTGTCTGCATTAAGTTAAAATTTATTTTTAATTTTTGTCTATGCACAATGTGGCGCTTAGCTTAACCATGGGTAATGGAGCAATGAATGGCAGATTTCTTGGTGCTTGTCACAAGAATATTTCTGTGGCAGCAAGTGTATGGTAGGGCTAGAGCATAGAAGGTATTGGGTTATGCTACAGAGTCTGCAACCTTCCATCCACTTTTTGAGCTGCATGTTTGTGTGATATCGCAGGCATGGACAAAAGTAAGAAGATCACCTGTGTTCACCTTATTTCAGCATCAGTGCATGCAGTGGTGCTTAGATGGGCATCATATCATGCACTAATGGGCATCAACAGAGTTGATTTATTCAGTAAGGTAGCAGATGTTTTTCATAGGTGCTAACTACAGCATAAACATGTTATTTTCAGTATGGTGGAGTTATTCAACAAGCTATAAAACATCCATGTAGCCTCCATTTTGATTTTTACTACATACTTCAATACCATAGGAGTAGAGACAAGGTAATTCTAGGCCTGAAATAAGGTAGGTACTGAACATAAAATGTTTTCTTTAATAATATTATGGCATATCATTGTATATCTTAATTTGGTGCAGTAATGAAGTAAATTGTGGTAGATTTGTACAAAAAGTACCTTAACATGTGATAGAATTTTCTTGGGTGGCAAAAGCCAGGGTACCTTTTTGGCTGGGTTTGTATAGGCCCCAGGGCCAATAGCCTAGTACCTACCTATGAACCTAAGAAGACACTTATTTTACTTATATGTGTCCATTACTAAAGTTATCTTTCTTATTTCTCGGGTTTTTCATTGTATTTTTTGCATAATGTGCTGCATAGTGCAAACAGTGGAAGCGAGTAATGGCTATGTTTATTTGGTTTGCTTGAAGTGTGGCAGACCACCCATGAAGCAGAGAGCCAAAAATAGTAACTGGATACATTCAATTAATGCTTTTGGAGCCTGGAGTACAGATGGTACTGGGCTCTTGTACAGAGTGTGCAACATTTGCTTTACTGCTGTGATATTGCAGTTTACAGCAATGAAGTTCAACACAGACAACAGGTGTAAGTGTAGGACTGCCATACACATGGTCCTGAGTTCTAATACATTATATTCCATATAGTATTATTTTTACAATGTTAGCAATGCGGCTGATGTTTGCGCACCACTTACCTATGTGCAAACAGGTGTACACTTTGCTAATCATCTCGCAAATCTGCTGCTCACTGCACTATGGAACTGTATATATGATGCTTTGTTACTGGTGTCTATTGTCCATTTCCTTTGTGTGCTATAAAACTGCATGTGGAAACATTGCAGATTCAGGGAACATTCTAAGTATATGTCATATATTCACAGTAGCAACAGAAAAATTAAAACAAACTGAAATAAATAAAACAAAATCCACGTCAGCAGAACCAGCAGCAAAAAATCCAATGTTAAGTGTTTTATTAACATCCACTTTTCGTTCAAAAAGACTGAACTTCTTCAGACAGACATCAAAAGGTAGAAAATGTAAAAAAACTCCTTAAATACACAATTAACAACACATGATGCATTTGAATGGACCAACCAGCTGGTTAAAACTCATTGACATCAATGTGTGGGAAAAAGCTGATCTCAAAATTTCTTAAAGTACTACTGCATACAAAAGTCGAATCTATGAAAAATGTGTTTTAAAAACAAAACAAAATGGAAATATATATAAACATAAAATGTTTAAAATGTTTGAAACCAAAAAACATAGTATATAAAACCTTTTTAATGACAAAAGGTAAAAAGTAAAAAATAATAAATGAAAAGTAGTAATAATAAAATTACCTCTGCATACTTCTAAGTTTCAAAATGCAAGCTAAACTTACTCTGTTATTGAGACCTGGAAGTCTATATGAACAGAGTTTCAGCTGCCAAATCACTTCTAGGCACTCTAATAATAGTTGCAAAGGACCCCCCCCGATGTCAAAGGAAACCTGTCCTAACACCCTAAAAGTAAACCTGTGCTGAGGGTGATCATTAACATGTTTCGCCAAAACATTTTCACACTTGTTTTTCCTAATACAGTATAAATGCTCATAGATTCTTTCATTAAAACCTCTGTCAGTCTTGCCCACATAAAATGCTGGGCAAGATTGTCAGCAAGCCAAATAAACAACCGATCGAGATTTACAGTTGAATCTACCAACAGTGGAGAAAGAAGACCCAGCAATTTTAAAGCTCGAACCAGTGGCAATATGCCTACACATGTTACAACTCTCACATTTGAAAGTGCCCTCTATTCTAACACGAGTGTCCTTTTTTGTTTCTAATATCCATTTGAGGTTGTCACCCCTCCTATACATAAACCTAGGCAAAGTACCAAACCTGGCTTGTAAGGCATCATCACACAAGAAAATACTCCAGTTCTTGACAACCACCTCCTTAATTAGCTGAATCTCAGCACTGTAATTGGTGATGAATGAGATAGAAGTGTCAACTTTCTTGCTGTCTAAAAAGACTTCAGGCATAACTGGAGATAGATGTTCTAGTGAACAACTTGTGAACGAACTGCTTTGTAAAATAGGTTTATAAACACCCCCATACCTTTTCGTCTGGACCTCAGTAACCAGGTCATGAATAAACTTGTCTGGGTAACCTCTGTGTAGAAACAATCCCTTAATAAACTCACATTCTTCTAAAAAGGATTCATCGTCAGTTACCATTCGAGCAGCGTGCACAAATTGCCCCTTGACTACCCCTCTTTTCTGGTGCCCAGGATGGGCACTGGTGAAGTGTAACATGGTGTTAGAGTAGGAACTCTTCCGAAATATTTTAGCCTTAAAGCTACCAGCAGAAATGTCTTTATATAAGTCTACATCCAGATAAGAAATTCTAGAATCAGACTCTACAAATGTGAAGTTCAAAAAAGACGTGCTGGAGTTGAGATAGTCCATGAAGGTTCTCACATCATTAATTGAACCTTCTGTCAGTATAAAGATGTCATCCAAAAATCTGGTGTAAAAATCGATTTTGAACTGACCGTTGTAATTGCCAAGCACATATCTGTGTTCCCATTCAGCCATAACAATGTTGGCAAAACTGGCCCCTACTGGTGAGCCCATGGCTACACCAGTCTTCTGTAAATATATCTCTCCCCCAAATGTTACAAAGTTGTACCTCAAAATGACATCTAACAGTTCCTGCACCAATCTGATTTCTACACTGCTAGCATTGTGATGCAATAAACGGTCAGTGACCCAGTCTATCCCTGTGGCATGAGGAATAGACTTATAGAGGTCTTTTATGTCTATTGTCAAAAATCTATGACCTCTCTTGAATTCTAAAGCACCTATGGCTTTCAAAAAATCCCAAGAATCTTTACAAATGTGTGTTTCCTTTTCAACATATTTTTTCAATATGTTGTCCACATACTTGGCTATCGGGTAAGTGATTGAACCCCTAGCATTAACCAATAGCCTCATGGGGGGGTTGTACACATCTTTATGGATCTTGGGCAATCTGAAAACTGTTGGAATCTTAGGAAACGAAACAGTCAAATATTTCAACACATCTTGTTCTATAACATTTTCTAAAAACAAATCCTTCAAGAAAATATGGATGCCCCTCTACGCTGCATTCAATTCATTAATGCTAGATAGTGTATAAGCATCCTGCAATAACATGTGGATGAGGCAGTTTTCATAATGACAAGTGTCCATTTGTACTAAACCACCCCCCTTGTCCAGTTTAAGGATCCTGACAGGTAAACTTTTTAAAGTGTCCAACAAGTCTACTTCGTCATCAGTCAAGTTTTTGTTCAAAAGTGTCCTAGAACAGTTGACCAAGTTTCTAATTTCAATTTCACACAAATGTTCAAATAAAAAAAGTAAAGGGTGGATAGGGGGGTTGAATGTACTTGGGACTCTCAAAGTTTTTTTGTCTAAAGCAGTATTACCAAAAATTAATAATAAATTCAACCTGCGTATAAACAACTTCAAATCAAGTAGTGTGTATGCTAGGTTAAAATGTCTCCATGGAACAAAAGTAAGACCTTTTGAAAATAAATCAGACATCTCCATAGTGATTGTAAAACTCGAATAGTTATAAACAAAAAAGTCTCCAAAACTGTTACTGATAATGTCAGGATTTGTCCTTCTTGTTACTTCTGAAAAGGATTCTTGCTGTTGTTCCTGTAATGGCTCCTCGTGTTGTAAAACCTCTGGTGGTTCTGTCCCCGGTTTGAGGAAAAAGACGGTGTAGGACGAGAAATCTCCTCATCCCTACCACCATCAGTTACAACATTTTCTGTAGGAACAACATCCTCCACACCCTCTCCAGTGGCCGGCCTACTGGAACTAGCTGTCTGCCTCATAACCCCATTAGTTAGGTTAATAGGAGCACCTAGACTGTTGCCAACACTCTGAGAATGTGGGGGGGGGGTATGCAGTTAGTTTGTTTTATGCATCTATGTCTCTTTTCAGTTTTTTCATTTTCATCTCCATGTTATGAGATATCTGTTGGTCTATAGTCGAGAAAATTTGTTTATACTCATAATTATACCTGTTGAAATCTACATGTGACTTGATATTAGTGTCCAAAATTTCAATTTCAGCACTCAACTGATCTATAAATTTCTGATAAAATTTCACCATTAAGTCCATTAACTCATGTCCATGTCTATCAAACAAACTGATCAGCTCACTGTGGAACTCTGAACCAGCTATCAGTCCAGTGGGGTACTGCCAAGAGCGCAAGCCCTTTGGCACAACCCCCACTTTTTTACATTCATTAAAATAGGAAATCTCTAACTGAAGCTTCTTTACCTTTAAAGATTTGTGGTCCAAGGTCTTCAAAAAGTCCACTAAAAGAGCTTCTGGTGTCCCTGTGTCACTGAACGCAAACCCGTTCCTGTTCTCAAAAACTGGGAGTTGCTCATTCAACCAAGATGTAACATTAAGTGGGTCTCCAGTTCGGCTCAGAAATGAACTGGTCCTGGAATGTTCACTGGTAGGTCTAGGATGTACAGGAACCCTTGAAACAGTTGAGGTGGAACTTCCACTGTCCTCGCGGTCATTCGACCCATCACTGGTGTCAGCTGTCGCCACAGAAGCTGAACCAGCTCCAAGAACGTCTTCTGCCAAATTGTCAGCACTTCCCTTGACTGCTACTAGCCCATCCAAATGTTGAGAAAGCACATCCATCCTTTCATTAAGCTTTTTGACCATATTAGTGAAAGAAACCAGTGCAGAATTGTCCAAACAAGCACCTTCTTCCAGTTCCATAACTGCTACCGGTTAAAACTACTGGTAGTGGATGCAAAACAAACAAACTGAAGCAACAGAAAAATAAAAACAAACTGAAATAAATAAAACAAAATCCATGTCAGCAGAACCAGCAGCAAAAAATCCAATGTTAAGTGTTTTATTAACATCCACTTTTTGTTCAAAAAGACTGAACTTCTTCAGACAGACATCAAAAGGTAGCAAATGTAAAAAACTCCTTAAATACACAATTAACAACACATGATACATTTGAATGGACCAACCAACTGGTTAAAACTCACTGACATCAATGTGTGGGAAAAAGCTGATTTCAAAACTTCTTAAAGTACTACTGCATACAAAAGTCGAATCTATGAAAAATGTGTTTTAAAAACAAAACAAAATGGAAATATATATAAACATAAAATGTTTAAAATGTTTGAAACCAAAAAACATAGTATATAAAACCTTTTTAATGACAAAAGGTAAAAAGTAAAAAATAATAAATGAAAAGTAGTAATAATAAAATTACCTCTGCATACTTCTAAGTTTCAAAATGCAAGCTAAACTTACTCTGTCATTGAGACCTGGAAGTCTATATGAACAGAGTTTCAGCTGACAAATCACTTCGAGGCGCTCTAATAATAGTTGCAAAGGACCCCCCGTGATGTCAAAGGAAACCTGTCCTAACACCCTAAAAGTAAAACTGTGCTGATGGTGGTCATTAACATGTTTCGCCAAAGTATTTTCACACTTGTTTTTCCTAATACAGTATAAATGCTCACAGATTCTTTCATTAAAACCTCTGTCAGTCTTGCCCACATAAAATGCATTTTAACCTAACATACACACTACTTGATTTGAAGTTGTTTATACGCAGGCTGAATTTATTGTTAATTTTTGGTAATACTGCTTTAGACAAAAAAACTTTGAGAGTCCCAAGTACATTCAACCCCCCTATCCACCCTTTACTTTTTTTATTTGAACATTTGTGTGAAATTGAAATTAGAAACTTGGTCAAATGTTCTAGGACACTTTTGAACAAAAACTTGACTGATGATTGTTGGACACTTTAAAAAGTTTACCTGTCAGGATCCTTAAACCGGACAAGGGGGTGGTTTAGTACTAATTGACACTTGTCATTATGAAAACTGCCTCATCCACATGTTATTGCAGGATGCTTATACACTATCTAGCATTAATGAATTGAATGCAGCGTATAGTTGCATCCATGTTTTCTTGAATGATTTGTTTTTAGAAAATGTTATAGAACAAGATGTGTTGAAATATTTGACTGTTTCGTTTCCTAAGATTCCAACAGTTTTCAGATTGCCCAAGATCCATAAAAATGTGTACAACCCACCCATGAGGCTATTGGTTAACGCTAGGGGTTCAATCACTTACCCGATAGCCAAGTATGTGGACAACATATTGAAAAAATATGTTGAAAAGGAAACACACATTTGTAAAGATTCTTGGGCTTTTTTGAAAGCCATAGGTGCTTTAGAATTCAAGAGAGGTCATAGATTTTTGACAATAGACATAAAAGACCTCTATACGTCTATTCCTCATGTCACAGGGATAGTGTGGGTCACTGACCGTTTATTGCATCACAATGCTAGCAGTGTAGAAATCAGATTGGTGCAGGAACTGTTAGATGTCATTTTGAGGTACAACTTTGTAACATTTGGGGAGAGATATATTTACAGAAGACTAGTGTAGCCATGGGCTCACCAGTAGGGGCCAGTTTTGCCAACATTGTTATGGCTGAATGGGAACACAGATATGTGTTTGGCAATTACAATGGTCAGTTCAAAATCAATTTTTACACCAGATTTTTGGATGACATCTTTATACTGACGGAAGGTTCAATTAATGATGTGAGAACCTTCATGGACTATCTCAACTCCAGCACATCTTTTTTGAACTTCACATTTGTAGAGTCTGATTCTAGAATTTCTTATCTGGATGTAGACTTATATAAAAACCTTTCTGCTGGTAGCTTTAAGGTTAAAATATTTTGGAAGAGTTCCTAGTCTAACACCATGTTACACTTCACCAGTGCCCAACCTGGGCACCAGAAAAGAGGGGTAGTCAAGGGGCAACTTGTGCACGCTGCTCGAATGGTAACTGACGATGAATCTTTTTTAGAAGAATGTGAGTTTATTAAGGGATTGTTTCTACACAGAGGTTACCCAGACAAGTTTATTCATGACCTGGTTACTGAGGTCCAGACTAAAAGGTATGGGGGTGTTTATAAACCTATTTTACAAAGCAGTTCATTCACAAGTTGTTCACTAGAACATCTATCTCCAGTTATGCCTGAAGTCTTTTTAGACAGCAAGAAAGTTGACACTTCTATCTCTTTCATCACCAATTACAGTGCTGAGATTCACCTAATTAAGGAGGTGGTTGTCAAGAACTGGAGTATTTTCTTGTGTGATGATGCCTTACAAGCCAGGTTTGGTACTTTGCCTAGGTTTATATATAGGAGGGGTGACAACCTCAAATGGATATTAGAAACAAAAAAGGACACTCGTGTTAGAATAGTGGGCACTTTTAAACGTGAGAGTTGTTCATAGGTTCATAGGTTCATAGGTTGGTACTAGGCTATCAGCCCTAGGGCCTATACAAGCCTAGCCATAACAATTCCCTGGCTATTTCTTCCCACATTATTTACTTTCCTGGACCCCTGACTAGCAGGGCGACTGACGTGATCCCTGGGGTGAATTTCCTTTCTCCCATCCAATCGTCAAGGTTGTAACATGTGTAGGCATATTGCCACTGGTTCGAGCTTTAAAATTGCTGGGTCTTCTTTCTCCACTGTTGGTAGATTCAACTGTAAATCTCGATCGGTTGTTTATTTGGCTTGCTGACAATCTTGCCCAGCGTTTTATGTGGGCAAGTCTGACAGAGGTTTTAATGAAAGAATCTATGAGCATTTATACTGTATTAGGAAAAACAAGTGTGAAAATGCTTTGGCAAAACATGTTAATGACCACCCTCAGCACAGATTTACTTTTAGGGTGTTAGGACAGGTTTCCTTTGACATCAGGGGGGGTGCTTTGCAACTATTATTAGAGCACCTAGAAGTGATTTGGCAGCTGAAACTCTGTTCATATAGACTTCCAGGTCTCAATGACAGAGTAAGTTTAGCTTGCATTTTGAAACTTAGAAGTATGCAGAGGTAATTTTATTATTACTACTTTTCATTTATTATTTTTTACTTTTTACCTTTTGTCTTTAAAAATTTTATTTATTTATTTATTTATTTTACATTTGTTGACCGGGCTAGTCTAGCTGGACATGCATCCGTTTTCAGCAGAGGCCCGGGGAGAAAAGCTCCAACACTAGCAGTAAACAAAAATTAACATAAAACAACGATATGAATAAAAAAAGTACAAAGGTAGCCTTGTTTAAAAACAAATGACAAAAATAGACAATTATATAGGAATAAAATTAAAGGATATGCATCATATTAAAGTTAGACTAACAAAAACAGATATGCAAAACACAAAGATAGAATTGCATAAGAGAAAGAATTTATAGTATAGCCTATTTCTAAGATGTAAAATGTCAAAAATTGAAAGTCTTATTTAGAAGCATAGTCAGGGGAGGGGAGGAAAGTTAGGAGTAGAGGAGAAGCGATTTCAGTCGGGATTAGCACAAGGACAAAGCCACTGAGTTTTAAGATGTTCTTTGATATGTTTTTTTGAAAAGAGAGGTAGAGTTTTGGTTAGATATTTCATGAGGGAGTTGATTCCAGGCTTTTCCTGCAGTATTTGAAAATAGTGAGTCCCCAGCTTTATTGTAAGATTTAGTCAAGGATACTAGGAGTTTATTAGCAGAGCGTAGTGTAGCTAGGTTTTTATAAGGTGAAATCAATTTAGTAAGGCTAGGGGTATCATCAGGGTAGAAAAGGGTCTTATGAATGATAAGTAACTGTTGATAGAGTAAGTGGTTATTCAGTTCTAACCAATCTAGTTGTTTGAGGTTAAGACAGTGGTGAGTTCTGAGGGGAGTAGCAGTAATCAAAGTATAAAAAGGTTTTATATACTATGTTTTATGGTTTCAAACATTTTAAACATTTTATGTTTATATATATTTCCATTTTGTTTTGTTTTTAAAACACATTTTTCATAGATTCGACTTTTGTATGCAGTAGTACTTTAAGAAGTTTTGAGATCAGCTTTTTCCCACACATTGATGTCAGTGAGTTTTAACCAGTTGGTTGCTCCATTCAAATGTATCATGTGTTGTTAATTGTGTACTTAAGGAGTTTTTTTACATTTGCTACCTTTTGATGTCTGTCTGAAGAAGTTCAGTCTTTTTGAACGAAAAGTGGTTGTTAATAAAACACTTAACATTGGATTTTTTGCTGCTGGTTCTGCTGACATGGATTTTGTTTTATATATTCACAGTAGATACATGTCTTGTTGTCCCCTTCCCCCCAAGCAGTAGAATTCTGGGTCTCAATATTTTTTACACACATATATCAACCACGCTACAAGATGTAATATATAATGTTGTGTTCTCCCTCATGAACAGGGCCAGTCGGTGGTGCTGACAACCTTGTTCTGCTAAACTCCAACATCCAACTATGTTCAATAAGGGTACTTGTGTTTTTACATAGCTAGGCTTCTAAACACCTAGGACACACTCTACAGTAAGGCTACTGACCTCATATGAACCTATGAATCTATGTGCCTATGCAGGCTTCCCAACCCATTGTCCCTCACATGGCCTGCTGATGTCATCTACCATATGTTCTCCTGCAGCCATTTAAAAGTCAGACTTGTGCTGTGGTGCTTGCATAAAGTACTGAGTTGTGTAGTCTGTGTACTTAGGTAGGGGTTCTGTTATCGCTGCAGTCAGCTATGTGTGTGTGTGTGTGTGTGTGTGTGTGTGTGTGTGTGTGTGTGTGCGTGTGTGTGTGTGTGTGTGTGTGTGTGTGTGTGTGTGTGTGTGTGTGTGTGTGTGTATGTCCAGCCAGAAGAGCAAGTGTGTATCTTGGAGTTACCACCTCAACCCCATAAATTGACAGCATTTTGATACCTGCACCTGCCTACACATCTATTTCGGGCAGGCCTTCCATATTCTTCTCTCCAACTTGCACTGCTGATGTCATCCACTGTAAGTTGACCTGCAGCAATGTAAACGTCAGACTGTGCCGTGGTGCTTGCGTAGAGTACTGTGTTCTATAGTCAGTGTACTTAGCTAGGTAAGGGCTCTGTTCTCACTGCAGTCTGCTAAATGTGACTATCTCTACTCAGCAGATTAGACATGCCATCCTACAGTTACTTCACCAATGGCATGATTTGCTAGTCTTTTAATGCTTGCACAAGCCTACACATCCATTTCATGCAGCCCTCCGAACATCTTGTTTTCCACAGGCCTGCAGATGTCATCCACTATAAGCTGACCTGCAGCCATTTAAAAGTCAGACTTATGCCATCCTGCTTGCATAAAGTACAGTGTTCTTTAGTCTGTGTACTTAGGTAGGGGTTATATTCTGACTGGAGCCAAGTGTGTGTGTGTGTGTGTGTGTGTGTGCGTGTGTGCGTGTGTGCGTGTGTGCGTATGTGTGTATGTGTGTGTCTGTGTGAACTGTTATCTGACATTACAGAGAGCCTTTTACACCAGCATGTGGGAAACTGTTGTCACCATATGCTTAACAAGCAATGCTGATGCAATCATCTGTATCAGATTATTGCATATGTAGCCATCCCACCAGGGGAGGATCAGACCCTGGCCTGGAGCCCAGGCAGACATCACCTTAGGTTCATAGAAGGATACTAGGCTATTGACCCTAGGGCTTTTATAAGCCTAGCCATGTTATACCATTGTTCCCTTATTGAACAAGTTATATGGTCAATATTTGCAGCACAAGTGTATGATCAGCACTAACTGTCCTTGTCCAAGAGGGACATGGGTGGCACAACCACGGTAAATGTTTGGTCTCCCATCCAGTTGTCTAGGTTATGGTTAAATAGTGTCATTTAGAAGCTCTGTTTTATGTGAATTGGGAGTTTGTTCCAGAGGACTGTCAATCTCTGGGAGAAATATCTGTCTCTCCAGCATGTCCTGTTAATGGTGCAGGCTAGGTTAAAATCCCTAGAGTGAGTGAATCTTATCCCATGTGACCTGTGGTTGTGCAGCATTTCCATTAGGGCAGGGTCAGAGACTGCTCTATAGGCCAGGCATAAGTCGCCTCTCAACAGCCAGTAACATCTCTATGGGACTACTAATGATATGGCTTTTGATGGTACTTGTCTTTTGGTATGTTTGGATGTGGTATCATTATTTACTAATATACCACATGACACAGGGATTGAAATGGTCAGGGATTTTTGTCAACTAAGGAGGTTGATGATGTACAAATTGATATGATCTGTTTGTTCCTTGAGGTTGTACTTGAAAATAATATTTTTAAATATGAAGATCGTGTGTTTCTACAGAAAGTTGGCATAGGTATGGGCACTAGTTGTGCCAGTAGCTATGCCAACATTGTGATGGCTCAATGGGAGAATAAGTATATTCTACAATCTCCTTATGCACCTTGTATTAGAGCATATAATAGGTTTGTGGATGACCTCTTTTTTGTCTGGGTGGACACAGATGTACGACTAATGGACTTTATAAGTTATGTCAATAAGACTACCTCCTTTTTTGAAATTCATTCATAGGCTGTCTAGTAAAGAAATTGATTTTCTAGATGTTAAACTGATTGTTAATGAGAGTTGTAAGCTGACCACTACACTGGTTAGAAAAGAATGTAGGAGAAATGCTATGGTACATCGCAGTAGCATGCACCCTGGACATATATTCAGGAATGTAGTGAAAGGACAGGGTATGCGTGTCTCTAGACTGAACAACAAATATGATTTATATAATAGTGATGTTAGGAAGTTGAAACAAGATTTTGTATGCAGGGGTTATAGAGAGCAAGAGGTCGATATAGCACTCCAAGAGAGCTTTATAGATAGAGAAGGTAGGACTCACCCTTTTTACTCTGATATAAATGATTTAGGGGCTATTAATTTCTTGACAAAGGAGCTAGTGCATACTAGAAAGGATGTTTTTTTATCCCTGCATTACACTAGTGATGTTAACAGTATCCTACGTATAGTAAATGACAATTGGCCTATTTTACTTCTGGATGAATCTCTGAAAAAAGTAGTTGGTGATAAACCTAGCTATGTTTTTAAGAACAGGAAAAGACTCAAACAACAGTTATGTTATAAGAAAAAGCCCCAAAGTGGTAGTATTGGTAACATCTTGGACTCAGGAACTAGTAGATGTATCAATTGCAATTTTTTGTAAATATATAGATGTCTCTACTGATTTTGTTCATCCTGTTACTCATATTAGATATGATTTCGGAGTGAGGGCTAATTGCAGAAGCAGGGAACTAATATATTTGGCTAGCTATAGAGTATGTAACTGTTTCTATATAGGTAAAACAAATAGGTCCCTAATGGAGCACATTAGAGAGCATCAGTATAGCATTAATAGACAAGATTTACATAATGCCTTAGCTAAACACTGTATAGAGTTTGGGAATGAACATGTTTTTGGTTTTTAGAGTAGTAGAAATGGTTACACCTAGTGCCCGGGGTGGAGATCTCAAGAACTACACTGAGGGACCTGAGTTACACTGGATCATTAGTTTGCAGGCTGAGAAATATCCAGATATTAATGGTAGGACATCTATTAAACCCATATTGAAGGGACGGGGTCTTTTTAAATGAGTGATGTATTTGACTGCTGTGTGCTTGTTATTGACTGGTTTGAACTAATGATTTAATGCACTTATTTGTATAAATGTATGTGCTTTTACTATGTGTTATGGTCTGATGAAGCACAGCTGTCTGTTTGAAAGTGCTTACCTATTTATTATAACAGTTTTAAAGATATATTAAAGCAGTTTTATTTATATGCTTCTGGCTGTGGCTGTGGCTTGGTGTTTATCATTTCTTTTTGAATTTTATAAAAGTAAACAAAGGGAAAGGCCAAGACTGAATCTTATTCCAGTAATCCCCAACTTACTGGGTCCTTGGATGCACACTTCTGCCACAAGGTTGCAGAGGGGGCCTTCTTAATCTAAGAGGGCTGCCTTTAGTGCTCAAATGATATCAAACAGTCTAGACTGAGCAAGCCTAAATCTAGCCTATGCTATAAAATGCAGAATTGCCAGAAATTCAAAGTGCAGAAAATCACAACAGCAAAAAAAAAAAAAACAGTTTAAATAAAGCAGCAAGTCAGTAGAATACATCAATAATAGTGAAGGCTACAAACTTTCCTAGTGTGAAATAAAGTAAGATACTTTCAGAATAACAGACACAATAAGCCTTCAACTAGCAATTCCCAGCTTAGAGGCGTGTAGGCTATCCTCTCCTGCCACAAGAATCTACACCATAAACCTTCATAATGTAAAATAACTTTTGGAGGTGAAGTGCTTAAACCATAACAAAGACACTTAGAACAACAGGCATAATAAGCATTCAACCAGCAATTCCCAGCTAAGAAGGGCAGAGGCTACCATATCCTCCCACAAGATTGTAGACTACAAACCTTCTTAATATAAGACAACTGGCCTGAAGCCAAAGTGCTTAAACCAAAACTAAGAGGCTTAGAATAACAGTTACAATTTAATGTGATGCCAGAAAGATGACAGTGCCATGTCATTTAATCTACCCACATACATCATGTCATGGTTAGTAGGGCCTGTGTTATCTTGATGAGAAAGCCCTGTGGTCTGTCCAGCTGCTTCATGTGTCTGGTGAGGTTTATGCAAAAGAGAGCATTATACTGTATTACTCTTCTGATAAGCTTGACTACAGTGCTGTCATACAGTACTGAGATCTGAATGTGATTGCATGTTTTATGATGTGCAGCATACATATATACTAGAAAATATTAAAGAGAAAAGTTATAAAGTAACGATACACATTGCAGTTCTCTACTTCACAACCCTTACAGGAGAATGCACTATAAAGTACTGACATGATGATGCAATCCACTATATAATTTCAATTGAAAATATAAGTGACAGGTACAATTATCAATTCAACAACACAAATACAGATATACTAGGCACTAATGTAGCTATGCTCCCTGTGCATCATTCACAAAGCTTTTGTATCCCTGAATCAAAAAGAGAGAAAACATGGATATGGCACAGTTATCATCACTTGCAGAGGGTGTTGTGTGTGGGGGGCAGGAGGTCTAGGCTGACACAAAAGTGAGTGTGTGTGAAGAAGAAATAGAAGCAGGCAGGCTGGGTATGTGTCTGTTGGCATCCTCCATGTTCATAGGTTCATAGGTAGGTACTAGGCTATTGGCCCAAGGGCCTACATAAGCCTAGCCAGCAAGGTTCCATAGCTTATGCTTATTTGTCTGAGCCACTGTCCAGCAGAGACACAGAAGTGATCCCCGGAGTGTATTTCCTATTTCCCATCCACTCATCAAGATTTGTCTTGAAGAGTGCTAATGAAGAACTTTGCTTGACATAGATGGGTAGCTTGTTCCAGAGTATAGGAAGGCTCTGGGACAGGAATCTATCCCTCCAGTGTGTCCCTTTTATTGTGGTGACAAGGTTTAGGTTCCCTAGAGCGTGTAGCTCAGAGGGATTGGGATTTCTTTAGGTGTAGTGGTTTGTGAGAGTCTGCATGAACACAGCCAAGCTCAGTTTGAGCTCTATGTCTTGGTATGTTGGACAGGTGTGAGCCATGCATGGTATAGGTGGCATTTCATTGTTGTCGCCCCCTGACCATAAGAACTGGCTCTGCCAGGAGTTGCACTGACACCTCCGTGCCCAAGGTCAGATGCAGTGCTGCTATCTGAGCATGACTGGTGTCTGCTGGATGTGTTCCCTTCACAGGGACACCCAGGACCATGACCCCATGGTTTACCACATCTGGGTGTGGACAGCACATTCACTGATGGACCAGTGGAAGTACTGTTACTACAGGAGAGTTATCAGGCACAACCATGTTGGCTATCAGCAGATGTTGTGACTGACCTACACCCATGAGAACACTGTTCCCCTCCCAGCAGATGTTCCATAACAAACAAAAACTGCTCATTCCATAACAGACACCCCTCAGTCAATGTGTCATTCATCTACCTAGTGAATTGTTGACACGGTGGAGGTAGTCACACATGTCAGACTGTGCCACATCCACAACCCTGAGCATTTGTCTGGACCAACTTTCTGAATGTGTCTGTGCTTCCAAGATGGCCCTAAACATACATTGAGTGACACTGGAAGAGACACCTGCACCAGATGGAGACGGGACAGTAGTCCCTCTCTGAGCACCCTTATTAACCCTCATGCATGGCACCTTGCCAATACTTTGGCTACAACCAGACTAAACAGGCACTATAGCTGCAGTAGCTACACTTCCCTGTTCAATGTCCTCACCCTCTACCTGCCCTATCTCTATGGACTCAGTGGACTGGGTAGGCATAGGCCTACTGGGTGTGTCCTCAGCAAAAGAAGAGGGTGGCCGGATGTCAACCTCTGCACCCCCCAACTTTACTTCAGTTTCACCACCATCATCATCAGTGTCTGATGAGACATTGACATCAGGTGGCACAGGGCCCACACTCCCACTGTCATGATCATCTATGATATAAAGGGAGAAAAACAGGCATAGATTAATAGCTGCACTACTATGGTGCAATATATGCTAAACAACTAACAGTGCTGCCACTATTACAGACAGTACAGTAATACACATAACAGGCCTAAAATGACACATTATGATATTTCTATAAATTGATCTGCAGTACCGAAATAAATTTATTTGGCTTATCATCTGCAGGAAGCATATGTCGCTGGATTCCTGACAGTCCTGAAATAAGTTAAGCAAGAGGTGAGGGCAACATCATCACATTTAACAGTAAGGCATAGGATACTACATTTACTCATCTATATCTGCATGAAGTGTATGTAAAAGAAGAATGTGGCTGACAACTCAAAACTGAGCTTATCACTGTACTAATCTTCAACCCCCCCCCAAAAAAAAAGACACGTGATACAGAACTAACTTTTATTTCAATTTGTTTTTCTATACAATAGTATTCAACTGGTCATATAACAAAGCCTACCTGGAAATTGTTCCTGGGACTGAGAAGGAGTGGCACCCTTGTCAATGACATGTTGTGGCCCACTCTGCTGTGAGTTGTCCTGTTGTAGAAGATTTGCCAGGAATTCCTCATTTGGAGTGAGAGGTGGTTCTGCAGCAGCCCTACCCCAGGTTACCCTTTGGTCTTGAGTGACCGCAGCTGCATGCCTCCGTGCAGAGGTGATCATGTCAGTGGCCCTGTGGCTCACCTGTTCATAAGTCCAGCTGTGGCCTTCCATGGAATTTATGTTGGGAACATTCTGCTGCCACAGTCTCAGGCTCTGTGCATATTGGGACGACCCCTTCTCAGAAGAAAAGCCCCATGTTGATGGAGAGCATCAACAATTATAGTATTCTCGGCCTCAATGAAGGGGGAGTCTCTGCCACAATGACATTTGCTGTCCTAAAACACAACAGAATGATAACACACATATGTATCATGTAACTACAAAGTAACTGTTACCAGATAAAACAGTAAAGGTAGGCATTTAGTAGTACCCACTGAAAAAACATAAAACAGCCCACAGATGTGAAATACTAACAAGAAGAAGGATGCAAAACAAGGAAAGTAGCAAGAGCAGCATATCCATGTATGTGCCATAGCAGTAACTCAACTGTACTCCCCAAAGGAATAGTACATTTTAGTTTGTGACATAACAGTAACTTTTCTTTGCCCCTCCACACACAAAAGAACAGATACATGAACCATTTTGCTAATAAAACACATATGAAATGCTAAACATGCTTTCAAATGACCTGTCCCTGAAACATTTGTACATATGTATCACACAGCTTAATATTTTCATGTATTGTCAATCATTTGTACCTCTGAAATGGCTTGACAAACATGGCCATGCCATCAGTACACTTCTAACTAATGCTTACAGATAACAGTGTAAAAGGCTTTGCTTCACATTATTCATTAATATATTTAAACAATCATACATTGGTTTGTGATTTACTGTGGAGATGACTGGTAAGACAAGTTTTATTTGAAGTTATATTTTATTTGTTATCACTGTTTTGTAGGAAGGGATAGCTTGTTAACAAGATTTACTTTGATTCATATTTTGTTGTTTTACCTTTAATTTCACTGTTGGTTGTTAGAAAGGGATAGGTTTTAGACAGGCAAGCTCTAGCCACCCCAAGTGGCCTACTAGACAGCTATAAATTCACACAGACTGCAGAAAGGAAAATCCAGATCATATCAAAACAATTCTACCTTGGTTTGTGATTTACTGTGGAGTTGACTGATAAGAGAAGTTTTATTTGAATTTATATTTTATTTGTTATCACTGTTTTCCACTGTTTATAGGAAGGGATAGCTTGTAAACAAGATTTACTTTGATTCATATTTTGTTTTACCATGATGTAAAGGAATTACAGCTTTTGTTTGGCTTGCAGAAATTGTACAGTCAGAACAAATTTACTGTACTTACTTTAGTATTTATTTATTTATTTACATTTGTTGACTGGGAGTGTCCGACTGGACATAGGTCCATTTTCAGCGGAGGCCAGGGGAGAAATGCTCCACAGTTAAAATATACAGACAGTAGTTACATTGGATTTACATAGCGATTAACTATTTGATTAACATAGCAATTACAAACATAGTTACAGATGAAGAACATAGTACATCAGTAGACAACTAGAATCTTTATCTGTGAAGTACATAACAGACATTAACAATTGTTATAATAAGAAGTTCCTGCTGTATAATAAGTACTGGCTTATGAGCATCCAAGCTTGCTATAATCAAGGTAGTTAGTGGGGTAGAAAGAAAGGTAGTGGTTGGATGGGGTGGGTGATATTAGAGTGGGAGTTGCAAGGGCAACAATTTGTATATTGCTTGTGTGATTTTTGTCATAGAAGTTGATTTAAGTTCTCTTTGAATTCTGTGGTTACTGATTTTGATTACTCTTTTCTTTTACAATATTTTATTTTTTTGAAGCTGAATATGGATTTCTTAAAGGAGTATGCAATTAATGATTTGCTAATGCACAAACATCTTGCACAGTGTAGTAAATGCTATGCATATTTAAAGGTAACAGCTGATAACACTGATGATCTGTGTTCCTCATGTAAAAAGTTGGATGATTTGCTTACCATTGTTAGAAGTAAATCTAGACTTGATGATGATTGCACTTCTGCAAATGGCACAACTTGGAGAACTGTTTTTCATATATTAATGACTGGACTGGTGAGATAGATAATGTTAGGCAAAAAACAAATAGAACACATTTAAGAAATGGTGCATCTATTGTTTGCAAAGATCATTCAATCCCTATGAAACAAGATGATGCCCCTGACAGCTATGGAATTCTGGATGCAAGTAATCCGCAATCTGAGGATCTGGTTTGTTCAGAAGGAAACAAAAAAAAAAAAAAAAAGAAAGAAGGAAAGAAGTTCACAACCAAGAAAGAAAAAGAAACTGATAAATGTCAGTAAAGTAAAGAGAATAATTACTTAAAAGGACACTTCTTTGTTATGTAACACACAGGTTACAGGGAATGATAATATTTTTCTATCAAAAAACCTTCAGTCTACAGAAAAAGGCATTATTTTTCTAAACCAATGCACAGAAGGTTAATTACAAATTATATGGAAGTAAAACAGTCACTATGTAAAATTAACTGGAGTGAGGTGTTCAGTGGAAAAACTGCAGATGGAATGTGGAAAGTTTTGAAAGAAAAAATTTTTGACTGCAAAAAATAAAAAAAAATGCTTAACATCAGGATCTAGGCATACAATGTCAGGAGAATATATTTCTATAAGAACAAGATATCTTAAGGTGAGGGACAAAAATATAAGAAATGGAAGACAGGTCAAACTACAACTTTGAAAACTGAAATAAACAAGCTGGACAAACAGATTTAGCATAGTATGAGACAAGATCAAGAAACATTTGAAAAAGATTTATATAAAGATATTGAGCAGAATAGGAAACCTTTTTATAGATTCATAAGATGTGAAAGGAGTAAAGTCATACAAATTGCTAAATTATATATTTACAAAATGTTATGCAAAACAGTTTGGGTCCCCAAAGGGGGTGATACATTGTCCTAGTGACACCCAGGTAACCCCAGATACTGGAATCAAATTACATTATGTTGAAAAAGAACTGTGTAAACTGTATCCAAAGCAGAGGGAGGAGATGGAATTAGTAACAATTATCTGAGAACACTTCTGCAAAAATGTATGGTACCATTACATCTATTATCCACTAGGTCATATAAAAATGGGGAGATTCCTCAAGATTGGAGACATGCACTTATTAAACTTGTGCTTAAGGGAAAGGGAAGTAGCACAAGCCCAGAGTCATATAGACCCTTAAGTCTACTTTCATGTTGTGGAAAAATAACGAAAAAGGTAATATTGTATAAGTTACTGCCAGAACTGGATAGCTTAGGACTTGAAACCATATCAGCATGCATATGTTGAAAATAAATCTATTACCACCTGTAACATGATGTTCTATAACAACATAATGACCACTATGAATGAAAAATTGTGCTGTGGTGTAATTTATATAGATTTAACTTCAGCATTTGATAGGGTCATACACAAAATACTAATCAATAAATTAGAATAACTAGGTATTCATGTACTCTTGATACGATGGATAGCTGCATGGCTTACAAATAGGACATGACAAGTATCACACAGCAACTGGACAGGTGAAATCCTTAGTTATAGTTGGGGTTTCCCACAGGGCTCTGTCGTAGGCAATACTTATTTAGATTGTATCTTTCAGACCTAACTTTTTCATCTACAGTCTATATGCAGATGACCTGAAACTGGGTAAACTGATTACATGTGTTACAGATAAGGTATGTCTGCAAAATAACTTGACTAAATTGACCATTTGGGCACATGAGAATAATATACTGATAAATACATCAAAAACTAAGCATATGAGATTTGGGAGACATAAACTGAAAGGTGAATATTAAATGCAGCACACAGTGATTGAAACTGTAGACTCATTAAAGGACCTGGGTACATAGGTAGATCCAGCTATGAGTTTTTCCTAATCATATCAACCAATTGGTTAATGATAGTTATAGAACTATAGTTTGTATAAAATTATTTATAAAGTATAGGAAATTAAGAATGATGAAGTCATTGTTTGTTAGTTACATAGCCCCAAACTAGCGTATGGAATAACAATATGGAAACCCTATAAGAAAACAAGCATGAGTAAACTGGAAAGAGTACAGTGGAAATATACCAAGGGCATCCATGGATGTGAAAATTTAAGTTATTATGAAAGACTAAAATATCTGAACTTGTACAGTATATCTTACAGATTATCTTAGAGGAGATCTTATTTAGATGTATAGGGCATTTGGAGACACCTACCTCTGGGAATGTTTGGGGTTATCAAAAATTACTAGAGAGTCATCAAACAACCTATGTAGAATATTCTATCAGAATGAGAAGTGCACTAATTGGTTCTCTGACAGAGTAGCTGATGCATGGAGCAGTCTACCAAATTACATTAAAGCAAGTACTAGTTTAGATATTTTTACAGCCTGGACACTTATTATGGAAACAAGTGTTTTAGCATATTGACAAGCTAGGAGGGCATTAATGCCAGTGCTTGAAATATTTGTATGTATGTACGTATGTATGTATGTATGTATGTATGTATGTATGTATGTAATATATTCCAGCATATGCATTATGTAGGTAACAAAATGAGAGCATACCTACTGGAGTTCAATACTCCTCTGTAAATATAACTTTTAAAATATTTTGCTTTTCTGTACATGTAGCAAGTATCCTCACCATCAGTTTGACTAGCTACACATTTGTGTTTTTTATAATGGAGTAGATTATTAGTGGATTGCATCTGTCCTAGGCTGTATTTCACAGATGCTAATTTCAGCATAAACAGCTGAAATGCATGCTAGTCAACCAATCTGGTGGAGATATTCAACAAGTTATAAAGCAACCATGTAGACTCCATGCTGTTTTTTCCTGTGGATTTCAAAAGTAGTGGAGTACAGACACAGAAAGTCTATGCAGACAGAATGTTAGGAGCAGCTGTTGCTTAAACCAAATATATGTGCTATAGGCTGCAGGCAATGCTGCTGCTACTGCCAATAGGCCTAGTTTGAGACAGAGAAAAGTTTTCAGGCTACTTTTAATTTGTCACAACATACAAAACATGGACATTGTAGAGTGCTACAGGGTAGACAGGAACACAATACAGGAACCCTGTAACCTCTGCTGGCCTCAACTCAAAACCACAGCATTTACCTCCTCATTGGCTGTGTACTGCTTGTATCACAGTCAGTCCTAAACTAACACTGTGGCAACTGCTGCATTTACAAGGTAAGTCATGAACATGTATTGTATTGTATAGTGATATTATGACATGTCCTTGTATTTCATCACTTGGTACAGTAAACAACTACAAGGTGGCAGATTTGTGCAGAAATTAATGTAACATGTGACAGTAGAGGCCTTATTTGACTTGTATGTGTTCAGTAGCAAGTAGTAGGCCTCAGGCCTCAAAGATTCAGACATAGATAGCTCCCCAAAGTACTGAAGATCACTGCATGCCCTCAGTTTAGCACCATACATTTGTAATGAGAAATCATAACAGAGAGAAGTTAGAAAGTAATGAGATACATAGCAGTTTTCAGCTTCACCCCCTCACAAGATCAAACAGGCAGGATGCAAAACAAGCAAAATAACAAGAGCAACATATCCTTGTTTGTGCAGTAACAGTAGCTCAGCCTCGGTCCACCCACCTTGAAAGAACAGTATATCATTGCATGTGCCATGAAAGCCCACCTTTGCTCTCCATCTGCAAAACAGCAGTCTATGCTTGTTTGTGCAACCCAACCTGCCCTTCGTCTGATGGCAACAGCATGTCATAGTGTTCTGAGTTAATATCCTCACAACATTTTAAGGTAAATTAAATAGACTGACTTACACACTGCATGTGTCTGAATACTGGTCAGATAACTGATGAATGACTAAGAAACACAGAAAGGTAGGACACAGTTGTATATTTGCAAGGAATAATATAGGTTGTATGATCACTAAGTGCACTACATCCAAATATATTAAATATAATACATTTACAAATAACAGGTCATGCCTTGATATCAGTGTACATTTAGTTGCACTTGGTTGTGTGAGGAATTATGTAATGTATTTGCTGTAAAGCTGCTTGTGTGGAAAAGATGGATAAGTCCCCTGTCCTGTTTTCTGATGGTGCATAGCAGTGAGATTTGGGATCTATCTAGACCTATGTACTCATATCTCATGTGTACTAACATTTTCTACTATGTATGTCACAGATTGATTTAGCTCATTTCAACTAATTCTTTATTTTTTATACTTTTTTTTGGGGGGGGGCACAGTTTATAAGATGTACTGCTTAGCACAAATTGCTTTGGCTATGCACATCTCAGATGAATGGGCCATTCAGGTAGCAGACAGGACTCAGACAACCACAAGAATACATAGAATGCATTCAATTAATACTATTGGCCATCATGCAAACACATTTCCTGGCAGTGCGCACTCTCGCTCAACATGTTTGAATGATGGTACATGATGTGCAACACTTTCAAATGTTGCAAAACCAGAAAGTGCGCATTCCCAGTAAGCATGATACCTGCAATTGGTGGGAAAGCATCATTCTACATTGGTCTTGATCTATGCTAGGCAAGGCAGGCATTCCTGGAAAGGTTTTGAGATTCCATGCTCAAAGGTGGGGCCTCCAGGAGTCCAAAGTGTTTGCTAGACTCCTAGTGAATGAACATGGGCCCTGGCTTTTGCAGTGGGACTATCGTAGCTTAGATTACAAGGCAGAGACATGTAATAATCTGACCTAGGCTCTGACCAGTGCTACCAGTATTCCCTGCACTGATGAACAATGTAGGAATCACTATAGAGACCTCAGGATGAGGAAGAGGGATACCATTGACCACTGGATTGAAGAATGTAGGACTGGGGGCACCCCGCAGATGTGTAAGTATAACTTACAGAGACTACTTGTAAGAGTTAAAAGCTGAATATAGTCAGGATTGGTATGCTTAATGGTATTCTGTTCTGTTTTTTCCACAGCCGTCACAGACAGAGAACAGAATGAGTGAACCCATGCTGCTAGATTGGCATGGATGTGAGAAGCATGTGCTATGTATGCATCCAAACAGTAGGGTTATTTTAGCATTAAAAGTAAAGATGCATGTATCGGTTTATTATACAGTTGTATCAAACTGAGTATACATTTCTCAACTGTAATAGGAAAGTATGCATGCATTAGTCTGGAGGCCAAAACAACAGTTCACTATTACATAGTAGTCATAGGCTGTGCCTTCAAAATCCACACTTCCCAAAGCTACAGTACTGTTAAGTTTTCCTCACTATTGCAATGTAACATCAGAGGTCTAAAGCAGTGGCACCAATGGCCTGCTGTAAACTGTAATCAGTATAACTGAAATACGCATATGTGCAATATATGCACCCATCAAGGACTGCTTGCTGCAATCTGTAGCACATTGTGCATCTGTGAGGAGCTGGGTAGTCTTAACAGTAAACAAGATATTTGTTAGAAGTTGGTAGTCGTAAAAACAAAGATAACAGAATAGAGTCTCACTCCAACCCTTTTCTCTTTTTATTTTTTATTTTTTTATTTTTTATTTTTTTAATGTTCTAGTTTTTGTTCTTTCCCACAGCACAGCAGGGTAGGCCTGTCTCACGGGATCCTCCTGCCCCCACTCCACTGGCTACAAATATGAAAACATAACAGTATTATATATTTGAGAAGTGTGGTTTTTGAACCCACAACCGATTAGTACTCTCTAATACTGCACTGTTATTTTGTCCTACAGACTACTGCATGCATACTTTCCTTTTACAGTTTAGAGATGCATTCTAACTGTTATTTGAGAATATGGCACCACTGCTTTGTGCTACAGGCTAAGGTATGCATAGTTTCTTTTACAGTTGAGATATGCATGCTCAGTTTGATACAACTGTATTAAATACCAAGTAAGTAGTCCTTAACTTTTAATGGTACTAAATTACTATACAATTATTATTATTAAAATAGTATTTCGACAGTATTGTTCTGATGCATGCATACCACATGCTTCTCGTATCCTTAACAAATGCATGGCATGGAACCTGACATTCAAAGCTATCTTTGTAGCAGCTGTGGAAAACACAGAACAGAACACTATTATGAATACCAGTCTTGACTATATTTAGGTTTTAACTCTTACAATTACTCACTGAAATTGATACTTACAAATCTGTGGAGTGTCCCCTGTACTAAATTCCCCAATCTAGTGGTAGAGGTATCCTGCTTCCTCCTCTGGAGGTCATTGAAGTGATGTCTGCACTGTTTACCAGTGCAGAAGATATCTGATAGACAATACTATTCCAGGCTTCAGACTTGTATTCTGAGCCTGAATAGTCTCACTGCAGCAACCAGGGCCCATGCTCCTTAACTAGGAGTCCAACAAAACCTTTGGACTCCTGGACACCTCACCTCTGCTTCTGAAATCACACACCCCCAACAGCAACTCCTGACATGCCTGCAATAACTCAAGCTCAATGTAGAATGAGCATTTCCCACCAACTGCATTTTATATGCTCATGTTTTCCCACCTGTTGCACATCTCGCACTTACTGAGAGTGCACACATTTTGGTTTTACAACATTTGAAACATTGAGCATCACTTACCATCATGCAAATACAGTAGGAGAGGGAGCACACAATGTTAAGCGATGTGCAACATTGGGAAGTACTGCAGTTCCAAGATTATTTGGTATACAGTCACTTAAGGATTTCTGCGGTTCTCCTATACTCAGTTATTATTACAAGAAGGTTGAGAAAACAGTTGTGTACATTGCACTTCATTGCTATAATCTGCAGTCTCACAACAGTAAAACAAAATTTGCACACCCAGACCATTTGCACTCCATACCTACACTTAACAAATGCTGCCACAGGATTATTGACATCATATGCCCTATCTTAGTAGTTATTATAAAGTTCTCGCTGTTAATCATAGCACAACACCACTTACTGTGTTTACCCAGTAGCCAATATTATTAATTGAATGCATCTGGTTTATGTTTGTGGCTGTCTGGGTCCTGTCTACAACCTGGGTGGTCCATTCCTCCAGTTTGTGTGTTGCTGTGATTTGTGCAAACCAGGTAAGCACAGCTAAACATGTTTGTACTTACACAAACACTGGCCTCAAAAAAATAAAAAGAAAAAAAAGAAAAAAAAAGAAAAAAAAAAGAAATTAAAAAAAGGGAGACTGTCCAGATTTTTGCAGAATGTCCAGATATTTGTATCATATTTTTGTGCGGTTCCTTGTAAAATGTGTGGTTTACTGGGAAATCACTAAAGATTGAATTCAATTCATAATGACATATATTTCAGTTTCATGCTTCATATCCTTCAGAAAATGCATGCTAGCATAAAAAGATTCATAGGTTCATAGGTAGGTACTAGGCTATTGGCCCTAGGGCCTGTATAAGCCTAAGCAAATGGTACCCTGGCTTTTGCCACCCAAGAAAATTATTTTCCTGTGCCCCTGTCATGCAGAGCCACAGAAGTGATCCTGGGGTGAATTTCCTATCTCCCATCCAATCATTAAGATTTTTCTTGAAGAGTGCTAATGAGGAGATTTGTTTGATATAGATAGGTAGTTTGTTCCAGAGTATGGGAAGTCTCTGGGACAGGAATCTATCTCTCCAGCATGTTCTGTTTATTGTGCTGACAAGGTTTAGGTCCCTAGAGTGTGTAGCTAGGAGGGATTGGGATTTCTTTAAGTGGAGCATGTCCAACAGCTCTAGGTTTGACATAGCTTTGTATGTTAGGCAGAGATCGCCTCTGAGTAGGTGATATGCGACAGAGTAAAGCTGGAGTTTTTTGAGACGGTCTGCATAGGGCATCTGTTTGAGGCCGGTAATCTTCTTTGTGAGGTATTTCTGTGGCCTTTCCAGTTGTTGTAGATGTCTTGTGAGGTACATACCAAAAGTGGCGTTGTACTCTATAATGGGTCTAATGAGTGATGAGGAGAGGGGAACAATGACCTCTTTTTTCCTGGATGAGAAACCTTTTGTGATGAGGTGTGCTACGTAGAAGGATTTCCTGACTGCTGTGGCGATATGATTATCAAAGGAGAGACTACTGTCCACCTGTGTCCCGAGGTCTCTTATCACACTTTTGGTGTTAAGTAGACTACTGCCTATGCGGTAGCTCATGGGTACAGAGTTTTTACCAAAAGGGATGACAATGCAATTTTTGGCATTGAGCTTGAGGCCATGGCTTTGACACCAGGCATCAGTCTCAGTGAGGCCCTTTGGTAGGATGTCCACATCGCTAGGAGTTTTGATTATGGCTCCTAGTTTGCAGTCATCTGCGAACTTTGTTAGCCTAAGACCTTCTGTGTTAGCCTGTACTTCAGAGAAGTAGATACCAAACAGGAGAGGACCTACGAGTGAACCCTGTGGTACTACACTTGTCACTGGTCTGAAGTTGGATTTAGAGTCTGCTACTTTCACAGTATGGGTTCTACCTACTTTCTATGGTTATCAGAACAATACAGTAAATCTGTCCCTATGTTTGGCCCTTTGTCTCCCCATTAGTTTATTGTTTGTACACATTTTTTTGCACTAAAAGGTTGGGTGGTACAATCCACTCAGTCTACAAGTTTCACGGCCAGCAACACTGGTGCAAGCTGTTAAACCTAACTTAAATATGCCACGCATCATTAATATTTATGGTGAGATGCCGAGCAATGCTGCGTGATCAGCAGTATCACATATGTGAAAGCACTCCATGTAGGCTCTGCACAGAACCTCCATGGAGCTTACTGAATCTTGCAGTGTTTGTGTGTATGTATATGTATGTATATGGATCTACTTCATAACACTGAAATTTCATAATGTTGAATTTCATAACATTGAGACAATAACACTGAAAATTCAAAACACTGAAAATCCAAAACATTGAAAACTCAGAACATTAAAAGTGTGCTTCATAACATTGAAAACTACATTGCACAAGTAAATAATATCACCTCCACCTTCAACACTACCTAACTAACAAACACACTTTCTACTACATTTCTACAGGGGGGCAAGCCTCCCTGCACCTGCCATGTGGGGGGCTCTGCTTCCCATACCCCCCCCGTAAATTAAATATACCAACTCCAAGATCGCACTACAGTGGAAAAAAGTTAATTTCCTAACCTCAGTACGATACAGTGAGGTTAGGAAATTAACTTTTTTCCACTGCCCTCTGCAAAAAAGTAGTAAAAAGTGTGTTTGTTATTTAAGTGTTGTTATAGGTGGAGAGGATGTTATTTACATATGCATTGTAGTTTTTAATGCTATGAAGCACACTTTCAATGTTGTGAGTTTTCAATGTTTTGGGATTTAGGATTTAGATGTTTTGGTTTCAATGTTATGTAATTCAACGTTATGAAATTTCAATGTTATGAAGTAGACCCATATATATATATATATATATATATATATATATACAGACACACACACACACACACATATATATATATATATATATATATATATATATATATATATATATATTAATCATATCCCTTAAAGTCTTAGAGCAAGAAATCCAGACAATGCGAAAAATAATGGGGGTACAAAAGCCCAAAAATACAAACACATTTTAAAAATTGCTCTTATAAACCTAGAAAGTTGTTAGAATAACAAATTTTGCTTCACCATACATTTTCTAAAGGATAGATGTCTGAAACTCAAATGTCTCCAGTTATTTAATGACTTCAGTTCTCAATGATTTGCCATAAAACCACAAGTTTTATGAGGAACAGACCAAAATATAAGGCAAAGATCTAGACATTCTGCAAAAATCTGGACTGTTGAGAGGTATGATATATATATATATATATATATATATATATATATATATATATATATATATATATGTGGATGTGTGTGTGAATATATATTGAATGTTGCAGTAGTTAAACAGTAAACAGAAAAGGTATGAAATAATGTAAGAACAGAAGAGATAAAGAGACCAGGATTTTAGTAAATCATTAACCAAAGGTAAAGTACTGTAGACTAGGCTGAATAAAGATGATGGGAAGGAGAGTGTGCGTGGGTGGAAGGTGCTGCAAGGTGACGTTTGAGATCAGAAGACAAGGAACAGTAAGTGTGACAGAGCAGAGCGTAGATCTGAAATGAAGGGAAATTTGGTGGAGTGAAGGATAAGCAGGATAAGCAGATTAGAAACCAATATGGTGAGTAGTGGAGAGGAAAGAGCTGGGTGTAGATAAAGTAGCCATGGGTGGAATGAAAGAGATAAGAGTTAAAGAGTGAGATAAAAGAAGTGAAAATAGATGTGAGAAGAACAAGGAAAAAGAAGACTAGGACAATAGGTAAGGAGCAGCGACAGTGGTTGTGTAGGTAGAGTGATAGGAGTAGGAGGAAGGAACTCAGTAGGGAGAAGAGATAAATGTTAAATGTGAATTTTAAGAATGTGATAACACTGCAAATAGAGTCATTAGGAAGCCCTGTATTGACTGACACTATGTCAACAAGTTCACTCCCAGTGGAATCACTAAATGCAGAGGCATGGTTCTGTCTAAATCTTCAAGACTTTGATATAGCTGGGTCTGCAACCATCAAGTCACATGTCTCAATGGCTTTGCTCTGTGCATTCCAGCATCAGCCAGAGCTGGTTCTGCTGACAATGTCTTTGCCTGCCCTGAACAGATGTAGCTGGATGTATGAGTGAGGCATCTACATGGTCAGCATCATTGTTAACAGACACTGGCAGACTGCCGACATCTGAGGCAGGCACAATTCCAATAAATGCATCATGAAGTACAGCTAAGGCATAAAATTGTAACACTAATGTAAAAAAGGGAGGCTGTCAAACATTTGTCTATCAATACAACCCCCCGCCCAAAAATTACTTCAATACTATATGTGACATTACTGAAATAACATACTGTGATGCTCATGCCCTGGCCCAGCAATCAAGGAACCTCAGTCCTCATCACTAACACCAGTGAGGGGCATCCATATAGGGAAAGGATAATAAATACACACACAGTAAAGTACAATTTCCCTTAAGAGCACACAGAGATTACAGTCAGTCTGGGGCAAGTTTCTCCCTTTTTCTTCATGTCCCCAATAAGACTCCCCACTGGCACAGCTATAGGGTCCAGATCTCAGCCTAGTGGGCAAGCTAAAACCTCCAGCACCCTCTCTGTCCAACCAGTGTTTCATGTCCCTGCCCATGTAGATGGCACACACACACTTTGAGATGAGTTATAGACAACCACACAGAAACTCCTTGGGAAGGCTGACACAGGTTCTCCAGATGTGCCCCTTTCCTGCCCAGTCTAAAAGATAGTACCAGCTGCCACCACCCACTAATATCAGCTACTCAAAGGCCCTTCTGAAAGGGTGTCAAATTATTACTGTGCAATATTATTATCCAAATGGTAAATGTGACTGAACAGTCAAGGCTTATTAGAGTGACTTGGTACAGTATCACTATATACAGGAGGTGAGAGGGTGGCTAAGGTGTTTACCTTACAGACACAAGGGTCAGGGTTTGATTCTCACATGGGGTAATTGGCTAGGCTTAAAATGGCTCACAAGGGCAGTTAGCCTAGTACTAGGATCTATATTAGAACATCGAAGTTTCAAAACTTCGAATGTTCTAATACCGGCCCCTATTCAGTGAAAGCTGAAAATATCGAAGCAACAGAAATCTGAATTTTTCCTAGGGAAATAATTTGGTTGTCCATTTCTGTTGCTTCAGTATTTTCAGCACTGTGGTGGAAAGTTACGGGTCAGGTTCAGGTAAGTGTGTGATTGAGTGCGGGGTAGGTTAGTTAGGGTTAGGGTGCAGGTTAGGTATGTGTGTGATTGTGTGGACATGAGGGTTAGGAAGTGTTAGGTAAGTTAGGGTTAGGGCGCGGGTCAGGTAAGTGTGCGATTGTGTGGACGTGAGGGTTAAGGTGGGGTAGGTGAGTTAGGGTTAGGGCGCGGGTGAGGTGAGTGTGTGATATTGATGGGCCTTAGGATTAGGGTTTGAGTTAAGGTAAGTGGATAGTTAGTGGTGTGTATATAATTTAGTGTAGGGTTAGGTGTATGATTTTAGGTGTATGTGTGTGGATTGCTGTTTGTTTGGTGTGCTTGTGTTGTGTGTATGTGTTTTGGAACAGCAAATTTTTTCCCTAGGAAAAAATTCGCTGTTCTGTATGTTTTCAGCTTTCGCTGAATAGGGGTCGATATTAGAACATATGAAGTTTTGAAACTTCGATCTCTTAATACAGACCCTATTACTAACCTATGAACATGCAATATACTCTTAGAGCTTAAATTATGTCTACACAAAACAGCCACAGTTGAAAGGTTTAAAAATATTTAATAATAAGTAATAAAAACACAAGACAATACTTCTTAGTGCACAGTGCTAGTCAAGAGTTCAGAGATCACAGAGAAATACTTGAAATAATACTGCCGAAGTTCTGACATCATAGAAAAACAAACAAGTTTAATCTTCCTATATCCTAGCTATATCTAAGAGAAAACACAGTTCTAAAATAAAGTTACATAAAGGGCAAGACAGTGCTGGTGATGTTGGATGTTCTCAAGACAAATGCTCAGAGCTCTCTGATTCTCTCTCTTTAAACTGATAACACAGAGCTGCTTCACATGACAACATTCTTCACACTTCTCTGGTGTTCCCAGGCTAACAGAAACTACATTTACATTCTTTACACCTGGTTAGAAACCAACGCAATAAAGGACATTTATACATGCAAATTCTAGCCATTAACTCTGATCGTAAAACAATAGGCAGAATGCCTCCCTCTAGACATATTGGCTCTGAATTGTGACATCGAAGACAGTCATAAAATGCTTAACTTAGCTTTCTTACAGCAGAGTGCACTGTTGTTACATTTTTGCAGTTCAATATACAATGCAGTCTTTTCACATTTAAGAGAACAAGCCTGTGGCTTACATTAATATTTACAAATGACAGAATTATCTACAAAATTCTAACTGGCTAGGCTGGCAACCTTTACCTATCTTCACACATCTCCCCCCTCCCCCGGAGAACTCAAGCTAGTTTTTCAAGTGACCCTAGAGAAACGTTGCTTGAGAGGGTTAGTTCTATCTGAGTATACCTTAACCCATTTCCTGCCTTGAGAGCCCATCTGCATTGACATTGCTAAACCCACTGTGGTGCTGCACTGCACTGACATATCATATGCTTGCAACCCAAGGCTCCATCTTAGCAACTTGGCATTTTGCTGGCTCTGTGTAACTATGTTAGGGGGTTGTGATCTGGCACTACTGTGAATTTACTTCCATACAGATAAGGCTGAAGTTTCTGCAGTGCCCACATTATGGCTAGACATTCCTTTTCTACAGCTGCATAGCATTCCTCCCCTGGGTTGTAGAGCCTACAACAGAGATAAACCACTGGGTGTTTATCTCCCTCTGAAGAAATTTGGCTAAGTACAGCCCTCACCCCAAGGTTTGAAGCATCCATCTGCACAACAAATTATTTGCTGTAATCTGGACTGGCTAACACAGGGGGTCCCCCCAAAGCTTCCTTAAGCTCCTGGAATGCCTGCTCACATGCTGGGGTCCACACTACCTTATCTGGCCTGTTCTTACTTGTCAGGTCTGTGATGGGAGCAGTTATGGTACTATAACTAGGGGCAAACTTTCTGTTGTACCCTGCTGTCCCTAAGAATGCCCTCACATGCTTTTTGGTAACAGGTGCAGGCCATACCTGAATGGCTTCCACTTTGGCAGGTTCTGGCCTGATCTTACCACTCCCTACTCTATGTCCCAGGTAGGAGACCTCTGCCATACCCACCTGAAATTTGCTCGACTTAATGGTCAACCCTGCCCTCTGTAGTCTGTCCGGCACCTCCCTGACATGCTGAAGGTGCTCTTGCCAGGAATGGCTGTAGATGGCAATATCATCTAGGTAAGCAAGGGCAAACCCTCCTGCTCCTGTTAGGATATGATCTACCAGCCTCTGGAAAGTTGCTGGGGCATTTTTCATCCCAAAGGGCATATTTGTGAACTCATACAAGCCAAAAGGAATCACAAAGGCTGACCTCTCTCTAGCACTAGGAGTCAAGGGCCCCTGCCAGTAACCCTTGGTAAGAGCAATGGTTGTAAGATATTTAGCCCCACCCAGCTGATGTAGGGCCTCATCTGTCCTAGGCATAGGGTATGCATCTGACTCTGTGTGACATTTAATTTCCTGTAGTTCACACAGAACCTGGTGCTGCCATCCTTCGTTGGCACCAGCACTAATGGGGAGGCCCATGGACTGTTGAACAAGCAGTTTTAACAACAGTATAATCAAAACATTCCTGATCAGAAATTTTAGACATTCAGTTACAGCTTTACCATGGTGTAAGGGGATCAGGAACCGTACCCACAGCCCTTGGTAAACTTCATGCTGTTTACATACCCACTCAAACATATGAATGAAGCTATCAAAATTATCCCCCTCTTTAAACTGTGGAAGAAATTTACTGACCTTTTGTGCTTCTGGGGTCTAGTTACTCCCTTCCCCAATACCTCTATGACTCTGGCAAAGAGTCAGCATTTCACTCTCATGCCTCCTCTGCCATTCATTTTTCTCAGCTTGCAGACTCCTCATTTTCTCGGCTGCTTTTAGCTCCATACACCTGGCCTCTAGCTCAACTGCCTTTAGCTCCAGCTGGATTTTTAAGTCCACTGCAGAAAGGTTGAACTGTCCATTCTCCGAGGATATTGTATCTCCACTGTCAGTTTGATTGTCCTCCAGGCTGCTGTTTTCTGATGCAGCTGTAACCAAGGCTGCAATCAGTTCTGCTTTAGTCAAGTTTCCATGCATCAGTCCCTTAGCCTGGCACATCTCCGCCAGCTGGTTCCTTGTCAGCTTTCCATACTCTTCTGCTGACATGCTGCCTGCTCACCCTGACTAACACTAAGCTAACAAAAGAAATAAAACAATTGTGATCTGAACTCTGATTATACACTGCGTGGCTGTTTTAGAGTACAAAACACTTTTAGAGATCTCGGTACATAAGCTACAGGAATTTGCTCATAGAATTGTCTCATAGAAGAGAAAAGGATAACTAATACACACAGTAAAGTATAATTTCCCTTAAGTGCACACAGAGATCACAGTCATTCTGGGGCTGGTTGCTCCCTTGCTTTCCATGTCCCCAATAAGACTCCATACTGGCACAGCTATAGAGTCCAGATCTTAGCCTAGCTGGCAAGCTGATTTCCAGTACCCTCTCTGTCCAACCTGTGCTTCGTGTCCCTGCCTAGGTAGCTGACACACCACACACACACTTTGAGAAGAGGTTATGCAACCACACAGACCCTCCCTTGAAAAAGGCTGGCACAGGTTCTCCAGCTGTGCCCCTTTACCCAGGCTATACGGTAGTAATTACTGCCACCACCAGCTAATAATATCAGCTACTAAAAGGCCCTTAAAAAAGTGTCCAATTATTACTGTGCAATATTATAATCCAATGGTAGTATGACTAACAGTCAAGGCTTACTTTAGAGTGGCCTATTACAATAACCTCTATAAATATGCAATGTACTCTAGAGCTTATCTCTACACAAAGCAGCCACAGGTAGAAGGTTTTTAAAATATTTAATAATAAATAATTAAAAGACAAGACAAAACTACTACACCACAGATATCTCTAAGAGTTTAGAGATCAAAGAGAAACTTAAAATAATACAGTAGGACAGGTCTGATTTTAAAGAAAAATACCTAATTAATCTTTACTAGCTTTAACTATTCCTACAAGAAATCACAGTGCTAAAACTTACATGTGAGCATAAGGCAGAGTGCTGATAAGTTGGATGTCCGAAATCAAAATGCTCTCAGTCTCTTGTGAGAAATAGTATTTAAACAGTACTAACAAACATGTCTCAAATTACACCATTTTTGACACTTAGGTTTTCCCAGTATTCATATTGCATCATCTTAACACCTGGTCTGAGTTCTCAGGCCACAAACTGCATTGTTTAGCAATCTAACACCTGCACATAAACTTACAACAATAGAAGACATTTCACATGTATATTCTAACAGAAACTAGAGCAATAAAGCACATTCCACATCTAAATTCTGGTCATAAACTTTAGCCTTAAAACAATGGGCATGAAACCTTCATCCAGCTGCACTGGAGCCAAATACTAATATGACAGGGTCACAACATGCTTCACTGGGCCAGTAGAGTGCAATGTTGTCACATATTTTGCATTTCCACATTTCACAATATTCTTTTACACTCAAGAAAACATGCCTGTATTTTACATTTATTTATACAGTTGATAGAATTATGTATAAAATTCTATTTGACTAGGCTGGCAGCCTTCGCCCATCTCTCCCCAATTGTCACATCATCCACAACGTCTTTTATGACATCTGCATAACATTACCACTATCCTAAAACTTGCTTCCAATCAATGTTTCACTCCTTGCAATATATCATTTAACTCACATGCAATTACATTCATAGTCAAAGAGAACAAAACACTGCACATGAGGCATTCTTATATGACTTCCTTCTTAATAACAATTGATGTACTAGGACATCCAGTTACCAAAACTGTCACAGTCATTATCAGACACTGATTGTAATAGCATCAAGATTTTCCCTTTATTGCCACACTGTTTACTAACATTCCACAAGCTTTCATGTTTTACTTATCAAAAGCTTTAATAAAATCCCCTACAGTCATCTTAACATCAGTCTCCCTACTCAATGTATCCTACATTATTTCCCTTATTATAACTAAGAATTCTTGACTTTGCTTTCCTCTTATTCCATAAAATCCTAAAACCATAACTTCCTATAACACTTTATTCAGGCAGCCATGAGGATTGTGTGGCTTGTACTTTCACTAGCAACCTGATAATGAGGTTATATAACATAGAAACACCAGCGGCCAGCAATGTGGAAAACAAAGACACTGAAATCCTAAATAAAATTCCAAATTGTTGTTTATTGCATATTCTCGTGGTAAATATCTCCAAACCGGTTTCGGCTATCAAGCCTTCATCGGTGGGTAAAGTTTCTCCTCAGTTAAGAGTGATGAATATTTATACATATCCCCAACCAATGGAAAACATGGTATAGCCCAACCTAGTGGTTAAGGTGCATTATTATGTTTTAAACATAAAATTAAGTTCAAACATATTATATAGTACACTAATAATCTCAAAACCAATACTTTCCATGTAATAGTGGAACAAAAGGTAACCTTATGAAACACCAGAGAATTGGATAGGACATTTGTCCTTTCACTTCATATTCACATATAATATATTGAGAGATATATATACATATGTATATACATACTGGAATATATGGTATTGAACTAAAATATCACATATTAAGATATTACACTTTATGAGAAAAGCATTGTATGAGACATACAGAATATGTTCCCTAGGTAAAGTTGTATTGACAAATATGATGCATTTCAGAGGATTATTTTCCTCTTTATACATATAATTTGATATATGTGTTTCTTCTAAATTTACCTTTTGTTCCACTATTACATGGAAAGTATTGGTTTTGAGATTATTAGTGTACTATATAATATGTTTGAACTTAATTTTATGTTTAAAACATAATAAAGCACCTTAACCACTAGGTTGGGCTATACCATATTTTCCATTGGTTGGGGATATGTATAAATATTCATCACTCTTAATTGAGGAGAAACTTTACTCACTGATGAAGGCTTGATAGCCGAAACCGGTTTGGAGATATTTACCACAAGAATATGCAATAAACAACAATTTGGAATTTTATTTAGGATTTCAGTGTCTTTGTATTGCACATTGCTGGCCGCTGGTGTTTGGATGCTCATGGTTTGGCTGGGCATACCATACCTGCAAAGCATTTAGTTCGGGTTATATAACATAGGACACAACCAACCCCTTTCACTACAGGGACCATTATGTCCTCCCCTTATGAATACATTTTTCTGCAGTCATGATGAGAACAACCACATACATGGGTTGACGGCCAAATGCTCATAGTAGAACTGACCCTTGTGTTGCTGCAATTCTACCACTGATGGATTGTACCATTAAAGAGCCCAAGCCTTTCCCTTCAGGATAGGCATATTTATATAGAGAGTAACAGATACCAGAGCTGCTATTCTAAGTCAGGGTTACCTGGGTCATAGTTAGGGCTTTATCCCTCTACACCAGTGGATCTGGATATACTGTACTGGTTTTAGTGCTCATTTGCATTTCATCACTTCATACAACCTACAGTGGTTGCATATGCAAATATTTCCTGGTACCTGGGGTCAGGTCTGCAGCAGGGCTAGCCATATGCAGTATGAACATTGACTAGATGATGGTCACTGTTGGTGTGACACCTCCACTCCATGTGCAAAATGGGAAAAAGGGTTATGGCTAGATGGATGGACATGGGTTCACGTACAATTTTTTGAAATTGTAATTTTATTAGCCTTTTTTCAGCTGATTTCTATCCCTTTCAACTTTCTGGCTTAAAAACGAGTGTGTTTGCACATTTTTCACATTGTGCAGCACTGCGAGGCTACAGTTAAACTATTCCAGGTGCCAGAAAATCTGCTCTTCAAATTTTCCCTTTAAACTAGCTGGTTTCTCAGCAGTAGCACTAAAATCTGAACTTATGTGACTAGCACTTGTTCTAGAACCTGCTGGAAAGAACTAGGAAGCCTGAAACTGATACAAGCACTCAGCTCTCCTTGTCAATAAGGAGAAATTAATCAAAGGCACTAAACAGCCTATAATTGCAAAGTACCTTGCAAAGGTAAGGGAAAACAGCTCTTAAACTTTACAAAAAAGCACCTAAACAGGCATGTCCAAGGGTCAGCTTCCGGTGATTTCTCCTGTCCACCTGGTGAATCTGGGCATACTGGGGCAATGTGGCAACTGCCTCATGTACACAGACAATCCTCTCCTCCTACCACCCAACACTACAACCTGCGAGAGATGCACTTACATAGCCAAACTGGAAGCAAAGCTCTCTCTGGCCAAGATTGTGCTAGACAGTCAAGATGAGAAGGTTAACACCTGCATTACACCTCAAGCAACTCATACACCTTCAAAACCCACAGCATCAACATCCACACATAGCAAACACTAAACCCACATATGCGGAGGCCCTTAACATTAACCTGCCCAAGCAACAAGGACCTCCGAAGCCGAAATGCAAACAAACACCAGTCACAACCAAAATGACACATAGCTCACAACACCAGTGTGCCACCCAACAACAGCCCCTAAGGCAAGACAATGTACCCAACACTTTAGTCATAGGTGACTCTATAGTCAGGCACACTGATGTCCCACTTACCAGGCTGAACAAGGAGAAAATTATAGTCAGCTGCCTGTCGGGTGCCAGGATCCGCCGCATAATGCATGCACTCAAGTCACTCCACAACAAGTACAGATATGACTCTCATTGTCCATGCTGGAGTGAATGACTTGAGACATACCTCCCTGGACTACATGAAAAGAGACATGGAAGGGCTCTTGGATCATGTGACCCAGGCAGGTATGACATTAGCCCTAAGTAGCATCCTGCCTTCATCCAGAATTATACCACAGTATAAGGACAAAATGATTGACTTCAACAATTGGCTAAGCTTCTGGTGTCATTCAAAGGGGATCCAGTATTTGTCTGCCTGGGAAGACATGATCGACAAACCACAATGCTTTGCCAGAGATGGTCTGTACCTGTCACCCCTGGGATTCAGGTTACTGGCTAAAGCTCTTGCCACCCCTATAGTGCCTTTTTTAGGCAAGGTTCAAAGGATAAAACCACCACCGTAACAGATACAAGCACACAAAATCTGAAGGTAATGCTACTCAATGCTAGAAGTCTAAACCTCAAAATGCACTCTCTCGAGGCACTCCTTAAAATGGAGAACATCGATATCTGTGCAGTAACTGAGACCTGGTTCAAGGCTCCAGAGAGCACTCCTGCAATACCAGGCTACAATTCTTACCACACTTTTTGGCCACAAAACCAAGACCGAAACACTAAAGGTGGAGGAGTGTCCATATTCACCAAGGATATTCACACCTCCAGGCTAGTTGCCCAACACAATGCATCTGAAATTCTCCAGGTGCAACTAACACTAGATAAGACTGCAATCCAAATTGTAACTTGCTACAGATCCCCCACCATGCCCCAAGATTCTCACTACACCTTTCTAAACATACTGGAAAATATTAAGATACAAGCAAACACCCTAATACTGGGTGATTTCAACTACCCTGCCATTAATTGGGAAAACTACTCAGGTACCAACTACTTTTCCCAACGGTTCTTGGAATTCATAAATTCCAATGCCCTGGATCAACTAATCCATTGTCCCACCAGGGGCTCCAATATCCTAGACCTGGTCATTACCAACATGGGAGATAGATGCTTCACACCAGTGGTCACCCCCTCATTGGTCAGGTCTGACCATAAGCAAATCACCCTTGACATCCACATCCCACCCCACCCCCCAGTAAGGAAACCTCCTTAAAAAACTTCTCCAAAGCCAACTTCATGCTACTGAAGTCAGAAGTGACAAACTTCACAACACCCACACAGATGGGATCTGGAAGTTCAACTGCAGAATCCTACACTAAGGTACTGTATGAGCACATCCACTCGTGCATGAATCATGCCATCCCAAATAGAACCAAGATGCTCTTCTCCAAAAAAAGGAAGCCAATCTGGTGGTCCCCTGCTATAAACAAACTATACAACAGAAGGAAGAAACTGTTGCAGAAAAGAGGAAAATCCCAGGATGCAAAAAACTCCTTTACCAGCCACAGTAAGAAGCTGAGATCCCTCATAAAATCCTCAAAAGCTAGTTATGAAAATAAAATTGCCAAGGATTCCAAAGACAACCACAAGGCATTCTATAGTTATGTCAAGAATCTAAATGGCAATGCTCAGATCTGCTCTGAGCTACAACAGAATGGCATTAAATATACTGATCCCAAGGATATTGCCAATATCCTGGCAGATCAATTTAGTGCCAACTTCACCCCCCTCTCACCCCCTAAAGGGCCCATCTCAATACCAAAAGATTACCAAATTCCAATAATCACAGCCACACAGGTAGAATCCGCACTCTCCAAAGCTAAGAATACAGCATCCATGGGACCAGATGACATCCCAGGCTGTGTACTACATGAACTACAAAATGAACTGGCACCTCACCTAAGTATCATGTTTAATCATGGCCTGACCTCAGGCTTTGTGCCCACTGAGTGGCGCACAGTGACAGTTATCCCGCTCCACATGGGAGGATCCACCTTGGATCCCGGGAACTACCGTCCCATCAGTCTGACAAGCTTGATCTGCAAGGGCATGGAATGCATTATCATAGAACTTATAAACAAAGACATTGGCAACCTTCAAACACTGGACCCCACCCAGTTTGGGTTTGTGAAGGGCTGATCTTGTCTCCTGAATCTGATTGACTTCTTTGAATCAGTCTCCAGAGCTGTGGACGAGGGTAAGGCGGTCCACACAGCCTGTCTAGACCTCGCCAAGGCCTTTGACACCATCCCCCACTCTGGAATCATAGATAAACTTACTAAGTTGGGCATAAATCCCTACGTCACTCGATGGGTTGCCAACTGGCTTACTGACAGAACCCAGACTGTAAAATTAGCCGACTCCAAATCCAGCTCCAGACAAGTGACAAGTGGAGTACCTCAGGGTTCAGTCCTGGGACCACTCTTGTTTGGCATCTACTTCTCTGAAGTACAGGCCAACACTAAGGGACTCTGGCTAACAAAGTTTGCAGATGACTGCAAACTGGGAGCCATTATTGAATCCCCAAATGATGTGGATATTCTACAAAAGGGCCTTACAGAAACAGATGTCTGGTGCCAGAGCCATGGGCTCAAGCTTAATGCCAAGAAATGTATAGTTATCTCCTTTGGAAAAAATCATGTACCCATGAATTACCACATAGGTGGCAGGTCAATAAACATCGAAAGTGTGATGAGAGACTTAGGGACACAGGTGGACAGTGGTCTCACTTTCGATAACCACATCGCCACAACAGTCAGGAAATCCTTCTATGTGGCACACCTCATCACTAAGGGCTTTTCATCCAGAAAAAAGGAGGTCATTGTCCCACTGTACTCATCCCTCATTAGACCCATTATGGAGTATAATGCCCCGTTTGGTATGTACCTCATAAGACATCTGCAACAGCTGGAAAGGTCACAGAAACTCCTCACTAAAAGAATCACAGGCCTAAAGCAGATGCCATATGCTGACCGTCTAAAAAAACTCCAGCTATACTCTGTGGCATATCATCTACTCAGACGCAATTTCTGCTTAACGTACAAGGCCATGTCAAACCCTGAGCTGTTGGACATACTCCACTTAAAGAAATCCCAATCCCTCAGAGCCACACGCTCCAGGGATCTAAACCTTATCATCACAATGAAAAAACATGCTGGAGGGATAGGTTCCTGACCCAGAGACTCCCCATACTCTGGAATAGACTGCCCATACATGTCAAGCAGAGCGCCTCATTGGCCCTCTTCAAAAGGAACCTTGATGATTGGATGGGAGATAGGAAATTCACCCCAGGGATCATGTCAGTCGCCCTGCTAGACAGGGGCCCAGAGAAGTAAATATTGTGGGAAGAAATATCCAGGGAATTGTTATGGCTAGGCTTGCATAGGCCTTAGAGCCGATAGCCTAGTACCAGCCTATGAACCTATGAAGAGAATACAGACACTCAGCACATTAATCATGTTAAGAGACATAGTGCCTTTGAATTTGTTTCTTAAGCTCTAGTCTAGGTCTACAAATTAGACATAATTAGCCACCAAACTGCTGCCATGACAGTCTTTTAAGATTTTAGGTGAGTGTGCAAAATTCTGTAAAGGTTTTATATTAACACTGCTTTCTAATTTCTCTGCTAAACTGACAAAATATTTGTTGCTGCTGGGTAAATATTTTTTATCATGACTGTCAAAGTCACTCATCAGTGCTGATACTGTCTAAAGTACTAAAAGTATTCTTACTCCAAAAATGCCCACCCTCTGCCCTCTTCATCCTGTCAGTCATCCCTATTCGCAGTGCTTCATTCTGGTTGTTAACAGTTAGCTCCACAGTTTACCTGAGGGCACCAGGCTGTCTTCCCCTTCCTCTTTCTATTTTAAGATCATTTTAATGGCAATCCAGCTCTGATCTACGGTTGACTTAGATTTAAGTGCTTCTCTTACATTTTAAATAATGTAGTTTATAACTTACGGACAGCAGTATTTGGATTATTAACATGTGGCTTTCTGAATACGTAAACATTTAATTTTCCTTCAGCTCAATTGTTCTTTGTTCTCATTTTATTTATGTCTTAACCGTATTGACTTATTGTTCTCCAAGACTTGTAGCTTTTTATGTCATTTTCTGGAATTTCATTGGTGACCATCATATTATCCTGCAGAATTAATCTGATCTAACAAATCCAGATTTTTGATTGTGAGCTTTTTTTAAATAGCTTTATTTAAAAAATGGTAGGAGAGGACTACAGCTTAACCAAAGTAAAAATACATATTTAGAATAAAATATTATACAAATAGGCTGAGATTTTAATATATGTGGAGAAAATATGTTAAAAGTTTGTGCAAATGCAGTTTGTTTCAGTGCAAACAATATGTACAGAAATCAAATTCCCAGAATTATACTCTATGTACTTTTGGATTGTGTTAGGCTGTACTTGATGGTGTTTTCACCAATCTTCAGTGACTTAAATTAAAATCAACCATGCTTGTGAATGAGGAGCAATTTACTGAGAATAAAAAGTAAATAAAATCAAATTCAGCCCACTAACAACAGCAAGTTGCTTTAGAAAATTTGGGGGTTGTATTTAATAAATGCAGCTCTGCTGTCCTAAGGTGCAAAACAATCATGGCACTTTTATTATCAGCTTCATTGATGAGCTATGATTAGCCATTTCCTGTTATACTGGAGTCAGTCTAACATAGTAATGCTGCAGAGCCATTGCTAGTTTAGTAATACCAAAAAACTGAATTTCATATCACCTTCTAGTACTGACTGCATTGTAAAGGGGAAGTTCCGTTAAAGCTGTGGAGACTGTACCGAGCAGCAAGGATCAGGTGCTGTGAGATAAGACTTGCACTGAATTTACTGAAGGAAAGAAAGTGCATGAAGAGAGAGAACTGAAAGGCACAGGGTTTGGTCATGGTTCTAGAAATACTAGATAAGATTGGGGGAATTATAATGTATTTGAATGATTAGGTCAACAGGCACTGAAAGAGTCTGTGGCAATAACCTCATTCAAAGTAACACATCAGAACATTTAGAAATGACTCTTCTGCATAACCATGACTGACGACCAGGTACATTCGTCTGCATTATTCAGGATCAGTGCAAGTAAAAAGGTAACACAGAAAAGCCACATAAGCAAAAACACCAAACTGAAACTGCAAACCAAAGCCACATAAGAAAAAAAAACAAAAAGACTCTGCAAACCAGAGTTGTTACTGTGTAATACTTTAAACTTTCTGTGACAGAGGCCCGTGGGAAATGTGCAAATTAACCCTAAAGGACATACAAGTGTCTCAGCTACATGGCTTCTGTATGCCCACTGACTTGTTACTTTTTTCAGTCTTTACTTATTACTGTTTAAGTCTTTATGGGTACATTCATGCCAATAAAGCCAGACCCCACTAACTGTAGACATGGGATGTTTCACTGTTTTGTGGGCTCATCAGTACAACATGAGGTTAGTTTGGTCATTTTCTGAAAATTCTCACAAATCTCAAAGTGTATTATCTAATCTTGCAAACTCAAGGCAAACAATCAAATATGTATATTGTTCATGTATATTTTAATAAAGAGAAATAAGTACATAGGTCTGCATTGCAACTATACTTATTTGAAAGACTTTTTAGAGGCAATCCCTCTGGGTGGTACACAGACAAAGCTGTAAAGAATTCTAGCCAAAAATCTTTTCTTTATGTGGCACTGCGTACTTATAGTGATGATACATAAAAGTAGATAAATGATTCCTGAAATCACTTCCTTTTTCTGCTACCATATTATTTTCAGACATTTGAGTTGAAAAAGACAATACATAGAGTCTGTATTGAATATAGCACACTATACTTAAGTCTTTCCGCTTTTCCCGGTTAGGGGTTGCCCCAGCGGAACTCCCATCCGCTAATGATTTGCAGTGGATTTTTACAGTGCCGAGTTGCCAGCCCGATGCCCAACCTTCAAAGAAGGGACGCCCATTCATGCACACACCTACCTGCATGTCTTTAACATCACTCAACCATGGGGAGGACATGCAGACTCAACACAGAAGGCGCTCCAGCCAAGAATCGAATGAAAGAACCTCTAGCTGTGAGGCAACAACACTAACCGCTGCACCACGGCGGCTATATATATATATATATATATATATATATATATATATATATATATATATATATATATATAGCGCACTATACTGTTCTACATTATTCAGAGCAGGATATTGCTGTTGTTGTCTTGTCTGACTTTGCCTTTTTTTTCCATTTTTCAGATTAAGCACAGTAGTACTAGGTAACCAATGTAAATAAAGAATATCTCACAGAGCAATCTCTGACTTTACATACTAATAAAATGTTAACAACTATATGCAGGTAAAAATTTGGCATTAACAATTAACGCCTACTGTTCAACTTTCTGTTAGCTCTGTACCTTTAATAGACTGCTGTGCTGTCTCTTGGCATGGTAATAACATACAAAACATTAGCAAGCTAGGGTTCTGCACTAATCCTAGTGCCATAATATGTATGAAGTGGTAAAACAGAAAATAAACAAACTAAGAAAATATAGCAAAATGGCACAGGACAAGGTAGCACTCAAAAAAACAAATATTTAATCCTGGTAAAGTAAGCGCTTTCATACAGGATAATACCTGTACTTCTTCAGACAAAAGTAAAATCAAGACAGAAACAAGTCACTTATATACATCCTCCCAAGATGCAACCCCAGTTGTATAAAATCACATGATCAGTTAAACAATGAATTACCTGTAAATATGACCAATAATAAATGCAAAACATTATATGAATACTAATAAAGATAGAAATATTACAATACTCATTAATACTAATAAAGATAGAAATATATATATATATATATATATATATATATATATATATATATATATATATATATAAAATGTAGTATGTTTATATGTATAAATGTGAAGAATACATATATTAAAACATTAATAAGAATTTAATAAGAATGTATAAAAAATATTACTACTAAATAAATTAAGAAAGCAGCACTATGTTTGGAATACTTATATCTTTATAAAAAGTTATTCAAAATTCATTAAAAAATTCATTAAAAAGTTCCATACAATAACATAGTGACCCCTTATCTAATAAGGCTTCTAAGTTTCAATATGAATATAGAGCACATTTAATTAATATCAGGATGTCTAAATGCATCACATCTAAGTTGTCACAGTAGCTCACATCTCTTCAGCCATAAAGAGATGGGGCCACCCTTAATATTGTTAGTCACCTGGTCTATAACCCTAAAATCAAAACTATGGTCTGGGAAATAAATTATATGCTTAGCTAGGACATTTTCAGCTTTCCTGTTCTTAATTGTGTATGTGTATTCATATACCCTGTCCCTGAGTCTCCTGTCGGTCTTTCCTATGTAAAAGACAGGGTAAACTTTACACTTAGCCAGGTAAATAATAATTCTTGTATTATAATTAAACCTGCCATTACAGGATAATCTCATGTCCCTAACAGTAAAAGAAAGACCTGTGCTAACTAATTTCCAGTAGGGGCATGATTCACACTTAAACATACCTTTTATTCTAGAATTATTAGTTTTCTTAACTTCCAACATAGATTTCAGATTCAGTCCTCTTTTATATATAACCATTGGAGCACTGGGTAAATTATCCCTGACATTCTCATCAGCTGTTATCAAGTCCCAGTTCTTACATACAATACGCTTGATCACATAAGCTTCATCACAAAAAGGGCTGATAAAAGTGGATGCAAAATCAGAAGAAGGATTAGAAGTTTGGTTTACTAAGATATACAATAGAACTATCCAAAACTTCCACATCACTCAGTCAAGAGTCATTCAAAATGGCTTTGAAATGCCCAGCCAACCTTTTAGAAGTAACTTCTGCCAGGATATCCTCCAGTAATGAATGTGGGTAACCGTGTTTCAAAAACATATCCTTTAGAAACTGGCACTCCACCAAATAATCATTAAAATTGGAAATCATCCTGGCAACTCGGACTAGCTGTCCTTTAACAACAGATTTTTTCTGGTGGTCAGGGTGGGAACTAGAAAAATGCAGAAAAGAATTGGAATACGTTTCTCTTCTAAAAATAGTGGCCACATAACATTGCCTAACACAGTCCTTGCTTAAGCATATATCGAGATAGGAAATTCTTGCCTTTTGAAAGTCACTTGTGAATTTTAAAAAATTGGTAGTGTTATTCATGTAGTCAATAAATTCATTAAAAATGACCTTGTTGCCCTTAAAAATAACAAAAATATTATCAAGGTATTGGGTATAAAAATAAATATATTCCAAAAAAGGGTTATTCCTTTTGATAAATTCCTTTTCCCAAAAGACCATAACCAGATTGGAGAAGCTGGCCCCACATGGTCAACCCATGGCAACACCCTTGATCTGCAAATAATAGGAATAATCAAATAGAAAAAAGTTGTTGTATAAGGTCCAAAAACTCCTGTACCAAATATAATTCCTCATTGTCAATACCTTTCTGAACTAACAACTGACTGACCCAATCAACACCTAGTTTATGAGGGATCACCGTGTACAAATCTTTCATGTCCACAGTTGTAAAATGATATTCTTCCTTGAATAGCAACCTGTTAACATTATCTAAAAAAAACAAGAGTCCTTGCATGCTTGAGATTCATCAGTCAAAAATCTTTTAAGTATATTATCCACAAATATAGCCAAGACAATCCACGGTGGTATAGCGGTAGCATTGTTGCCTCACAGCAAGAGGTTCTCCCATTCGATTCTCGGCTGGAGTGCGAGGAGTGCCTTCTGTGTGAAGTCTGCATATCCTCCCCGCGGTTTGGTGGGCGTTCGAAAGACATGCGTAAATGGGTGTGCCTTTGCTGAAGGTTGAACATCGAACTGGCACCTCGGCGTTCATGAAACTCTACTGCCAATCATTAGTGGACCGGAGTTCCGCTGTGGCAACCCCTAACCGGGAAAAGCCGAAAGACAACAACATCCACAAATGTAGCCATGGCATAAGTTATGGAATTGCGTCCATTAACAATTGGACGTAAAGGGAGGTTTTGCAAATCTTTGTGAATCTTAGGTATTCCAAAGATGACTTTGTGGTGCTGGAACTCTTAAATAGTTAAAAATTTCCAAAGATATATACGTGCTTCTATAAATAAATCATTTAAAAACATCCTGATTTTTTTATATGCACCATTAAGCTCATTTAAGGATACTGGCTTGTAGTTCTCAGTCTCAAACATTAGCTTCATTTTCACCTTTTAAGCATCATTATCAAAAATGACCATGCTCCCTCCTTCATCAGGTTGAGAAATTCGTAAGTCACTGGTAGATAGACTTGTTAATAACATTCTTCCATCAGAATTCAAATTATTATTGTTAGACATAGTAAAGGCATTTTTAAACAACGTAATATTCCTTAAATTTATATCAAACTCACAAATGTGTTCAAAGGCTGCCAAAGTGGGATTCAAGACTGTGTTGAATGTACTGTTCACCTGAAAAACATTACAATTGTTGCCTGTATTAGCACCCAAAACCAGCTTTAAATTCAGCTTCCTTACAAATAATTCCAAGTCAATTATAGTTTTCGCTAAGTCCAAGCTCCTGGAGGGTACAAAAGTCATGCCCCTTGCTAAAGCATCATCTAATTCGGTACCAACAAGAAAAGAGGAGTAATTAAACACGTTAAAGTCACCAGTAGAATTATAGATTATCTTCAACTGTTTATCCCCCTCCAAAGTCAAGTTATGCGAGTTGCAGTCCAACAAAAAGTTATTACACTCACCAAATGGGGAAAAACAGCAGTCCATTACCTCTGAGTTTGCCGCTGATTCCTGCGGTTCCTCTTCCTGTTGCTTTTGTAAGCCAAGTTCTGTTGGACAGAATTGTAATCCCCCTGAAAATCTGACACATTTCCTACTTTATTTATATGTGGGAAAGAGCTGGTTGAAGCATGTGCATTGTTGTTCCCCCTGCTGTTCTGCAATCTCTCACTACTTCTGGGGCCTTCTGGTGGAATTAAAGTGCTGTCTCCTTCTGTGCTTAAATTCAGACGTAATACATTATCGCTCGCTGGCATCTCCATATCATGAGTGGTTCCGTCATTGTGATTGGTTGTAGAATCTGTCACTCCCCACTGCTGTGATCCAGGAAGGTGTGGATAAGCTGCTTTTCTGCTGTATTCCCCCTCATCTCTATTTAGTTTTTTAACTTTAGTAGCCCTTCATTTTAGAATGTGTGCATCAATGCTACTAAAGATATGGTTATAGTCAAACTTATATCTGTTAAAGTCAGTATCAGATTTCACAGATACATCCAAATCATGTATCTCTTCCTCCAGAGCTTTGATTTGATCATTGTAATGTTTTATAAAGCATTCCATTAACTGTATCCCCTGTTGATTAAATGAATTTATTAGTTCAGCATGGAAAGGGGAATCTGGAATAATTCCTGTGGGGTAACACCATGTTCTCATTCCCTTCGGGACTATTTCCTTTCAATACATTCACAGAAGAATATTACTTCAAGCTGTAATTTCTTCAGCTTGAAAGATTTGGAATCCAAACTTTTCAAATTAGTTGCTATGCCTACAGGTGAATTAAAGGCAGTATTATTAACTGGGTTACATGTATTTAAATTAGGCATAGGTTGTAACCACCTTTGCAAGCTGTGAGGCTGCGAAGATGGCAAAGCCAGCCCCTGTGAACTAAATGCTTGCCTACCTGTATTACTGCTCTGGTTCAAGTCTCCAGGGTTAACGACCTCACCCAAACCTGGTGATTCATTCCACACGTTGGAATTCTCCTCTCCGTGGCCTTCGATCATTAGAACCAAAAGCTGCTGAGATTCAAGGGGAGGATGGACGACCTTCCAAGCCGTTATTAAAAGCAGTAGACCTAGTACAGTTATTTGCTATTATTGTAGCCATGTCATGCACTTTCCTGTTGAGTGCATAAATCAGGCAAGTTAAGGCACCAATATCCTGAATGGAATTCGGCTCCAGAGCTTCCTCTCGGAACAAGGAAGGAGTGCCAAACTCAAGATCTGTGGCCATGACAAAAAAAGACTGAACTAGTGAAAAAGGAAATAAACAAACTAAGAAAATATAACAAAATGGCACAGGACAAGGTAGCACTCAAAAAAAACAAATATTTAATCCTGGTAAAGGAAGCACTTTCGTACAGGATATTATTTAGTAGTAATATTTTTATACATTCTTAATTCTTATTTATGTTTTAATGTATGCATTCTTCACCTTTATACATATAAACATACTACATTTTGTATGTATATTTCTATCTTTATTAGTATTTATATAATGTTTTGCATTTAGTATTGGTTATATTTACAGGTAATTAATTGTTTAAGTGATCATGTGATTTTATGCAATTGGGGTTGCATCTTGGGAGGATGTATATAAGTTTCTTACTTTACCAGGTTTAAATATTTGTTTTTTTGATTGCTACCTTGTCCTGTGCCATTTTGTTATATTGCCATAATATGTATGTTATAATTTCAGGACCATCTTCTCTTCTTTATGCTGCAGTTTTCATATAAAAAAATCATATGCTGAGTAAAGAGATAAATTCTGTTTTTAAAGCTCAAGCAAAGAGGAGAAATGTAAGTGAGGGGAGAGAAAATGGTAACATCTCTTCTTCCATCTGCAAGCTAAGATAGTATCATTATATTTCAACAAATATTGCTTAATATCATATCAGTGAATGTAAAACATCTATGGTCTCCACTAATGATACTGCCACATTACAAAGTTGTACTCTATCCAGTTAAAAAACAGGGTATAAAAAACTTATATAGTGTACACTGTAATGTGAAACCAGCACAGCGGAACTATATGATATATGACAGAGCATTCTTCAAAATCTTTATAGAAAAAGAAACAATAAGCATTGTGCATTGTACAAGGATGGAAGACCTGTGCTCCTAGGCAATACATGTTGCCATAATAATAATATAAGTACAGTGCAAGTTATCTGCTGGGTCTGCAGGGCACTCCTGTATGCCCTGGACGTACACTGACCCATGTTCAAGGCCTGTGAGATCAGTACATTGCAGTGCTGCATCATATTGCCGCCAGGGATAGTTTTTGCTTTGTGACCTAATATCCTGTCTCCCTCTGAACATGTTCCTACATGTATCTGTAATTTTCAAATGGGTGTATGTGCAGTGAGGATGTGCAGTTCCACTTAGAAGACACTCCATAAAATGTCTCTAGCCACCACCAGGGACCCAGCTTAAGGAACATACAGGTGCATGCCCTCCATTCCAGGACAGGCACCCATATCTTTCCTTTGCTGGGCCTCCACAAACATCACAGCCACTAATCAAACTTGGGTCTCCTATGCAATAGTTAAGGGTGTTTTGGAAGAGAGTGATGCAGTAATCACTGGGGTAATAGTTTTCAATTGCCTTAATTCTCTGCATTACAAAGTAATATTAAACACTACTGCAGAAATTCACTTTTTTTTCCTAGACTTATTTCATGTTATCAGCTTTCATTTCTTTATAAATAAAATTTTCATTTTTTTACTCTTCTTTTTTTCATCCATAGACAAAGCAGACATTCCCAGTAAGGAAAGGAACATACACAGGTTTTAGAACTTGTCAAAATTAAAAGCATGAACATTGTTTATTAAATAACAAATTCCTTCCAATGGAGCCCCAAAGTTTGCACTACAGCTTCCAAAGGGTGAAACCTATACTTTTGATAAAATCAAATTATGTCTTCACATTTCAAACAAATGTTCATATCTCTGAAATCTCAGAGGTTATTAAAGAATGCTAGATTTGTGCTGTCTTGTTTAATCCTGTTCAAATATTGGGTTATCAGATCCAACCAGATCTGAATTTGGCACTTTTTTTTCAAGAGCTTGGATTCAGGGTTCTGATTTCTCCTGTACCCCTTATTACTGCAGTCCCCTGATTACCTCAGATTGAGTTTGCCTGCTTATAACCACATCACCCAAAAGAAACACAACACAGGCCTAATAAATTGACCAAACAAAATCACGAAGACGTGAAACAGCAAGAGGCTGTCCAAAAGACAAGACCCCTGGTTAGGTCCAACTGGTCAGCCAAGAGTCTAAACTGGCAATTTAAAATGAGGGATGAAAGGAGGGATGTCGAACTGACAAAACAAGACAAGGCTCTCATTATGGCAAGTACATAAATTTTGTATCATATGACTTTTTTTCATCCGGAACACACTATGTTTTGAAGTTGTGGAATTCTTTAGGTGCTAGGTCTTAACCTGGATTTTATAAGTCACATTAACACACCAGGTTTATAATATTTTGTAAACAACTTACAATATCTCAGCAACCACTCACGTTACACATATGAGGTTAGCAGTATTGTGTTCATCTAACTGCGAGGTTTCATGTGAGAATAAGCAGTTCTGCCTGTGCTACTTGGTTGTCAAAATATTTACAAAAACATGTAATATATGACAATATAAATAAATACTACATGAACAATAATTTATATCTCTTTACCTGCACTAGACAGAGGTCATGTATCAACACAGTTGTGTTTGCTATTATGTAAGCTTTAAGATTAAATTGTTTAATATTTTGTAAGTAGTATTGTTCTGAAATTATTAAAGCAAATATGAACAAACAATATTTGACACCTAGAGGAGTCAGTAGGATATAACTGCAGGAACACCTGGAGGCATCACTTGACTGTAATGAGTCAGTGAAAACATTTATCTTTTTCTTGTTATCACGTGTTTTTGAAAACATTAGAATACTACGTGAGAATGTATGTAGAGGGTATTGAGAAGCAATATACCACATTAAGCAAAATAGTGCAATGCAGTGTAGTGGACAGAAGGGAAGGGCCGATTCAGAGAGACATGTAGCACATCTGCCCCAGCATGGAAAATTATGTAGTATGCAATGCATGGGTGTCATGATGCCAGTGAGAGCTATTGTGTAAAGAATTATTATAACAGACATGCAGGGATGATTAATAAAGGTATGTCAAATAAGTGATGAGCCTTGGTGATAAGAGTTTCTGTACACCAGCACTTCATGATTAACAGGTTTATCACTAGCACAGAGATGCTAGGAATGACATTTACTTTAGCAACTCAGAATGTATTAATAGCTGCTTTGGAAGTAAGGATCCACAACAATGCATGCAGCCACCCTCTGTGTCACTGAAGGATCTCTGATTAGTTGATATGCTACCACTTCCATGACCAGGACATCTTGTCCTCTACCATGTGATCAGAGGTGTCATACAGGAAATGGTTGACTGGTGTCATCCTCACATGGGATTAAAGGGGATTCGATGATTGCCTATCCCTGCAGACACATAGGCTGGTGGAGCATGAATCATTCTTGCTATGGGAACCTTTCAGTCTCATAAAATTCTTTACCAGATCTTAGATGTGATGCTGGTGCATGAGGGGGACACATGCATTTTTCACAGATGGCAGAGGAGAGAACCACCCCCACACTGGCAATCTATGACATTGCCCATTTCTGTGAGGTCTTGCACCCGCATTGCCAACACAGCCCAACTAAGTCCACTTGGTATGTGGTATGTCAACTGGAAGGACTTTGACTCCATCACCTACAGGATGGTATTCAGTGCACTGTGTATTATATGCAATGCATCTGTTCACCATCCTAGCAGTTCCTATGATTCCCACATCTGGAACATGTGCGAAATATACAACATTTCATGTAGGGGCTCTTTCCACAAGACTGTCTAGCTGGTAGGTGCACACAGTGCCAATTCTAGAGACCATGACAGTCCAGTTTTTCACACACACACACACACACACACACACACACACACACACACACACACACACACACACACATGCACACACACACACACACATATATATATATATATATATATATGTGTGTGTGTGTGTGTGTGCATGTGTGTGTGTGTGTGTGTGTGTGTGTGTGTGTGTGTGTGTGTGTGTGTGTGTGTGTGTGTGTATAACAGACTGCTTATAATGGTATTTGCTGTTGTGCATTACAAGTGATGCTGCATATGCCTTAGAGCCATGATAGCTTCCAAACAGAGGAGGTGAGAACATACAATACCATACTGGTACATTCAATTTGAATGTGTGTTCAGACTGCTGCAGTCTCAGTTCCACTGCCTGGTTACATCTGGAGATACTCTGAAGTACACAAGCAAGACAGGCAGCAGGTTGTTTGTGTTTTGTACCGTGTTATACAACAAGGCTATGCAAGCAGTTCCAACAAGTGGATACCATTGCATTGACTGACAATGATGTGCTAGCACTCGAGAAGGAGCTGGGTGAGGAGTGGGAGGAGAACAAAATGCTGTGGACCCCCATGTGATACAAAGGCAGGTTCCATATTTTGTGGCAAAGATGCAGTGTCAGGGCACAAAGATGGGCCATGACAGGGAAAAGGCAGAACAGAAGTGATACATGCATTTACAAACCTAGGTTATGCAGTACAGTACATGCGCTGGCCACATTGTGCATCAGACATTGCCATACCCCACATGAGTTGAGGGTGGGCAGACTATAGTCAGTATCATTTGTACGGGTGGGTGAACACAGTGGTGTGTGACACCAGGACTAGCATAGGTGGAGGACTCATATGTGGTACTCACTGTAAGCCTGCAGGTGGCTAGGGTGTTGTGGGTTGTCAGAGATCATGGGAGCTTCTATGGTGGAGTGCTGGTCAGGTGCAGCAATTTTCCATGAACAGGCAGGTATTAATGCATGTGCTTCAGGGGAAACCACAACATATGTTCTCAGTATGTGAGAGACTGTGGCTGAGCTCTCTGATGTGTGGTCCTGCATGCGTACTTTGAGGAGCATTAACCAAGGAATGAGCTGCTATGGAACTCCAGGACCTTGATAGTGATGTGTGGGGTTTAGTCCAAAGTGGAGCTGAACAAACATTGTGTATGTCCACAGCCATGGGTGGACATGATGGTGCAACAAAAACAGTACTGTTGTGCACAATAGTAGCCATGGCAGGGACTAAGGCAATGGCTGAAGCAGTAGAATGATATCTATTCCCACACAAGTGGCTACAGCTAGGAGAAAAGACAATGTTTGAGGCAGAACACTGTCATCCATGTCCCTGTGAGCAAGCATCCCCAAGTGTTAAGGTGACAATAGAGCCAGCTACATGTGCAAATAGGCCATGTACACCTGCACTAGTGAACTGTCCCATACCTTGCCTATGCCTACTCTTTACAAACAGTTGACAACACCCAGTAATGATGGCCATGTGTGTGTACACCTTGAAGGCTATATGTCCTTCAGATGATGACAATGTTTCTGCTGTGTGTATACAATGTGTGGGTTGCATGGATGTATGGGACATCATTTATTTTATTCGGTGATACTGAAGGATCATCCTGGGCCTCCCCAGTCCTTTCAGCTATGGAGGAGGGGAATGTTCCCTCCATTGTTAGTGTTGCCAATAGTGCCACAGTGGGCTCTGACAATGCCATATGCACAATGCCATCATCATCGGCCTCTGCAGATGTGCTGATCTCAGGCATGTGTAGACCTGTATTGCTGGAACTTGTCGCAGTGGAGGCAGTGAAAACATACAGATAACATAACCATATGTAAGCTAGTTGACATTTTATCCCACTAGCAAGCATCCAACACACAGCAGCTTTCCAGGAGTATACATAATTTAGGAGTACATGCATATCTGGGGCTGTGTACATTACAGGCTCATCCGTGGGTGACAGAGATGTGGTATATGATGTGTAAGTCTAATGCATGGAGGTGTGTGGCATTCTCAGTTTGCAGTGGCATGCTACATGACTCACCTGGAGTATTCCTGACAGACACACCTATGCTGCAGAAATTCATAGTCGAAGGCCTGAGGTTCGTGGTTGACAGTAAAACACACAGCAAAGTCTGCATATACTGGGCAGATGAGCTACAAATGTGCTACATAACTGGCATTTACCACTACTCACCTGGGCATCCCCTATAGACAATCAAGAACTCCTGACCAATTCAGTGTCCACACACAATTCTTCTCTCAGGTTCATTGCCCTGTTTGTGTCATATCTGAGTGCTATAAGGAACTTTTCTGTCTCTGTCTCTATATGCTGATGATACTTTGTGGGAGTGTCTGGAGTGGTAGCTATGTGTTATCCAGTGCTCTTTGCAAACAAGATCATGTCAGCCACCCTAAGATGCACTTGCAGAACTGTGCAGTCATGTCTGTAAACAAAATATTTATTTGCCACACCACTTCCTGCTACACTTGGTCCCTTGGTGATATACCTGCCATGGTTGTGTAGGGACAGCAGCAAAACATCTGTCTCCTGTGGAATACATTTCTCAGTGCACTACTGTTTTTGCAGAGCCATGTCAGCTCCAACACACCTCTGGGAATACATGTGGATCCATATTGAACAACACTAACCACTTCACTGATCCCTCATCCCTGTGGTAGGTGGTGCCTTATACAATGCAATGCCAGAGTGTGCTGCCTGTGGACATGTGACCTATAGTTACTGTCTCTCTCTGCAGTACCTGCCTGTGGACATGTGGCCTGTAGTTACTGTCCCTCTCTGCAGTACCTTCAGCCTTTGCCTACAGAATTGCAGGTCCAGCACCTAGTTATGCATGAGTATGAAACCGTTTCTTTGCATTCTCCCTGGATCAGCACCCTATACAAGTGGTCTCTAGCAAGCAAATGCCAGGTATCAACCTTGTAGAGAGGATCCCCAAAGTGGTCCTCTCACTGGTCCAATAGAAGGTATTCCATTATTTCTGTGTTCCAGAGTCGTTGTGCTTTCTGTTAGTGAGCCAGCACAACATTTCTTAATTTATTTCACATTATCACTATGCATTCCTTCCATTTGCAATTAGTAGTGTATAATACAAAATGATATAGCATATGGCCTATTAAGATGGTTCCATTAAATATATTCCCCTGACTATCAGTAGCCATTAGTTCACCAATAATCACAATAAAGTGGGCAACTTAGAACTACCTGAAATGCCTAACAGCTACTACAAATAGTTCAACTGATATTCCTAATATGGTACATCAGAGGGAGTGCTACAGTTGAACACTGATTAATATTAAGGAGTTTGAAGCTTTTACTAACCAAATAAAAGTGTATCAAATTCATAAACAAATATCACACATTCATATACTTCTTCAGTTTTTGTCCAAATCAAGCAACATTGTAAAATTTTACAGATACTCATTTTTATTAACTTTATCATTTTTGTTATAGTATATGGAATACATCTTTTCAACAATACCATTTGACATAAATATTTTTACATATAATGCTCATTCCACCTTTGCCAACCATGTAATACAATATATTTGCCATAGTACATATAGAAGAAATACCCATCATTTAATCTTATTTTAGTAGACAGAATATCTTTGCTTTTCTGCTCTTCATACCATATGTATAACCACAACAATGAGCTGTATCATTTCTTCCTGAAGAAAGTTTCGTCCCTTACACATTTCAGGCTATATTGATCGCCATATGCAGAATTATGGCTACTGCACTTTTTTGCCTCTCAAATTTCTGAAGGTTATCCCATTTTGGCACAGTGTAGCTTATCTTTGATAATGTCTGTAACTTTACTTAGTACAACCACTTATACACCACTGCAGCTACCATTCCAGCAATTAAATTTATTTATTTATTTATTTACATTTGTTTAAGTCTGACTAGACACATGTCCATTTTCAGCGGAGGCCCGGGGAGAAAAGCTCCACAGTACAATGGAATGCAGTACATGAGAGAACAAAATATAGAACATACAATTGATTTACTACATAATAGGTTAGAAGTTAACAGTTTTAGACAGTACAGTAGTCACTGAGGTACATGGTAAAAACATTGCGGTACAAGAAAAATAGTTTTTTTTTTTTTTTTTTTTTTTTTTTTTTTACCAGTATCTGGGTTTAGCCTTCTGTGTGGAGTCTGCATGTCCTCCCCGCGGTTGTGTGGGCGTTCAAAAGACATGTGTTGAATGGGCATGCCTTCGTTGAAGGTTGGACATTGGGCTGGCAACTCGACACCATAAAAAAAAAAAACAACTGCCAATCATTAGCAGACTGGAGTTCTGCTGTGGCGACCCCTAACCGGGGAAAGCTGAAAGACAAATAACAACAACAACAACAACCAGTATCTGGGTTTACAAGCTTTTTAGGGCAAATCTGTTTATACTTATCTGAACATGTGACACACAATTAGATTGGTATGGATTAACCTGGAGTGTAACATGAGCATAGCCAGTTAGTTAAATATTGGGTTTTAAGGAGTTTTTTGAAATGATTGAAGGAGGTGGTAGAAGTTATATGGATTCGTAGTATGTTCCAGGTTTTGGCAATGGTGCTGGCAAAGAGTGATTTACCAGCATTGTTTTTATGTTGGATGACAGTTATTAGGTTCTGGCTGTTAGATCGTAGGGTTCTAGTGGGAATGTGGGGCTGTATTAAATGCTGAAGTGATGGGGTTAACTCAGGGAGGTAGTAGAGCTTGTGAGCTATAGAGAGTTGAAATCACTCGTGTTTTTTGCTTGATAGGTCAGTCCATCACTGAATCTGAATCCTTACATCCCCCTTGGCAGGCATTGCTCATGCCCCCACCATACTTTTTTCATCCAGATACTTTCTCCTCCATATGTATAATCTTCCAGACCTTCCCGTTTCCAAGCCTTAACTATTATACTACTCACTTCCCGGTGAGCAGTTGAAGTTCTAGTCTTTCATCTGTAGCGCATCCCTTTACCTTGTTATCCCCAAAAAGACATACGTTACACTGATCTGGTATCTTCTTCACCAGTAATTTACGGTTTACTTCTCTTGCCTACTTCCACAATGGTACAGCCTTCTTATATGTTCATCACATGTGCATTTGCTGAGCATTCTCCTTCCCACATCTCTGACATACTGTGGTTGAATGCCATCCTTCCCACTGTGTCATTACAGCTGTACCTGCTGGCTCTATTTTTCCTAGATCTAAGCCTACATCATAATTAACTTTTTCTCCTCCTGTGTCTTTATGCTTTTCCTTGTTCTTAGTTGGCTCTTCAAAGTAACCTGTTACTAGCTCTATGAATTCCCTGACACAACAGATGATATCCTTTCTGTGAATTATACTTCTCTTTGAGAACTGGGAATGATAGCAATTCATTTACCAATTTATCCCTTAGATACCCTCAGTTTTTACTGCCATTTTCTCCCCAGAGTTCCAGCCTTCCTCCCAGCTGCTGTGGACATCTGCACCATATATCTCTAATACTTGCATCCCTTCATGTGTGAGCTGCAGTTCACACGCTTGCAGCCTACGAATCATTTTATCGGCACTGCCCTCTACCTTGCTCATTATCTTTCTACTTGCAGCCTTGCATCCCCTTTCACAAGCATCCATGCTAAATTTTTATTTCTATGCCTCTCAGCCTTTACTCAATATTTATAGCAGTCACATATTGCCTGAAAACTGACATATCCCATCCTCCTGCTTTCCTGTGAGCCCTGATTCTATCCTGCGTAATCCTTCCTTTTTTTTGCTTTTCCACACAAACCTGTCAGATACAAACATTGAAAAGTACTTGTATCAGACTTCATAAAGCATATTATGGATTTCTAAACTAAAGAGCTTTAAGACAATTATGAACCTGAATGAAAAATAATATATATATATATATATATATATATATATATATATATATATATATATATATATATATATGTTATCCAGTTTATTAAGTTGAAATAAAAATCATTGATCACCAAAATATACAAACTATAAAAAAAGGAGACATCTTTTTTGCCCCTGCACCCTCTACAGCCCCACTGCTTATCTACTTCAATTCTGGGGTTGCATAACAGTGTTGAATAGGAGAATCTCCATTTCCCCTCTGAATATCTATCTCAAAGTACAAAATACACCCTAGATATCTGATTCCCCTGTGTTTTGCTAAATGCACAAAATATCCAAACCAATTTTATGCAGAAGGGCAAGCTCACCTGCACCCCATACCCTCTTATAATTATATATACCAACTTTGAGACTGCAAAACAGAGGGGAAAGGGCAAATTCCATTTCTACGATTTTGTGGTTTTAACATTATGTGTCTTCAATGAAACACAGGGAAACCATGTATATATATATATATATTTGTGTGTGTGTGTGTGTGTGTGTGTGTGTGTGTGTGTGTGTGTGTGTGTGTGTATCCAATAAATTAAACTTTGAGAGTGTTTGTCTGTAAAAGAAGTAGCTTTGACCATAACAAATGCATACTCATTCTGTTCTGAGATACTTAGTGGATAACTTATAAATTTGTATTATGATTTGTAGCACCTGTGACATCTGGCTATATCCCACCAGACTGCCACCAATAAATGTGAAGTCCAGCCAATATCCCACCGGACAGCCAACAATTAAATGATATCCCTTACTATCCTGTGTCAGTAACTATGGAGCTTCAATCCTCACTACTGACTCCAATATGAGACTGTCACTTAAAAAGAAGTAATATTTCACAATTTTCTAATAAGAGCACAATAGGAACACAATCTATTTTCCTGTGACTGGACCATATACTTCTTTCCACCCCAAATGTATTCCCTTATTAAACACTTCAGAGCAATGTGTCCCAGTTTAAGACCTCTGATACACTCACACTCAAAGTAAATTTAAATCTCACACATCCAAACACTTCTGGGAAAGCCTGACACAGATTTCCAGATGTGTCCCTTCCCCAAAATAATATGGTAATCAGAATAGCATCACGCCTTTCTAAAGGGGGTGTCCAATTATGAAAATGAAATATCAAAATAAATGATACCTCTATCCAGAGCAGCCAGGCCTTCGAGGGGACCTGAGGAGTATCAAGCATGTATAAACACTCTCTAATGTCTAAAGAAAAACACTGATTTCTAGACACAATGTAAAGTAATGAAAAACATTTAATAATAAGTAAAATGATTACAATAATGTAAATCAATAACTTTCAATAAACACCAGAAGTCAATCAGTGGAAATGTAAAAGTAAACTACAGGATAGGAGTCCATTATTCTAGAAGAACTCTTATCTTAATAACTAAGCTTTCCTAATCTAATTAAAGAATGCTGTCCCTTATCTAATCTAGCACAAAACAGCTAAGCAAAAGGCAGGCTTACAGTTTTTGGTGAGTTCTCTTTCTTGGGTGTCCACTGACTGCACAGCACTGTAACTGACTGTACTTCACAAAAGTACTCAGCACTTGACAAACTGCAGTCTCAACTGTCTTATTTTAAAAACTACAGTCAGCTGTTTGAAAAAGTTCTTTTTCTGTCAGTCAGCTATTTAAATAATCACTTAGCAGCCAGGAACATTTCTGATGACATTACTCAGTGTTCATCTGATTCTCCACTGTACTTTAGAATATCCCTCTCAAACATGCGCAATTAGAAATGCATCAACACACTGCCAGGTTCTCTAAACATTCTGTATAAACAGGGAAATACTCAAAATTTAAAATTTATTTAAATTTTCACAAGTATAACTGCGGTGGTGGTGCTGCGGTAGCGTTGTTGCCTCATAGCAAGATGTTGTCCTGTTCGATTCTCAGCTAAAGCGTCTTCTGTGTGGAGACATGCGTGAATGGGCGTACCTTCGTTGAAGGTTGTACATCAGGGCTGGCAACTTGGTACGTAAAAATCTGCTACCAATCATTAGCAGACCGGAGTTCCGCTGTGGCGACCCCTAATCGGGAAAAGCTGAAAAATACAACATTTAAATTTTCACAAGTAGATATGCTGGCATACCATACAAGTTAATCCAGAATATACACAAATCTCCTGCCAGACATGCTAACACAGGTAATGGTGTTTTCAATTTCTTCAGATTCTCCCCCTCTTATGACTCGATCATGATTTTCAAGTGACCCCTGAAATCCGATGCTTGGGAAAAGTGGGTCTACCTGAAAATTTTAACCCACTCCTCTCCTGGACAATCCATTTGCATAAGCATTATTAACTCCACTACAGCATATTTCTCCTTCTGAGGAAACTTGGCTGAGCAGAGCCCCCACCCCATAATTTGAAGCATCTACTTGTAAAATAAATTCTTTATAGTAATCTGGGCTGGCTAACACAGGGGGGCCTCCCAAAATCTCATTAAGGTTTTGGAATTCCTGTTCAAAATATGTGGTCCACACTACTTTGTCTGGTTTATTCTTCCTAGTTAGGTCTGTAAGGTGTGCAGCTTTGGTACTGTAATTGGGCACAAATTTCCTATAGTACCCCGCTGCATGTAGAGATGCTGTCACTTTTTTCTTATAACAGGAACTAGCCACTCTTGAATAGCTTCCACCTTAACATGTTCTGGCTTGATTTTATCACTTCCCACTCTTTGTCATACATAAGTGACCTCTGCCATACCCACTTGATACTTACTGGGTTTAATAATTAATCCTGCATACCTTAATCTATCCAAGACCTCCCTCACATGTTGGTCTCCAAATGCCCATAGCATAGTCTTCAATGTAGAGTTTAACCTCTCCACAAGACCATTAGTCTGGGGATGGTAGGGGGGTGGTCTTTAAATGTTTCATCCCAGAACACTTCCTCAGAGAAGTCAGCAGGGCTGACATTAAGTTGGCACCTTGGTCTGTCAGTATTTCCCAAGGAAAACCTACTCTGCTGAAAATTTCTAGCAAAGCACTTACCATCTTGTCTACATCAATATCACCTACAAAAGGCATATTAGGGACTTTAGCTAGAAGTGGCAGACAGTAGGCTCTAGGTTCTACCAACTGCCACACTACCTCACCTTCCAGCCCTCCCTTAGGAGTCCATTTTTTATACAGCAAATCTTCCTACTCTGCCTCAATATCCCTTGCACAAGGAATATTAGGGACTATAGCTAGAAGTGGCAGATGGTAGACACTAGGCTCTACCAACTACCGTACTACCTCACCTTCCAGCCTTCCCTTAGGAGTCCACTCTTTATACAACAAATCTTTGTTCTCGTATACAGACTCCCCTCTTCCTTGAGCCTCAGGTGCTTCATTTAGCATCTCCCTCAAACTTTGTACTGTAGAGTTGGTAAGCTGAGCCTGTCTCAACTGTACATTCCCTCCCAAGCTCCCCTTCTGTAGGAAGCCTAGTATCCTCTGACAGCTGTATGTCACTGTCACTCTGAGGACAGCTGTACGTCACTGTCACTCTGAGTACTATCATCACCATCAATAAGAAATGAATAGGCTAAGTATTATAGGAAACTGGCTGATAGTCAGCAGGTGTGGAGACAAAAAGTACCTAGAAAAATGTAACTAGTTAGGAATGCCATAATAAGTCTTACATACAATTAGTTATGTACAATTATTCAGGTCTATAGTAAACGCAGATGGATCAGCTGCTTTCCTTTTTATCGTCTTCTTGGTGTCACTGAACTTTATCTGAGATAGACCTTACCAAAGCCAATGCTTTTTACAGAAAAATCTTTGACAAGTGGATTTTCTTTGGGTATTGCTTTTATTTCAGTGTGGGTAGCATATTACTAGAACAAGAGCTTCTTTTTTTTTTGCTTTTATAAAACTGAGTCATAATGTGATTCATTTCTACCGCACAGATATTGAGTTTGCCTTGTTCTTCTCTAAACTCCTGAGCAAAAATGAGTAGGCATCTAATCTTAAGGCCATATGCAATATTTTTTTTCTGTTTTTTTTTTCTTTTTGTGCCCATGTAGAAGTTGAGGATTTTTTTAAGATGATGGTTTATTAATTCTATTGTTTCATCAGTTTTGTATTTTTTTAATTATTTTATACAGAGTTCATAAAGAACTGTAGGTTTCCATGCATTTTTCTTCTTGTTTCACATTTATTTATGCAGCATGCATAAATTCTATGCCACCTGAAGTAGCATATTTTGAAATGTGCTCTACTTAGACTGTCAGAGCCTGTCTTTAAAACATAAAAAGAACACTTGGCTTTACTTATTGTCAGAATTCTTATCCAAAGTACAGGTAGCCAATGGAAGTATATGTACCTGCCAAAGATTCCTCTACCCTAGGCAGGTAAGCGTTACAAAGAGGGCAATGTAATTCCAGATGAGGGGGTGGAATTATATCTGTGAGCTGAATATTGTGAGCTACAGTGTTTGAGACCAGGAAACAGTAAAAAAAAAAAAATCTAATCTTCTACAAGAATGCACCAAGTTATAATCACTCATAAATTTAGCGTTTTTAAATGGGGTTCATTGATAGATAGATTTATTGCCTTAGAAGTCCAAGCTAGTAAGTAATTGTGACTTAGATGTTAAGTCATGATTGTTTTGAAAAAGGCACGCAGTCTGTACTGAATCTGTATCTACTGGCTAATATAAATCTTTTAAGAACTGTTTTTACTCTGAAATAAACCTATTGCCCTTTGACATTATTCACCCTGTCCTCAACAATCTCCTTTAGATGTTTTCTTCAGATTACTGCCTCAAGTGCCTTGGAGGATTTTGGGTAACTAGTAATAATATTACCTTGCCATTCTTTGATCCGGTTGTTTAGTTTCATTTCATGCAAAAATAAAACTCGAAGACTATACCTTTTAGTCTCTGAAAAGCAACCTTTCATTCGTCTTCTGTAACTAAGCCTCTTACATTTTAGAAAATGAAGTTATAAACACTGCAAATATTATCGATTCAATTATATATATATATATATATATATATATATATATATATATATATAAAATGTGTGCGTGTGTAGTAGAAAGAAAAGCTATATGCACTATAATGCAGGTTACAGGCAGCTAATGAAGTTATACCACTCTGACTGGTGATAAGGAAATGGGAGATTGCAATCTGTGCTATGCTTATCTATACCTGCTAATAAGAGTGTTTCCTGACTTTGTAAATGTATTTTCTAGAGGCATGACAGGAAAAAAGTTTAGAAATTTATACAGATAGCAGTGAACCAGTCACTTGTCTTAAAGTTAGCCACACATAAGGAAAGGGTACCAGAGTCTGTTAAAACTAGAAAAAAAGCTTTACTTTATTTACAACAAAAAATCCTATTGCTTGTATTTACAGATAAAAAGGTACAGATAAAATGGATACGTGTTTTTGTCTTTATGTTTTCAAGGACTACATTAGATCTTATATAAAATGCATTTCTCATAACATTTTATACTTAGATTATCAATAAGAGGGAATGAAAAAAGACAACAGAAAAAATGATGGAAGATAGATTAGGTGCTGCAACATAATTTTGAAGTAGAGAATGCAAGAGGCATAGAAAAAGGGTGGGGAGGGGTGATGCAACCTGAGTGTCAGGGTTGCTTGACTGATGTTTAACTGTCTTTTACCCAAAGAAGAAAACAAGTTATGTAATCCCTTTCTATTTTAAGAATGGGGGGTTTGGACACATGCTCAGGAATTTGTTTCAAAACCTAGCATGAGCAATATGGTTCATGCTAAAAAGCTCCTTCTCCTATGCCATGCCCATTTGTGATTCAGAGACATGGTAGCATTATTGGCTAATTTGCATGTCTTTGAATCATGTAGATTATTTCTGATCTGCATGCTTGCTCATGTAGGCAGTGGCATTTTCCCTGCAGTCACTCTCCCACACAGACAAGTGCACGAGTAACAAACAGCACCAGAATTACCCATTCTAAAGACTTAAACCTTGCCTGTGATATAAATTGGACCTGCTGGAGAGATAGGTATGTATCCCAGAGACTACCCAGTCTATGGAACAGGCTCCCCATTCATGTGAAGCAAAGTTCCTCCCTAACTCAATTCAAGTGCAACTTGGACAATTGGATGAGAAACCGGAAATTCAAATTCATCCCCTGGTTTAGCACCTATGTTTTTAATGGACACAGGTAACCTATAAATGGTTCATCTCCCAGGCACATGCTTACACTTATCAAGGGTATCTGAATTCGTCAGAGATTTGGGACGCATGGCTAGGCTTAAAAAGGCCCTTGTGGTTGTTAGCCTAGTAAACAGCTATGAACCTATGAACCAACACAGACACAGACACGGGCAAAGGCACACACACACACACACACACACACACACACACACACACACACACACACACACACACACACACACACACACACACACACACACACACCAGTCCCTAACCTGTCTGCCCTCCCATACCCCCATCCCTGTAGTATTTGATGTGCCATTATGAGATGTATCTATTATGTCTTGCTGACTAGTGTATCCCACCACACAAAATCTCTGTACAACTGTTGATATTAGTATAGCACTTCTGATCACAGTAATCCTTCAGGTCTAATGGTTCCCCACCCATGATCCCTGTAGTGCTGTTAGCGCTGTTATGGCACTTTGAGATTAATCCTTGCTGGTCTAATGCACCCCCCCCACTACCAGTCCCCATACTGGTATATATTTCTATGACATAAAAGCCAATATGAAGGGACCATGGTAAACTAAGTTTGCTGACAATTACAAACTGGGGGCAGTTATAAAATCATATTTTGATACTCATATTCTCTGACAAGGGCTGGTCCAAATAAATGCTTGGTTTGTTAGCTATGGGCTTACTCTCAACACCAAAAAATGCAACAAAGTTCCCTTTATTTAATCTAGCATCACTACTGCTTACCACATACATAACATTCTACTTAAATTTGACACAGTCATCAGGGACTTCAGTACATATGCTGATAGGCTCTCCTTTGAGTACCACATCTCTGTGGTGGTTAGAAAATTCTTCTATCTTGCACATCTATTGCTTTGTGGTGTCTCTTCATGGTCTAGTGAAGTTACAGTCCTTACTATTCTCTATACTACTGAATATAATGCACCCTTCATCATGTACTTCAATGTTTCTTCACCAAAACGATCTCTGGTATCAGTACACTTAATTACTCTAATAGACTCAAAGCCCTGTTCCTCCACACAGTGCCATACAGATTCCCGAGGAGTGATCTCTGCTTAGGTTTCCATGCTATGAACAGCCCACCATTCTATGAACTCCTTCACCTAAATAAAACTAGTGGTAAAGAAAACATTTGCTCTAGAGACCTGAACCTTTACTACCACATTGGGTATATGTTAAATAAATGAACGCTTAAAATGTCGAGTACAACATGCTTGAACACTTTTAAGTGAAAGTTTATTTAACCGACCGCTCAGAATATCGAATTACACAATCCTGAAAAGTTTTGTTTGGCCACCTACCCCTCCCAACTGCTACAGTACACGAAACCAACTAATACCATGGTACATGCACACAATAACAAAAAAAAAAAAGGGAAAACATACTTTAACATTGCAAGCAGGGGGGGAAACCCCCCTGCACCCCCCACCCCCCTATTTAAACATACCAACTCCGAGACCACACTTCAGTGCAGAAAAGGGAAATTCTCCCATTCTGCATCGTACGGTGCCGTTAGCACTAGCTTACATGATGTATTACGTCACATACATCAGTGCTGGCCAAACGAAATATTTCAGAACTCCGTTTTCCGAAGTTCTGAGTGGTCGATTAAATAAACATTTGCTTAAAAGTGTTTGAGTATGTTGTACTCAACGTTTTAAGCATTTGTTTATTTAACATAGATCCACCACACCAACACCAGATAACATGAAAGATTCCTAACCCAACACATCCCCCATTTCTGGAATAGGCTACTGTTGCCTACCAAGCAGCATACTTTCCTAGCAAACTTTAAAGCCAGTCTGGATAACTGGATGGTTGATCTCAAATTTTTACTGAGGATATGTCAAGAAAGTGTAGTAATGGGGGGGGGGTCACTGTTAGTTTCCCACCAATGCTCTGTGATGGGGCTGAGGTTCTCAATGGTCTCCTTAACTGTAAGCTTAGTAAGGACCTAGGAACCTATGAATCAACAGGTTAGAAGCAATCTGGTCCATGTTCAACCTGCAGAGATGTTCCCCTTATTAGACCCATGTCCTGAATGGTTTTATAAATGCAGTCACATTTGCAGTTTGATTAATCCCCCAGGTTATCTGTCCTTTTTCTACTGAAAGGGATTGGCTAGCAGTGTAGGGAACTATTGGTGGGATCACCAGTTCAATAGGAATGCAGTTGCTGCTGTTTGATTTAAAAAGAGAATCAAGGATCAGGTTAGCGTTAAGAGAAAAATACGTCTGAAAAACATGGCCAAGGTTGTCACCAGTAATCCTAACACTAATGCACCTAGTCACTTACCTACCTACTGGAAGAATTGTTATTAACAAGGAGATCATGCTTTCATCTCCATATTTGGAACTTCTTCCCATCTTATCATTGCAGCAATATATTAAAAAATACATTACATACCATTTTTATAAAAATAAATATTTGCACGATTTGAAACATAATGAAATAGTTGCTAATAGTTCTAGAAAAACACTTAGTCAGTGAAGTGATTTACAAGAAGAGGTCAATAAGATGCGCTAATGCTCTATATGGAGTAACCGTCTGTGATTAAATCCGGTGTTGGTCTCCTGTAAATGTCTTGTGACTTGACTTAGTACCTACCCTCTCTACTAGTTTGATGATGTTTGCAGGAAAAGACAGGGATGATGCCTGATGATCTGGGTAAAAAGATCTCTGGGCAAGGAGTAAGTAAACATGCAATTAAAGTTCCTGAAAGTAAATGTTTGCCAGTATCTGATTTGTAAAGTAACAAAAACTGTTTTACTGGATATTGAAAGATGACTATAAATAGTAATAATAACTGTTGCACGAAGATAATTTCAGTATTGGTATGGTTTACATCAACAATGAGTGGGCAGTGAAAAAAAGTATCATATATGCATATGAATATAACTGTGAAGAACAAAATGAAAGCTGTGTCCTATTTAACTTTTTTTTCTCCTCCAGTATTGCATGTTGCAAATGCTGATACATCTGCTGAAAACAGGAAAAGTCCTGCAACATTTCAGGGTTCTAAGGTCACCTTAGATAATGATAAGTCCTTCAGTTCTTAGAGAGAATTATGGTTCTGTTCCTCGGTTGGAGCACCTTGAGTCACTAGCACAAGCAAAATATTCTGTTTTTGTCCAGAAAGTGCAGTGAATCAGTGCATCTATTAAGCATGCTAATAAAGTGAGTCACATAATGTTAATAATTTTTTTACATTGAGAAAATATATAAATGGGTATGACACATTATTATAGTGCCAAGAAAAAACAAAACAAAACAAAGCAAAACATATCCACATAAGGAAGTGTGAGAAAAACTTTACCGAAGGTCATGAGACTCAGGTCTAATTGTGCCACGTCTGTAGGATTCCTCCAACTTTATGTGAAAGTGTTAGCCTTCCTGCCTACATGGTAGAAAACTGGTCAAACAGTAGTCTTGCAATCTTGACGTTAACAATGTTGTAGATGTCCCTCATTTACGTGTTTAAGATCTTGGTGTACGCAACATTTCCTCATCTTGCTGGGTTGAGCTTCAGTCTTCATTGCTGACCTGAAAAAAAAAAAACAACAAATAACTAGACCCTATGAAAAAGAAGCTAGACTAACAAGAATCTACGTATGGGGAATAAAAGACAACAGATAATAAGAATAAAGCTCTCAGATGAAGCACAGCATAAGTCATACAAACAATAGTTATCATAACAGGCATAAACTAATCTAATATTGGGGATATCATTGTAGAAGAAGCAATAATTTTTGCTTTATCCTAGCACCAAAAGTTGCCCTTCCATATGATGTATATAAGAGCATGTATACTGCTTTTGGAATGTTTACACTGAAACAGACATTCTGATGGGATTCTTCTTTTTCTTCTTTTTCTTTCAGCTGTTCCCATTAGGGGTCGCCACAGCGGATCATCTGTTTCTATTTCTTCCTGTCCTTTGCATCTTGCTCTGTCACACCAACCATCTGCATTTCCTCTCTCACCACATCCATAAATCTTATCCTAGGCCTTCCTCTTTTCCTGTTACCTGGCAGCTTCATCAATAGCATCCTTTTCCCAATATACTCTGCATCCCTCCTCAGCACATGTCCAAACCAACACAATCTCACCTCTCTGGCTTTGTCTCCAAACTGTCCAACCTGGGTGACCCTCTAATATACTTATTCCTAATCCTGTCTACTCTTGTCACACCAAGTGCAAATCTTAACATCTTTAACTCTGCCACATCCAGCTCTGACTCCTGCCTTTTTGTCAATGCCACTGTCTCCAACCCATATAACATAGCTGGTCTCACTACCCTCTGGTAGACCTTCCCTTTCACTCTTACTGGTACTTGTCTGTCACAAATCACTCCTGACACTCTTCTCCACCCACTCCACCCTGCCTATACTCTCTTCTTCACCTCTCTTCTACACTCGCCATTACTCTGAACTGTTGATCCCAAGTATTTAAACTCATCCACTTTCGCCAACTCTAATCCCTGCATCCTCACTATTCCTCTATCCTCCCTCTCATTCACACACATATATTCTGTCTTAGTCCGGCTGACTTTCATTCCTCTCCTCTCTAGAGCATATCTCCACCTCGCCAGGGTCTCCTCAACCTGTTTCCTACTCTCACTACATATCACAATGTCATCTGCAAACATCATAGTCCACGGGGACTCCTGTCTGATCTCGTCTGTTAACCTGTCCATCACCACTGCAAATAAGAAAGGGCTCAGAGCTGATCCTTGATGTAATCCCACCTCCACCTTAAAGGCATCTGTCACTCCCACTGCAGATCTCACAGTTGTCACACTACCCTTGTGCATATCCTGTACCACTCTTACATACTTCTCTGACACTCCCGACTTCCTCATACAGTACCACAACTCCTCTCTAGGCACCCTGTCATATGCTTTCTCTAAGTCCACAAAGACACAATGCGACTCCTTCTGACCTTCTCTGTACTTCTCCAGTGACACTCTCAGAGCAAACATTGCATCTGTAGTGCTTTTTCCTGGCCTGAAACCATACTGCTGATCACTAATCATCACGTCCCTTCTTAACCTAACTTCTACTAACTACTCTTTCCCATAATTTCATGCTGTGACTGATCAATTTTATCCCTCTGTAGTTACTACAGCTCTGCACATCACCCTTATTCTTAAAAATTGGTACCAAAATACGTTTTCTCCACTTCTCAGGCATCTTCTCACTTTCCAAGATTTCATTAAACAACCTGGTTAAAAATTCCACTGACATTTCTCCTAAACACCTACAAGCTTCCACAGGTATGTCATCTGAACCAGCAGCCTTTCCATTCTTCATCCTCTTCATAGCTATCCTTACTTCCTCCTTGCTAATCCACTGCACTTCATGATTCCCTATCTGCACATCATCCGACCTTCTCTCCCTCTCATTCTCTTCATTCATCAGCTCCTCAAAGTACTCTTTCCATCTGCTCAACACACTCTCCTTGCTTGTGAGTATGTTTCCCTCATTATCCTTTATCACCTTTACCTGCTGCACATCTTTTCTAGCTTGGTCCCTCTGTCTAGCCAATCGGTACAGGTCCTTTTCTCCCTCCTTAGTGTCCAACCTTTCATACAACTCTTCATACGCCTTATCCTTAGCTTTCGCCACCTCTCTCTTTGCCATGCACCTCATCTCCTTATACGCATGTCTACTTTCTTCATCTCTCTGACAATCCCACTTCTTCTTCGCCAACCTCTTTCTCTGTATACTTTCCTGTACTTCCTCATTCTACCACCATGTCTCCTTGTACTCCTTCCTCTTTCCAGATGTCACACCAAGCACCTTTCTAGCAGTCTACCTTACTAGCTCTGCTGTAGTTACCCAGCTATTCGGTAACTCTTCACTGCCACCCAGTGCCTGTCTTAACTCTTCTCTGAACTCCACCTCACAATTACCCTTTTTAAATGTCCACCATTTGATCCTTGGTGCTGCCCTCACACTCCTCCTCCTCTTCTTGATCACCACCGTCATTCTACAGACCACCATTCTATGCTGCCTAACTACACTTTTCCCCGTCACCACCTTACAGTCTCCAATCTCCTTCTAACTGGTCCTCCTGCATAGGATATAATCCATCTGGGTGCATCTACCTCCACTCTTGTATGTCACCCTATGCTCCTCCCTCTTGTTAAAATACATATTCACCACAGCCATGTCCATCCTTTTTGCAAAATCCACTACCATCTGACCTTCTGTATTCCTTTAACACCATACTTTTAACACCATACCTACCCATCACTTCCTCATCCCCTCTGTTCCCTTCACCAACATGCCCATTGTAATCTGCTCCAATCACCACTCTCTCACCCTTGGGTACAGTCACCACCACTTCATCCAACTCATTCCAAAATTTTTCTTTCTCATCCATCACACACCCAACTTGCAGAGCATATGCACTAACAACATTCATCATTACACCATCAATTTCCAGCTTCATAAACATCACTCTATCTGACAGTCTTGGCATACTGTTCCTTCAGGATAATCCCTACCCCATTTCTCCTCCCATCCATACCATGATAGAACAATTTGAACCCGCCTCCAGTACACCTGGCTTTACTTCCCTTCCACCTGGTCTCTTGCACACACAATATATCAACCTTCCTTCTGTCCATCATATCAACTAGCTGTCTCCCTATACCAGTCATACTGCCAACATTCAAAGTTCCTACCCTCACTACCACACTCCTAACCTTTCTCCTCCCTTCCTGCATTCGGGCATGTCTTCCCCCTCTTCTTCTCCTTCTCCTTCTTCGGCCAACAGTGTCTGAGTTTCCACCAGCACCCTGTTGGCTAATAGTACTGGTGGCGGCCGTTGTTAACCCGGGCCTTGACTGATCCAGTATGTAAATCTGTATTGTTTTCCACATATCTCATTTGGCAAATGTTTTACGCCGGATGCCCTTCCTGACGCAACCCTCCCCATTTATCTGGGCTTGGGACCGGCACGAAGAAATGCACTGGCTTATGCATCGTGGCTGGGTTAGACATTCTAATGGGATTATAGGTTCATATGTACTTACCAGGATATTAATCTGTAAGGATCTTAAGAAGCCTACCCTTACATTTCTATGGCAGTTTTAAGCCCTTAATAAAAGTTTAAGCATTCAAACTATCCAACAGTTTCAGTTTCTTGTACAGTTTAACAGAAATGGATATTCTGTTTTTCTGTATGGTTATTATCTGCTATGTTCCCTAACCATATGTTACCTAAATAGCTATTTACAGCACTGTACTTTTCTTATTAATTATTGTTCTCTCTAATCCATCCTGAACCAGACAAACTTCTAAAGGAGTTAATTCAGAATATAACTTCCTTGTTGAAAACTCTAAACAGACAGTTAAATAGATGGTTGCTTTTAATTGTCCATGAACTGCAAAGTATAAATAACAGCTTGACAGTTTTCCATTTTAAGATTTGTGGTTAACAGTACCATGTCTGCTATTTTTGTGTTCACTTGTGCAAAGCGTTGTCAACTAATGTTAGTGGGGAAAAAATGTATGTTTCTGTTAGTATTTGAAGGAAAGAGCAATACCAATGACTGCTGTTTTCACAGAGCAAATACTGCTGTCTGAGTATGCTTTGCAACAAATGGATTTAAGAAACAGTTCCTTTATTTCTACTATCTATCTATCTATCTATCTATCTATCTATCTATCTATCTATCTATCTATCTATCTATCTATCTATCTATCTATCTGTCTCTATCTGCCTATCTATCTGTCTATCTGTCTGTCTATCTATCCATCTATATCTGTGTGTATCTGTGTTCATTTATGAGTATGTGAGCATGTGTTTGTGGAATTGTGTCGACTCTCTGAAGATAGTTTCAGCAAAGGTAAAAAGCTTGAATACTTTGCACCGAAACTACCTTCAGCTAACATAGGGACACATTTTTTGCAGGGGGACAAGTTCCCTGCAGTGCCCACATTGGGGACTACCCCTACACCCCCAAACGTCTAGATACCAATTCCAAGATTGCACAACAGTGAAAAAAAGGCAGACTCCACTGTTTGTGAAGTTAGTTGAACATTTTACTTTTGATGAAACTAACGTTACTGATTTGGCACATTCCCTATTTGAGTGCCCCGATCTGCTGTCTACTTATTTATCATGCAGACTTACTGAGTTAAAATTACATTTTTTTATGTCTTAAGTGCTAGGATAATTTTCATATGTGCCTTATTTTATTATAATCTATATCTTTTCCTATGTGCCTTATTTTATTATAATCTATATCTGTAACTGTGTAATATGTTCTAAACAAATGTCAATATAGCATAATATATGATAGGAAACTGAAAATTTACTGCATTCTGCAGTTCAGGAATTTACTTCCTATAGCCTGCACTTATATACTGTGTTATTCAGAGTAATTCACATCTGAAACCAATTTTCTGTTCTCTGTAATGGTACATTTGCAAGGGAGCCTAAGCAGAACACAAAACAGAGAGTGCTGATGTTTTTAAGAGTGTAGCAGAAATCCACAACATCGCAAATGCAGGCTTTCACAAACACATTCATTTTACAATGGAAAAAAAGGAAACTACTACAGACTTGTGGCAGCTGTTGACTTCAATGCAATACTGAGTTGCAAGAAAGAAATGAATGGCTAAAGCTAACTGGAATGGAAGCAGGGCTATATTATGGTAGGCCAAAAACAATTTACGTGTGATGAAACAACAGATAGTATCAGTCACTTTCATCAACAGCCTTGCTTAGTACCTATTGATTCTTGTTCATATGCTCAATTGTGTTTAATATAGCTGGCCTCAGGTGAAAAGGAGCCCTAGCCAAAGAACTCTATGATGTCCACCGCCGTACCATTCCATCTCCCCTAGTCTTTCCACACCAGCCGTACAGATTACTTCTTTCTTTTCCACATTTTCTCTTCCTCTTTATCTGTTTCCTCTGGCTTTTCAACCCTCTCTGATAGGTAAGCCCACACTGCAAATACTATGAATTAAGCCAGAGGGTTTGGAGCTGCTGGGTCCACAGAAGGTATTGAGTTGTAAATACTCTGAGGTGCAAATGATGGCCAGACAAAAAATTATGAGTAATGAAATAAATTCAGTCTTTCTTTTTTTTCCTCTTGAAGAAAGAAATAAGCTTTGCCAAAGCTTAACATTAAAAGCTATTTAAATAGCAGTTCTCAATAAACTGAGACTACAGATACTTGTTTGGAGATATATAAATCATAATCTGGGAATTGCGCCTACCTCCATACCCCTCAAAAGTGTACTCCCTCTGGGAGTAGACTAAGAAGAAAGTCAAATTACATCACAGATACAGCCTTGTATGTCAATTTGCTGCGCTCAGTCATATAAACAGCAAGCCTCTTCAACCTACCTCCAAAAGGCAACCACCTTCTGTTTACCCCTCTCACATTAGGCTGGGACAAAAGGAAAAGAAGGAAAGTACAAATGCCACAGTAATATTATTCAACTTGTTGCCAGTATATGCATGTACACAGCATGCCACCTTACCCATACCCACAAAGGTTAGCCACCAGTATACATCTGATAGCTAACTGTGACAGTACAAAATTATCCTGTCAGGCAATGCACTGTCCCTAAACAAGGTATAATGACCTTCTGTGTACACCTCTGTGATCTGATTGTCAGGAAAATTAAATAAATCATGGCCATACCATCACCAACCCCCACAGCAGTTGTAGTGATCTGTGCAGACCTCTGAGCTGGGCATGTGTTCAACTATATGGGGCCCAGGACAGAGGTTGAAGATGCCCCCCCCCAAAAAAAAAGACTGTGTCAAAACCCCATTACACAGTCAAGGGTCCTGAAGCTATTACATTTGTTACTTCCTCACAGCAGCGAAAGATCCCACTAGAAAAGGGAGCATGAAAGCAGCTGAAGTTTCTGTTTTGAATGATAATGAGATGAGAACTACTCATATTTTGATTTTGAAGTTGTTACTGTGCTATTTTACATCAGACTATCTCCATAACACAGCCTTTAGATTTAGTTTACAATAAATGTGTGTGTCAAAATGATAAATTTATTTTGCTTTTGTAACATAAGACCTAAATTAAGCCATTATTTCTTTAGTGATATTTTCCAGCATTTGACATTTTATTGCAAAACATAAATAAGAAAAATAAAGCATTAAAATAGGGACACGTTACTTGGGTGTTATGACTTAGCAATCAGAATTTTTTTCTTCTATGAAAGCTTGCAACAAGAAATTTTGGACCACAGCTTTTCATTTGCACATGCTTGAAACTTGAAATGTGCAGATAACACCTCAAACAACTTTTTTTATTTGTTTGCAGAGGGAAAGTCTTCTTCACCTTCCACATCCCCTGCATTTATTTATACCATCTCCATGATTGTATAACATTGCAACAACAAATGGTGGTCTGAAGCAACATGCTTTCTCATACTTTCATGCCCAAGCAGGTGAATTTCATTTTCTATAGAAATGACCACATGTGGTAAAGTCCCCTTACTAATCAATGTACATCTATTAGCTCCCTAAATGCAACCACAAATTTAAAGTTGTCATTGTTACTCACCATGTTGAAATTTTATCTTCTACAATTCATTTTTTTACATCTTCAGTGTGAATTGTCTTTTAGTATTTCCATACTAGTAATCTCGCAGTGCCTACCTCTGTGAACTACTGTTAGTGGAGATCACTGAGGTAGTCATGTTTGGAAAAATCGGAAAGATCATTATTTCAGTAATAACATAAGCACTGCCTCTGACATTGACTATGAATGGTGTGAAGTTTGCAGTAACAATTCCTTATGGCTCTTGTTGTGGAAGAAAGCCTAATTCAGAGTTGTGCTTTACTGTGAGTCAGGTAGTTCACAGTCATAATTGTTTCAGTTCATCTGGAGCAATGGTACACCTTCAAAGGAATAACAAACTAGCAGTTAAGGGAATGTTCTGAAACTCTGTTGGACCAAGGTCTTCTTTGTAACTGAGCATTGTGCAGGTGCTTTATACCTGATATGTCAAGGGACAATAGCTGTTTGCAAGGAAGTCTCACATGACGAAACATGTGGTTACTTTTGACAGCATCACTGGTCAAAAGCAAGCTGATATGTTCAATCCATTGGCGCAAAATATTTTTATGGAGCACACATCTCAATGTCTTTACTCAAAAACTGTAGACAAAAACAAAATAATGGGGTACAAAGGCCCAAAATGATGGACTATTTTAAACTATTATTCTAAATCACTTAAAAGATGATAGAACAATAGATTTTGCATCAATATGCATTTGTTTCAGGTTAGTGCAGAGGTGTGAAGGTCTAAGCTGTTAATGGGCTGCTTTCTGAACCCAGGGTACAGGCTTCGATTCCTTCTACCTTTTTTGCTTACGTGAGACTGAGCAAGTAACTTAAACAGATGCTACTCCCTCATTACCCATGAAAAGGGACAATTAAAATGCTCTGACCCAGTTAACAAATGGGTAAAAAAATCTCTAATGTGTGACATTACAGAATAACTGTAATGCTCAGTAATTTACCAGAAAATAAACATATTACAGGGACAACGCAAAAAATATGAGGCAAAATCAAGGACATTCTGCAAAATCAGGAATAGTTATTAGGTATCTTTGAGTTAATGTTTTGAAGTAGCAACAAGGGTCATTTAGCTTGCAGCTGTAGTTTTGAATCCCTTTTCTAATGATGAACTCCTAAACCAGTGCTTGGGGATATTTGCAAGCGCTGTTTATCTTGACAAAAGCCAGATTGTGCAAAAAATATAATTATCTCACAGCAGGGTATTGCCAGAAGAGTTGAAGACTTAACATCCAGTATTAAGGAAAACTGATTAAAAGCTTTGCTTGTTGCCAAGTGCATAGTTGTTTCCTTGATCAAATGACAGCTGCAAGTGACACAGCTCAACTTGCTATCTTTATTAGAGAAATAACAGAAAATGTTGTTACTTTGGAATAACACCTAGAACTGAGGCCCATGAAAGACACTCAAACAACAAGAGACATGCATGAAGAGGTAATAGAAACTCTGGATAACTTTGCTTGCCTGTAAACAAGGCTGTAGGTTTAGCAGTAGATGTAAGAATGATAACTTATTGGCATTATTGCTTAATTCTTTCTCTCATACAATTATTTTTCTCACTATATTCATTCTAGGGGTAGCTATGTACAAAGCAGCTTAAAACACGACATATCCTGAAAAGTATAGTTTCATCAGTGAACATAATTTTTTTTTGCTTTCCATTTATACTTCTGATAGTGTCCTGTGCTTATTTGCAGCTAATACATATACCTAGTACTGTTTAGTCATATTTGACTTCTACAGTAGCAACATAAATAGCTGCAGGCATCCACAGAGTTTAATACTCTGAAATGAAAATTATGTTTCGAGCGATACAAACTGAAAGTCTGAAACTGCTCAAGATCACAGGAAGGATAGTGTTGGTATGTCTGTGGGGAAATAAAACCAATACCACTTCTGATTTAAATATGGTAATAAAAAGCTGTAATGGCTTAAAAAATTACTGGAATAGTTTGTTTTAGGGCTAGAAAATAAAAACATGTGACTTTTTGCTTTATAGCTGTAAATAAATATCAGTAAGGAACTTCCTTTCCTTTCAACAATCCTTCCCTTTTTTTAAAGACTCTGTCTTCTGTTTGCTTCAGTTATACTGAATATCACCTTCTTCTGTGGTTTAAATGAAATATAACCTTTGCTTTAGTTGCCATTGTTATATTTCACTGTACTTCAGTAGAGATTATTCATAATAAAAGTTAATATCCTATTTCTGTTTTTTACTGTTAAGAATACCATATTTGGTAGCTTTATTCTAACCCTATGCATTGCTGATCTGGACTATGCTTGCAGGACATTTTATTGTGAGATCTGGATACTTTTAAGTACATGTTCCTGTTCAGATGAGCTTATTCCTTTGTATCATCTCAGGAAAGGGATTCATGCTGCTTTGGCAGTCTTTGCCCTTCCTAGATGACAGAAAACTGAAACTAAATAAATAAGAAGTGTTTGTCATTTGAGTACCTTCTTTATACAAACAGAACCAGGGCCAAAGGGGAGAGGGGAGAAACAAAATTAAATGCTGACAAGACGAAACTGAAATATGTTGAGAATTTATATCACTGAGTGATAATATTATTAACATGCCAAGTGTTAAACTTATTTTAGTATAAACACTCCCCCAGATTCAATAAATTCTGTGTAGGTTTCTCACAGAGCCTACATGGAGTGCTTTCCTACTCGATAGTGCTCATCTCTAGGCATCGCTTCATGCAAATTAATGATGCGTGACATGCGTAAGCAAGGTTTTGTGGCTCATGCCAGTGTTGCTGGCTGTGAAACCTCTAATATGAATGTGGATTATACCTCCCAACCTTTTAGTGCAAGAAATCTGGACAAAGACTAAAATAATGGGGGGGGGGGTAGGGACAGATTTACAATATTGTTCTTATAAATGTAGAAAGTAGCTAGAATAATAGGATTTGTGTTAGCAGTCACTTTCTGAAGGATATGAAGTATGAAACTCAAATGTATGTCATTATGCATTGACTTCAATCTTCTATGATTTTCCAGAAAACCACAAAGTTTACAAGGAACAGCCCAAATATGTGATGCAAACATCTGGACATTCTGCAAAATTCTGGACAATTGGGAGGTATGATGCAGATATCATTTCTGTGTAAGGTTGCTGGCGGCAAAAGAGGATTATAGGATAGCAATTGCTTTTTCCTTACTTGAGTTTTCTTCATTAAAATTTGTTTGGGGTACTGCCATAGATTGCTTTTCCTCATTTCATCTATGTCTCCATTTTTTTTTTTTTTGAGGCCAGTGTTTGCGTGATACACCACTTAGCTCAAATGTGTTTGACTTTGCTCACCTGGTTTGTGCAAAGCGCAGCAGTGCACAAACTGGAGGAATAGACCACCCAGGTTGCACACAGGATCCAGCCAGAGTTATCACAAACATAAACAGGATGCATTCAATTAATATATTCGCCATCAAACAAACACTATAAGTGGCATTGGCTGTGATTAACAGAGAGAACTTTACAATGAATAGCAAGATAGGGAATATATGTCACTAATCCTGTGGCAGTAGGTGTTAAGTGTAGGTGTGGAGTGCAGATGGTCCAGGGTTCTAGTACAGGGTGTGAAAATTTTGTTTTACTGTTGTGATATTGCTGAGTATAGCAATGAAGTGCAACATACACAGCTGTTTTCTCAACCTTCTTGAGGCAATAGCTGTAAATGTAGGACAACCATAGACATGGTCCATTTGACTACCACATTTACATGACTGCCAGTATACCACATAATCTTGAAACTGCGTTGCTTGCCACTGTTGCTCATCTCTTACCATTGCACAAACATGTTGCCCACCAATGTGCACCCTTGCCTACCATGTTTGCGTGATGGTAAGTGATGCACAATGTTTTCAAGTCCTGCAAAACCAAACTGTGCACACTCTCAGTAAGTGCAAGATGTGCAATTGGTGGGAAAAATATCAGAATAGAAAATGCAATTGGTGGGAAATGCTCATTCTTCATTGAGCTTGAGGTATGGTAGACATGTCTGGTGTTGCTGGTAAGGCAATGTGCTTCTGAGTGCAGAGATGGGGTGTTCAGGAGTCCAAAGTGTTTAGTAAAGTCCTAGTTAAGGAGCATGGGCCCCACTTGCTGCAGCAGGACTATTCAGGCTTAGAATACAAGTCTGAAGCCTGGAATAGTATTTCTGGGACTTTGACCAATGCTACAGGTATCTCCTGCACTAGTGAACAATGCAGACATACCCTTGGCCACTGGATTGGGAAATTTAGTATGAGGGATACCCCACAGATGTGTACGTATCAATTTCAGTGAGCAATTGTAAGAGTTAAAATCTGAATATAGTCAAGACAGTTTTCATAATGGTATTCTCTTCTGTTTTCCTTCTACAGCTGCCATAAAGTAAGCTTCAAATGTGAAGTCCCATGCCATGCATATGCTAAGGATGTGAGAAGCATGGGGTATATATGCATCATAATAGTACTGTTCTAAATAATAATTTAATAATAATATTAATAATAATAATAATAATAATAGTTTAATAGTAATTTAGTAGCATTAAAAGTTAAGGACAACTTAGCTGGCATTTAATACAGTTGTATCAAATTGAGCATGCATATCTCAACTGTAAAAGAAAGTATGCATGCCTTAGTCCATAGCACAAAGCAGCAGTTCCATATTCCCAAATAACAGTGAGCATGCATCTCTGAACTGTAAAATGAAAGTATGCATGCAGTAGTCTGTAGGACAAAATAACAGTACAGTATTAGAGAGTAGTCAGCATTTGTGGTTTCAAAAACAACACTTCCCAAATATACAACATACAGTACTGTTAGGTTTTCATCATTATTGCAATGTAACTTCATACCTCTACACCAGTGATACAAATAGCCTGCTGTAAACTGTAATCAGTATAATTGGAACTCATATGTGCAATATATGCAAATGTCAAGGACTGATGGCTGCAATCTGTGCTATAGTGTGCTTCTGTTATTAATTTGGGTAGTCTTAAAAGTAATGAAGAGATTTGTTAGGAGTTTGTAGTGTTAAAAGTAAAGGTAACAGAATAAAGTCAAATAATTGTATCAACACTTTGTATATCACATGTGAATTTACTAATGTTCTCCCTTTTTTTTCTCTCACTCAAGCACTCATCTTCTTTCTTTTTGTTCATTTGTTGTTTTTGTTTTTTTCCCCACTGCACAGCAGGGTAAGCCTGTCCCACGGGATCTTCCTGCCCTGACTCCAGTGGCTACAGCACCACTGCTTAGCATGTCTGGTGCATGACCTGGCAGCACCCCTCTGCTGCCCCTGCACTACCTGGCCCCTCCGGTAGTTCTGCCCTGGAGGATAGGCGTGTTGCTCCCTCCAGGAGCTGTGGCAGAGGTGGTGAGTTTATCACCTGAGAAGAACTGCCAGGGATGGTGCTTAGAATTGTGTGCAGCACTGTGGATACATGCCTATGCCAGACGGAGCCCCTGCTCTCCATCCTGGTTCAGAATACCTGTAGGAGACACAGAGGTTGGGCATTGCAGCCAGTGGTGCAGTGAGGTGACAGTGCTGACAGTCCATTGGATGAGGACTCAATTGTCACTGTTACCCAGCTTGGCATGCATGGGACCTTGATTTCCCCACCCTCTCCCCAACTATGGTGTTCATCCACCTCCTGTGTCCTTTGCCATCCATATCTCTTGTCTTGTTTGTCTTGTCTGTCTGCAAATGCTTCCTCACCAAGCAGGGGGAAGAACAAAGTAAAAGGAGGGCAGGAATGTGCAGGAGGGATGTAGGAAAGAACCACAGTGATCCATTTCTTGAACAGTAAAAAATGTTCAGATGTGCAGAATATTAGCTGAACCTGCAGTGTCAACCCCAGAAAGAGGGGTGACCACAACACAATCATGCTAACTACGAAAACAAAATCACCACTAAATCCAAGGACAACTACAAAGCATTCTATAGCTATGTCAAGAATCTAGATGACAACACCCAGATCTGCTCTGAGTTACAGCACAAAGGCACAAAAATTACAGAACCAACTGATATTGCCAACATTCTGGCAGATCGGTTCAGTGCTAACTTTACCCCCCTCTCACCCCCTAAAGGGCCCATATCTATACAGGAAGAATGCAGAGTCCCTTTAATCACAACTACACAGGTAAAAGCTGCACTCTCTAAAGCCAAAAACACAGCATCCATGGGACCGGACAACATCCTAGGCTGCGTTTTACATGAACTTCAGAACGAACTGGCTCCCCACTTAAGCACCATGTTCAATAATAGCCTCACATCAGGCTTTGTGCCCACTGAATGGCGCACAGCAACAGTTATCCCACTCCACAAAGGGGGAGCCACCACTGATCCCGGGAACTATCGACCTATTAGCCTGACGAGCCTGGTCTGCAAGGCCATGGAACGTATCATCATGGAACTCATAAACAAAGACATTGGTAACCTCCAAACTCTGGATCCCACCCAGTTTGGGTTTGTGAAAGGCAGATCATGCCTCCTGAACCTGATCGACTTCTTTGAGGCAGTCACCAAAGCCGTGGATGAGGGTAAGGTGGTTCACACAGCCTATCTTGACCTCGCCAAGGCTTTCAACACCATCCCCCATTCTGGAATTATAGCTAAACTCACTAAACTAGGTATAAATCCCTACATCATAAGATGGGTTGCCAACTGGCTCACTGACAGAACCCACACTGTAAAAGTTGCAGACTCCAAATCTGACCTCAAGGCAGTGACAAGTGGAGTACCACAGGGTTCTGTCCTGGGACCTCTCCTGTTAGGTATCTACTTCTCTGAAGTACAGGCTAACACAGAAGGCCTCTGGCTGACGAAGTTCACAGATGACTGCAAACTAGAAGCCATAGTCAAGTCCCCAAATGATGTGGACATCCTACAGAAGGGCCTCACTGAGACAGATGCCTGGTGTCAGAGCCATGGCCTCAAGCTCAGTGCCAAAAAGTGCAGTGTCATCCCCTTTGGTAAAAACTCTGTACCCATGAACTACCACATAGGCAGCAATCTACTTAACACCGAATGTGTGATAAGAGACCTTAGGACCCAGGTGGACAGTAGTCTTTCCTTTGATAGTCACATCACCACAGTAGTCAGGAAGTCCTTCTACGTGGCACACCTTATCATAAAAGGGTTCTCATCCAGGAAAAAAGAGGTCATTGTTCCCTCTACTCGTCACTCATTAGACCCATTATAGAGTACAATGCCCCTTTTGGAATGTACCTCACAAGACATCTGCAGCAGCTGGAAAGGCCACAGAAGTACCTCACAAAGAGGATTACTGGCCTCAAACAAATGCTCTACATTGACCGCCTCAAAAAACTCCAGCTTTACTCCATAGCATAGCTCCTACTCTGAGGTGATCTCTGCCTAACATATAAAGCTATGTCAAACCCAGAGCTGTTGGACATGCTACACCTAAAGAAATCCCAATCCCTCCAAGCTACACGCTCTAGGGACCTAAACCTTGTCACCACAATAAACAGGACACGCTGGAGGGATAGATTCCTGTCCCAGAGACTTCCTATACTCTGGAACAAGCTACACATCTATGTCAAGAAAAGTTCTTCATTAGCACTCTTCAAGAAAAATCTTGATGAGTGGATGGGAAATAAGAAATACACCCCGGGGATCACTTTTGTGTCTCTGCTGGACAGTGGCACAGGAAAATAACTTTCTTGGGTGGCGTAAGCTATGGTACCTTGCTGGCTAGGCTTATGAAGACCCTTGGGCCAATAGCCTAGTACCTACCTATGACCCTATGTTGTATAGCCAATTAGATTGAATCAAGTGTGTTAAGATGACATGCATGTGAAATGGTGAGCTAGGTATGGGTCGACATTTTTTTGGAACAGGTGTCCCCCCTTTTTTTTTTTTTTTGTTTGAGAGAGACAGAGAGAAAGAGAGGAATATTGGGGAAGGGACATAGGTATGTCTAGATCAGGTAGGCTGGGTAGGTGTGTAAGCAATTGTGGACAGAGAGGACATACAAGACAAGACACAGGGATAGTGAAGGACACAAGAAGTGGGTGAACACCATGGTTGGGGCGAAGGTGGGAACATCATGGATCCATGGACGTCAAGCTGGGTAACACTGAGAATTGAGTCATCAGGCACTGGACTGTCAGTGTCTGATGTCTGCATCTCCTCATGTTATTCAGTACAATGATAGAGAGCAATGTCTCCATCTGGCATAGGCATGCAAAAACTGTGTGGTGCACAATCCTATGCACCAACCCTGGCAGTTCATCATCTCTGCCACTGCTTCCAGTGGGAGCCACTGGCTTATCCTATAGGGCAGAACTAGCTGAGGGACCAGGTAGTGCATGGACAGCAGAAGGGGTGCTACCAGATTGAATCCCAGATGAACTGGACCTTGGTGCCATAGCTGGTGGAGTGGGGGCAGGTGGATCCTGTGGGTCAGGCCTACCCTGCTGTGCTATAGAGAAAAAACAAAAAAAAACAAGAAATATTAAAAAAAAGAAAAAAGAGAGACAGAGAGAAAAGATAAGGGTTGTGGTGAGAGAAAAACAAGGGAGAACGTTAGCAACTTCATATGTGACATATAATGCATTGATAGAATTATTTGACTCTGTTCTGTTACCTTTACTTTTAAAAGTATCAACTCCTAACAAATAAGTTGTTTACTGTTAAGACTACCCAGCTTATAACAGATACACAATATACTAAAGATTGCAGCAAGCAATCCTTGATGTGTGCTTATATTGCACATATGTGTATTTCAGTTATACTGATTACAGTTTACAGCAGGCCATTGGTGCCACTGCTTTAGAGGTCTGACTTTACAGTGCAATATCAATGAAAACTTAACAGTATTGTATATTTGGGAAGTGTGTTTTTTCAACCCACAATCTCTGACTATTCTCTAATACTGAACTGTTGTTTTGGCCTCCAGACTAATGCATGCATACTTTCCTGTTACAGTTTACAGATGAATGCTCAATTTGATATAACTGTATAATAAACCAATAAAAGTATCTTTACTTTTAATGCTAAAATAACAGTACTGTTCAGATGCATATAGACCACATGCTTCTCACATTAATGTCAATCTAGCGGCATAGGTTTGAGCATTCAGTTCTCAGTCTGTGACTGCTGTGGAAAAAAAAACAGAACAGAATACCATTATGAATACCAATCCTGACTATATCCAGCTTTTAAGTCTTACAAGTAATTTCTGTAAGTGATACTTACACATCTGGGGGGTACCCCCAGTCCTACATTCCTCGATCCAATGGTTGAGGGTATCCCTCTTCTTCATCAAGAGGTCTCTGTAGTGATTCCCACATTGTTCACCATTGCAGAGGATACTGGTATTAGTGGTCAAAGCCCTGGCAAGACTGTTCCATGCATCTGACTTGTAATGTGAGCCACTATAGTCCCTTTGCAAAAGCCTGGGCCCATGTTCATTCGCTATGAGTCCAAAAAAACACTTTGAATTCCTGAACACCTCATCTTTGAGCACGGAATCTCAAAAACAGGTCAAGATCAATGTAGAATGATGTTTTCCCACCAATTGCTTACTGAGAGTGTGCACTTTTTGGTTTTGCAACATTTGAAAGTGTTGTGCATTGCTTACCATTGCACAAACATGATGCTTGAGGGTGCACACTGCCAGGAAATGTGTTTGGTGCGATGGCCAACAGTCTTAGTTGAATGCATCCAGTTTATGTTTGTGGCTGTCTGGGTCCTGTGTGCTACCTGGGTGGGCCATTCAACTAGTTTGTGCACTGATGCTCCTATGTGGAAACCAGATGAGCATAGCCAAACATGTTTGTGCTAAGTGGACCATTATGCAAACAGTGGTCCCAAAATAAAAAAAAAATAAGAAAATAACAAAATAAGAAAAAGTTGAAATGAGAAAACTCAGTCTATGACATACACAGTAGAAAATGTTAGTACACATGAGATATGTCTACATAGGTCTGGATCTCAACTCTTACTCCAATGCACCTATAGAAAGCAAGATGGATGCATTTTCCATCTTTGCAACACTAACAGCTTTGCAGCAAAGAAATGAAATAATTCATCATACAACCAAGTGCAATTTAATTTATACTGATATCAAGGCATAAACTGTTATTTGTACATGTATTATATTTAGTACATTTGGATATAGTGCACTTAGTGATCACACAACCTGTTATGACTATTCCTTGCAAATATATAGCTCTGCCTTACATTTCAGTGTTTCTTGGTTGTTCATCAGTTATCTGACCAGTACTCAGAGACATGCAGTGTGTAGACCAGTCTATATAATTTACTTAAAATGTGTGAGGATAGTAACTTGGAGGTTGGCTGACACAAACAAGCATTGACTGGTCTTTTGGGGGGTTAGCAAAGGTGATTTCCTGTTATGGCACATGCAAGTGTGCACTGTTCTTCTGAGGTGGGGTGGACCTAGGCTGAGCTACTGTTTTGGCATAAACAAGGATATATTGCTCTTGTTAATCTCCTTATTTTGTGTCCTGCCGGTTTGATCTTGTGAGGATTGTGAAGTCAGAAAATTCAATGTGTCTCATTACTTTCTAACTTCTCTCTGTTATGATTTCCCATTACAAATGTATGGTGCTAAACTGAGGGCATGCAGTGATCATCAATACTTTGGAGAGGTATAAATGTATGAATCTTTGATGCCTGAGGCCTCCTACTTGCAATGGACACATATAAGTCAAATAACTCTCTGCTGTCACATGTTATGCTAATTTCTGTACAAATCTCCCACCTTTTACTTGATTATGTACCAAGTCATGAAATACAATGACATGCCATAATATTATTATACAATACAGTACATGTTCAGGACTTACCTTGTAAATGCAGCAGTTGCCACAGTGTTAGTTCAGGGCTGACTGTGATGCAAGCAGTGCACAGCCAATACATGGGGAGGTAAAGCCTCTGGCTCTCAGTTGAGGCTGGCAGAGGTCGCATAGGTCCTGTATTGTGTTTCTGTTCACCCTGCAGCCCTATAAAATGCCCATATTGTGTATGTTGTGATAAGTTAAATGTTGCCTGAAAACTCTTCTCTGTCTCTAGCTCAGTCGGTAGAGCATGAGACTCTTAATCTCAGGGTTGTGGGTTTGAGCCCCACATTAGGTGTGTCTCCTTTGTCCTCGAGGGTGGCCTAATGGTTAAGGTATTTGCCTTACAAACCCAAGGTGCAGGATTCAAGTCTCACAAGGGATAATTGGCTAGGCTTACAATGGCTCGCAAGGGCACTTAGCTTAGTACTAATCTAAGCCTATTGACAGCAGCATTGCCTGCTACCACATACAAATGGAGTTAAGCAGCAGCAGCTCCGAATATTCTGTCTGTGTCGACTTTCTGTATTTGTACTCCATGACTTTTGAAATTCACAGGAAAAAAACAGCATGGAGTCCACATGGTTGCTTTATAACTTATTGAATAACTCCACCAGATTGGTTGATTAGCATGCAGTTCAGCTGCTTATGTTGTAATTAGCATCTCTGAAACACAGGCTAAGACAGATGCAATCCATTAAAAATCTACTCCGTTATAAAAGGGCAGATATGTAGCTAGCCAAACGGATGGTGAGAACACTTTCTATATGTTTGCAGGACTTCACAAAAGTGATTTTTTTTCCAAAGATATCTTTACAGAGGAGTATTGAACTCCAGGAGGTATGCTCCCATTTTTTTACCTACATAATGCATATGCTGGAATATATTAATGAATAATGTAAAGCAAAGGCTTTTACACTTTTATCTGTATGCAGCAGTTTGAAGTGTACTGATGGCATGGCCATGTTTGTCAAGCCATTTCAGAGGTTCATATGATTGACAATACATGAAAATAGAATGCTGTGTGAAAAATATGTACAAATGGTTCAGGGACAGGTCATTTGAAAGCACTTTTAGCATTTCAAAGATTTTTATTAGCAAAATGGTTCATTTGCCTGTTCTTTTGTGGATGGGGGGAGCAAAGACAAGTTACTGTTGTGTCACAAATTAGAATGGACTGTTCTTATGGGGGGGCACAGTTGAGTTACTGCTATGGCACATACAAGGACATGTTGCTCTTGCTACTCTCCTTGTTTTGCATCCTGCCTGTTGTTAGTATTTTACATCTCTAGACTGTTTCATGTTTTTCAGTGGGTACTACTGACTACCTACCTTTACTGTTTTATTTGGAAAACCTTACTTTGTAGTTATGTGTATTATCATTCTTTTGTCTTTTAGGACAGAAACTATGTCAGTAAGGTGGAGACCCCAATTCAGTGAACCAATTCAGTGAAGTGGAAAACAATATTGTTGACTCTGTCTGTCAACATGGGGCATTTCTGCTGGGAAGAGGTTGGTCCAATATGGAACAAAGGCTGCAGTATGGCAGCACATTGTTGACAACATCAGTTCTGTGGGTGGCCATGGCTGGACATATGATCAAGTGCAGCACAGAGTCACTGGCATGATTACCATTGCATGGAGATGAGCAGCTATGGCTGACAAAGTTTGCAGATGACTGCAACTTGGGTGCTGCTGTAAATTCCCTATGTAATGTGGATGTCCTCCAAGAGGGTCTCACACAAACAAATGACTGGTGCCAGAAACATGGCCTCAAGCTGAATGACAAAAATGCATCATCATCCCCTTTGGGGAGAGTGATGTCCCCACATATTATCACATTAATAACAACGTCCTAAGCACAAAATCAGTAGTGAGGGATTTGGGCACCCAGGCTGCTAGCAACCTGACTTTTGACCACCATTTTGCTTTGTACAGAAAGCTTTCTACATGGCCCACCTCATAAGTAAGGGTATATCATCCAGGGAAAAGGAGGCCATAACATCCATATATTCTACCCTTATAAGGCCAATTGTTGAGTACAATTCCCCTTTTGGCATGTACCTTGCAAATCACATACAGCAGCTAGAGAGACCACAGAGGTTCCTCACCAGGAGAATCCAGGGCCTCAGACATCTACCCTACAACAGAGAAGCTAAAAGCCCTGTCCCTCTACTCAGTTTCATGCAGACTCCTCAGAGGTGACCTATGTCTGGCATACAAAGCAATCTCATACCCTGCCTTGATGGGACTGCTGCATATCCGGAAGTCAAGCTCCACTCGAGTAAACCCGCATGCACAACCTCAACCTGGTCTGTGATATCAATAGGACTTGTTGGCAGGACAGATTTGTGTCCCAAGGACTCCCCCATCTGTGGAATAGACTCCCTCTCCACATCAAGCAGAGTACCTCATTATCTCTTTTTAAGTGCAACCTGCATAACTGGATGGGAAACAGAAAATACGCCCCTGGGATTCCACCTGTGTCCCTGCTGGACAGGGGCTTTGGTTCTGACTTGTCTAAACATGGGATAAACATTTGGCTATGCTTATAAGGGCCTCAGGGCCAATAGCCTAATAACTTCCTATGATCCTATGCTCCTATGAGAACAGTTTGAGTTTGTTAGAGGTCATTAGAGCTTAGCAAACAGATGGTAAAAGTTTATTGTAATAATTTAACATTGAAAGGAAGCTAGGTACTTTTTACTTGCAGAGAATGTACCTGAGATAAGTATGCTGAAAATAAACACATAAACCATGTCAAGCATGAGAAGGTTATAAGCTATCCTTCCATAGGCATGCCTTTTTATCTGTTTATTCCTTTCAGTCTTGGAAACGTGTTTAAAGAAAACTTTGAACTTTATATGAGCTAATCTCTTTTTCTACATGTGTGCATACAGTTGAATCTCTCTATTTTGAGAAATTCCAGTAACATGATACTCTGTAATAAAGTGTTTGCATCCAGAATTTCTGACAGTCTGTGCTTTGAATTGAATAGCTGCATGACATTATCTGCTAACAAGAGTTCATTTTCAATATATATGATGGACACAATACTTTTGTTATAATCATTGTTACTCATCACATATCCCAACTATGAGTTTAGGACAGGTATATCTTGTGAAGTATGTAAGTAGCAAAAACCAACCTGTATTAATCAGTACATTCAATTGCATCCATCTGAAATATATTTACAAACAGGAAAAATGACTTTTACATAGGAATGCATTCCAAGAAAGAATTACAGCCACACACATTTAGGCTTCCCTGAAGTGTATCACCATTCATTTATTCTAAAATTACTGTATATCTATATTCCATGCTGGAAAGGTAGTTTTGCTGTGGTAATGTCAGTTAATAAAGTAACTTACAATTTTTGCATCCTTTATCCCATGGGTTTGATTCCCAGCTATTACAATATTTTAACGTTGTATAAGCTCCAACATGAAACTATGTCATAATTCATCATCTTTCTCCTTCTCCTTCTAAATTGCAAGTCTTAAAAGCCATGCCGTTTAGCACTAGAACCATTGTTAATGGGTTGAGCATCAGACATGGCAAAGCTAAATGCCATTTTCACTTTACTGTTATGTGATGTAAGTAGTGCCAGTTTAACTGCCAAGGAGTCCATCTGCTTTCAATTACACAAATATAGTTGGCAAGGCTGTGCATCTTTGTGAAATGCCGGTAACATGTGAGATCTGAAGTGCCAATTCAGAATATTTTGTTAGCTTAACTTTTATAATTATGGCTGGCGAAGGTGACAATGGTGCTAAATTTAGAGCACAAAGGTGGGGTATTGAGGAGTCAGCAGAATTTGTGGCAGTCCTCATGAAGCACTACAGCCCAAGGCTGTTACAGGGGGGATTATAGGATCATAGGAGGTTACTAGGCTAATGGCCACAGGGCTACAAGCCTAGCAAAGTTCAACCCATGCTCCCAATGATGTCTGGTTCAGGCAGACACTAACATCAGCACCTAATTTCCCCTGTCCAAGAGGGACACAGGTGGAACCCCCAGAATGAATTTCTGGCTACCCATCCAATCATCAAAATTGCTCTTAAATAGGGCCAATGAAGGGCTTTGTTTAACATGAAAAGGAAGCTTGTTCCATAGGTGGGGCAACCTCTCTGAGACTAATCTGTCTCTCCAGCAAGTTCTGTCGATGTCACATACCAGGTTAAGGTGCTTTGAGCAAGTGACCCATGTGCAATTTGAATTGTGAATGTACAGCATTTTCATTAAACTTGGGTCAGAGACTGCTCTATATGCAAATCACAGGTCACCTCTAAGCAGTCTGTATGACACAGAGTAAAGTGATGATTATTTCAGTCTGTCAACATAAGACAGCTCTTGAAGACCCTGAATTTTCTTTGTAAGGAACCTTTGCAGTCTCTCCAATTGCTGCAGGTCTTTGGAAAGTAACATACTAAAGGGAGGGCTGTACTATATTATTTGTCTGATGAGAGAAAAGTACAGGGGGGTTATAACCTCTTTTTTTCTGGAGGCAATGACCTTACTTATGAGATGAGCAATACAAAATGCCCTTCTGGAGACATGGTGATCGAAGTTAAGGTTGCTGTCAACCTGTGTGCCTAGATCTCTCATCATTGACTATGTGCTTAGTATATTGCTACTGATGTGGTAGTTTGCAATAACATCACCCTTGCTGAAGGGGATGATAATGCATTTTTTTGTGTTAAATTTAAGACCACGAGTTTGGCAACAGTCATTAGTCTGCATAATACCTTCATTGCAGGATGCAGACATCACTAGGGGACTCGATAATTACTCCAAGTTTGCAGTCATCAGTAAACGTTGTCAGTCACAGTCCTTTAGTTTTAGCCCATACTTCAGGGAAGTAAATTCTGAACAGTAGGTGTTTTAGAACCAATCCCTGTGGAACACCACTGGTTATGGGTCTGCTGGAGGAGATGGAGCCCCCGGTTTTGACTGTATGAGTTCTATCACTAAGCCAGTTTGCAATCCACCCTGACAATATATGGGTTGATACCCAGCTGGGTGAGTTTACCAATGATGCTTGAGTGGGAGATTGTGTTAAAGGTCTTGACTAAGTCTAGGTAGGCTGTATGCACAGATTTGCTCTTGTCTAGGGCTTTGGTGACTGTCTCAAAGAAGTCCCACCAAGTTTAACAACCATGATCTCCACTTGACAAAGCCAAACTGGGTGGGGCCCAGAATTTGCAGATTTTCTGTATCTTTGTTAATAAGGTCCATGATGATTAGTTCCATGGCCTTCCAAATAAGAATAGTCAGGCTAATGTATCTATAGTTTCCAAGGTCCATGGATGCACCCCCCCCCCTTTTTGTGCAAGGGGATGGCAGTAGCTGTTGTTCATTCCGCTGGAATTAAGCCAGTACTTAGGCTGTGATTGAAAAGTGTGCTCAAAGGTGATGCTAATTCCTGTTTTATTCCATGTAGAGCACAGCCTGGGATGTTGTATGGTTCCATAGAGGCTGTGGTTTTGGCACTGGAGAGGGAATTTAAGAGCTGCTCCTCAGAGATAGTAGGCAGGGGATAGGTGTTTAGGATGCTTTGGGGTGTCTGTAGTGGGACAGGGGAGTGAAATTTTCACTGAACCTGTCAGCCAGCAGGTTTTCTATATTCACAGTTTCTATATATGTAGTATAATTAACTATGAGTTCAGTGCAAATCTGGGTCTTACCTTTGAGGTTACGGATGTAACTAAAAATGCCTTGTGGTTATCCTTAGTTAGGGATCAGGTATGGCAGAGTCAATACAAGGTTAAAAGAATTAGATTTATAAAATCAGTTGTTTTAGGGTTAATTATTCTTCTGGGTCACAGACCTCTATTGTTTTTACTTGCAAACACATTTTTAATATATTTTTTATAAATCTAATAGTTATATTAACTTGTTGGTTTTGGATAGGTTTTAACTCACCTTGAGTAAGTTTAGTATCACTAGACAAAGGACTTAGGATTTCTGTATTCTTAGTTTGTGACACTGTTTTTATGATTTAACATTTTACATTTATACAGAGCTTGTTTTTATGATTTAACATTTTATATTTATACAGAGCTTTCCTGTTGGATTCCTGTTCACAGTTTCTGAACTCGCTAAGTGTATGTATTCTTTTTAAAACAGCAAATAGTACATTTCATCTTTTATATACAGTTTAGCTGGTGGACTGTGTTCACAGTTTCTGAATCTGCTAAGTGTATGTATTCCTTTTTTAAAAGCTTAAGGTTTGCATTTTTACAGACTGTGACTTTAAGTGTGGAAGCAATTGGTTAATTGAGGAAATGAAGGGTCTAAAAAAGGAAATTTGTAATCAGGTTTCTGTTGAAGTCCCAAGTACTAGGGACAAAAACACTTGACCTTGTTTATGGTTTTTATCTCTTCTATCAGTGTTTGTCCAAATAAAATGTGTGGTGCCTGGAACAAGACTTGTGAGTTGGATTTTTGCCTGTTTGCCAAGATTTCTGACTATTTTTGCATCTTGCTTTTTGAACTGGATATGGGTGGCCATGGTGGTGCAGCGGTTAGCATTGCTGCCTCACAGCAAGAGGTTCTCCAGTTTGATTCTCGGCTGGGGTGCCTTCTGTGTGGAGTCTGCATATCATCCCTGTGGTCACGTGGGTTTCCTCCAGGTGCTCTGGTTTCCTCCCACATCCCAAAGACATGCTGTAGGAGAACTGGACACTCTAAATTGGCCCTAGGTGTGAGTGTGTGCTTGTGTGTGCCTTCTGTGGAAGGTTGGGCACCGGGCTGGCAACTCGACACCATAAAACTCCACTGCCAATCATGAATGGACAGGTGATCTGCTGTGGTGACCCCTAACTGGAAAAAGATGAAAGACGAAGCTTTTTGAACTGGATTTAGGCCTGTTTGCCAAGACTAGTGACTCCCTTCTGATCCTGGGGCTGTGTCACTATGTGAGGCCGTTTACTTTATTGCCCCAGGATGTTCAAGTCAATCAGGCTGACCGGAGAAATGGGGAGAAAGTGACCATCTATAATGGCAGGATGTAGGAATAACAGAGGGGTTTATTCTGTTGATGGTTTAGGGTGAAGAGCTGTGGTGATGCTGCTCAGTGTACAGTTGAGTTGCCTGCATAGCGATAGGGGACTTGGGAGGGTTCCACTGACAGATGTCTAGTGAAAAATTAAGTTTCCCAACATTTGTGTCTATATAAGTCAGCTCTAACCCCCATTGTGCAATGCTATGCTATGCACAAATGCTAGGCTTAAATACAGGCAAAATTCAACAGTTTTAAGACAAACTACCAATGGGAAAGCCCCAAACTGAACCTTTCTCCAGCAATCCCTAACTCAGATGGAACTTGAGCTACACACTTCTGCCACAAGGGTGCAGGGATGCCCTTTTAATGTAAGATGGCTGGTTTATAGCACAGTAATACTAAACAGTCTAGATTTAGCAAGTCTGAATCTAGACTATGCTATATAAGGCAGTAGTACAGAATTTCAAATGCAGAAAAAAAATGCGGACACAATCAGCAAAAATAAAGCAGCAAGTCAGACTTCTGCTGTGGCACTTGTAACTGATACATTGCTCTCTTGAACTGGATAGTTAAGAAGTTTCATGCTTAACAGCAAATATATGTGTGTGTGTGTGTGTGTGTGTGTGTGTGTGTGTGTGTGTGTGTGTGTGTGTGTGTGTGTGTGTGTGTGTGTGTGTGTTGGGGGGGTGGGGGTGTTTACAGTTAGGGAGCATGTGTTCAATCAACCTCTACTCTGGATAAATATTTTAAACTACTAGATGACTCCACCATTCCCTAAGCTCTCCTTTCCCATCCTCAACGTCTTTGCAACACAAAGGTACAGCTATGCATACTGTTTGCAGTTTAATGGGTGTAGCTATGCATACCATTTGTACTCTAATGAGTACAATTTTCTAGGTATTACTTAAAGAAAACTTTGCTCTTTTAGGCAGTAATCTGTTCATAAATGTGTAAATTAATATTTCAAGTAAGAGTGTCATGGACTGAAAATATATACATTTAATGTTTATACTGGGAAAATGATGCAAAGATTTGTTAAGTGAGGTGAAGCGAGAGTTTCCATTTTTCAAATGGCAGGTGTTTTTTGTGGCAGCAATCAGAGAACTATATTGTCTGTCTACACCCCTTGTTCAACACACTGATGAGGTCAATCCTTTGCAGGTGAAATATTACTATTTAAATGTCATAGTTCTCCTGTGGTGCTTGCATGTCTTGCACTATTTTCTAGAATGTGTAAATATAGTGTAAATAGGTTCCTGACCCAGAGACTCCCCAGACTCTACAATAGACTGCCCATACATGTCAAGCAGAGAGCCTCTTTGGCCCTCTTCAAAAGGAACCTTGATGATTGGATGGGAGAAAGGAAATTCACCCCGGGGATCACGTCATTCACCCTGCTAGACAGGGTTCCAGGGAAGTAAATAGTGTGGGAAGAAATAGCCAGGGAATTATTATGGCTAGGCTTGTATAGGCCCTAGGGCCGATAGCCTAGTACCAACCTATGAACCTATGAACCTATAGGTATGATGTTCAAATACAGCAGTGCTACATGTGTTATTGCCAATGAATTCATGATTGTTTTATACATATTTGCAGTGGAAGCTTTTACAACCCCTGATGGCTGCAAAGCTAATGTTACTAGCTACATCTCCTTGGCAATACATAGCTGATGCCATCTCTTCATAGATGCTGCATGTCTCAGCTGTACTCATTATTTTCCTGTGGCACTGGCTGCTGATAATGTGCTGTAGAGATAGTGTAAGTGTATAGGTAGGGGTTTTGATTCCATCACTTCTACAGTATGACTGTGATTACTATCATGTACTGCTGGCCACCTTACAACCACCTTTATGTAAACTTCTAATTATGATATTGAATTACAGTGGCATTCTGTGACACTAACATATCACAGCATACACAGGGGAAAATAACTTTTGGCTACACAATGATTACATAATGTTAAAATGCCTGCAGTATGTCACTAAATGCCAATAAATGCATAATACTATCCTTTAGAAAGTCATACACCCCAGTAACTATTATATTGACAGCACAATCCTAAGAGTTGACCCAGTAGTCAGGGACTTGGGGACATACATAGACAGTAATCTAGCCTTTGACCATCACATGTTTACAGTAGTGAAGAAGTCATTCTATGTTGTGAAACTTATAAACAAAGGTATGGCATCTAAGTCTAAGGAGGTCATTGTTCTACTGTAGTCAGCATTCATCAGACCTATCATTGACTACACTGCCCCCTTTGGTATGCACCTAACCAGGAACATCCATTAACTGGAATGTACACAGGGCCTCAAGGCCCTATCCCTGTACTCTGTCTCCTACAGGGTGATGAGGGGAAATCTATGTCTGGCATGAAAGGCTTGGTCAGAACCCACCCTGATGGCTCTCATTCACATTTGCAAAAAAAAAAAAAAAAACAGTGCCGGCATTACCCATTCTAAAGGCTTACACCTTGCCAGTGATATGAATAGGACCTGTTGAAGAGACAGGTATGTATTCCAGAGACCACCCCTTCTCTGGAAGTGGCTCCTCATCCATGTAAAGCAAAGTTCCCCCCTAATCCAATTCAATTGAAACTTGGACAACTGGATAGGGAACAGGAAATTCATCGTTGGTTTGGACCCCATGACCCTAAAGGATACAGGCAGCCTGTAAATGGCTTATCTCCCGAGTCCCTACTTGAAAATGTTTCATCTCCCAAGCCCTTGCTTTTTTATTTTTGTATGACTAATTATGTTGTTAATAAGTGTATCTGTTAACAAATTTTAAATAAAGATATTGAAAAAACTGTGACTGATTCTCTTTTGCAACTCTTTCTATTGTGCTGCTGAATTGCTGTTATGTTACTATACTTGTAATTCAATGTGAACATGCACAGTAATAAAATGACAGAGATGCTGGCAAATCAGCAATGGCAAAACTGGACTGATGACATGTCCTCTACTTTGTCTTATCATTTGTCACTTATACATGCTGTCTGTTATTAGATTTGCAGTGAACATGTACATAACTATACAACACTTATCAAGGGTAACAGAACTTGTCAGAGATTTGGAATGCATGGCTAGGCTTAAAAAAGCCCCTATGGTAATTAGCCTAGTACACACCTGTGAACCTATGAACATTTTGAGTGTGAATTCTCATTTATTGTGTGATTTTGATACTGTGCTTTGTACATTGTGCAACTACATATGGAGGATGTTTGAGGCTAACTGTGAGTGTGTCTTTCACCCACATACTGTGCATACTAGTCTTCAAAGACATATACAATGTGTAGCTGTATAGTGTTATTGTGAATCTCAAACACATTTTAACATAAACACCCAGTTAATAAACAGTAATGATGTCATCTATTTAACTGTGCACTCTCAATTGTACCTCAATATGTCATGCAGCTCTTGCGATTCTGGGGCGAATCTTTAGCTTGTGATCTTGGGCACTTAGTTCATATCCATCCATTACTGCTCAGACTATGTTGTGTCAGTCTTATTGTGATTGGACATGTCATTAATACTCTTATCAAGCACATTTGCTTTGTATATGTCCAGATGTTGATCGCACTTACTAAAAGTTATGACAGTTTGTTATATAGCAATGTTTTTATTCAGAGTAATGATGACATTTGCTTACATTTTTTTACATAACATATGTAGGAAGTATTATTCTCTGGCATCAAGGAAAGAGACAAATTATGTCTGTTGTTGACTTAGTATAGCAATTAGAGGCACACAGATCTCTTGCAGCAATAACATGATGTAATGTTTTCACATAACATCTCACACAATTGTAGTGACATTGCTACTTTGGTGCATTCATTCTCTACAATAGTATATATTTTCTGTTGTCAAATGCTCTTGTGTTCAACATTCACATTCACTGCCTGTTAGTGTTGTCTGTCCTTCCTCTGTAACACAGTTATCATGTGTGCATTTACAGTGTGAGAAGCCTCCAGCATCATTTTCATCTCAGAGATTGCTTACCTCACATACATCTGATGTAATAAGTTAGCATAGGTGAGGTGTCACAGTTTGATTAAGACTTTCACTGTGCTACTTGTGATTCATCAACAGGTCATCAGTACAGTCACCTGGCTTGCTGTTCAATTCCTGACAGGGTCAACATTATATGACTGTACTGACTTTACATAGGCACCTTTTTACCTAGTTATTTGCATCCATTTTATGTTGGACAATGATATATCATCACAGGTTTTGATTCCATGGCAGTGAAATGTTTATTTAGGGCATGTCATGCCATGATTGCTCCTGTGGCATGTGCATTGACTACTGGATGGTATAGCATACCTGCACAAATAGACTGCAGTTCAATTCTGGAACAATGTGTGTCCTGCATGATGGAAACAGCTTCCTTGTCAAATAAGCAGTCATATTGCAATGCTCACTGTTGTGTGGGTAGTAACATGTGTAGCTCCTTTCCAGCATTGTGAATAAAACTGATTGTTCATATTATATCATACCTTCTGTATTAATGCATACATTCAGTTTAGTTATTTGTGACAGCCTCCATCGCTATCTGATGTGGCATTTGCAGTCAATACAGAAGTCTAGAAGAGCCTTGTATAATAGGCATGTATTTGAATCTATTCTGGTAACATGTCAGACAACAGTGGCTTACACCCAGACAATATTTAGGGCACACTCAAAGAGCCACCTTTTTCAGGTCCATTCCTATCAGGTAGGTCATCCATACACCTCATATGATAGGAAAGTGCTTTAAGCCCTTCAAGGGTGTTCGTCATTACATGACCAATATGTCTATTTCTGTGGCAGCCATAATTGGGGTCTATATTAGTTTGTTGAAGTCTAACTTCATTGAACACCCATTCAGCGACCTCACTTCAATGAAAATTGAGTCAGCGATTCGCTGAATTTACCAAGGGCAAAGAAGTAGTTGGCCAACTACTCAACTTTGCCCTTTTCTCCACTGTAGTGTGATCTTAGAGTTGGTATATATAGTTAGGAGGGGTGTGGGGGGCACATTGCCTCACATTGGGGGCTGTGGGGGCAAAGCCCCCCACTTGGGTGGGTTCAGTTTAGTTATGTCACTCCATTGTGCTGCAGTGTAAGTATTTGATTGCCCTTGGTAGATTCATTGAATTGCTGAAATGATTTTCATTGAAGTGCAGTCACTGAATATGTGTTCGCTGAAGTTAGACTTCAGTGAACTAATATAGACTCCCATGATTGTTATGCATCTCTTTGATATCTGTTCTGGCCTGTGTTCGAAAATGACATGATATGAATGCTCTTATGTCATTCATTGCTCATTACATTACCTATTCACAAAATGATTATGCTATGTATTGTATGTGTATATCTGGACATGTCTTTAATACAGCAATAGATTTTATCACACTATACAGCTTAATGGCAAATGAGTGATTCCATAAATGTTTCTTACTGTATGGCATGCTACCAGACCATCAAAAGCTGTGATTGGTTTATATGCTCAGAAATTATACTTTAATCACACTCTCTAAGCAACATAACAGCCCAAGTTTTGTATTAGCACTAGATGCTGCTAAAGCTTTTGATTGACTTAACCTAGATTTTCTTTTCTCTGCTATGCCAAAGTTTAATATACCACAATCCTTTACCGAATGGATCAAATTTCTTTATACTAATGCATATACAATATTACATGTAAATAAAATGTCCTCCTCTCCAATAAAAGTTATCATTGGAATAAGACAAGGATGCCCATTATCTTCATATCTATTCAACTTTTACATGGAATGCTAATTTCTTGTAATAACACAAAAAAAACTTTTCACCATATTCCCAAAATGTACAATATTCAGATACCACTAATGGGCTTTGCTGATGACTTAAATCTCTGTTTTCCTTTCCTAATACTGACTTACCTAAAAATCCTACAATCTATTGATACCTTCTCTAAATTCTCTAATTATAAAGTAAATATGGTTAAATCTTCTATCTTGCCATTAAACCCAAAATATAATCTGATTAGCTGCTGTACTGATACATAAATTAAAATAAAAATCTGTGCATATTTTTTTCAAGACCCTACTCTTTTCTACCAAGAGAATTTAATGAAGTTATGGACCACTATACAACAGGATATCCTTAGATGTAATGAACTTATCTTTTTTATCCAAAGTCACTATTATTAAAATGAATATCCTTCCCAGATTATTAACGCAACATAATGCATCAAAATGTTAAAATTCAAATTAAACTCTTTCCAGATATCACTGCCAGTCTATTGAAATGTCTTTGGCCTCCAAAATGTATCAGAATTAGCTATCAGATATTGACACATCCCAAAAATATTGGTGGCTTAGACCTATCAGACTTTAAGACCTATTATCTTATAATAAATTCAAGTAAACCTATAGCAATAGCAGAATTTAATCCATCTCAAAATAAATTGGATCCTTTATGAGTGAAATTGAGGTCTAGCTTTGTATGTAAACACCATTGTAATCTCAGAGCTTTACCTTTTTTAAATAAGGAGAGTCTCAGAAATATCAAAACACATAAATTCCTAAAGCATATAATTAAAATTTTTCAAGATATGATGGTTACACTTGATTTAAAAGAATCAATGATGATATTTCAGCCAATTCATCTCACTCCTAACCTAAAATTAAATAACCTCATGATAAAGCTCTCTAAGTACCCCTTACTTAAGGATAAAACCACTTTCGACGTCCTCAGTTATAAAAAAAAAATTGATGACATGACAGTCAAATTTAACCTACCCCAAAAGCTTTTCTATCATTCTGAGACAAACTAAAGAACTTGTTTTAAAACTTTTGGATGATCCAAAAATCAGTGAACATAACGTAAATTTATGCAAATTGTTATGGTCAGCATTTACCTCCAAAAGAAAATATCAGATGTATATAAATTAATTACATCTATTAAATATCAAAATTCTGTTGCCCATTCTAAATACTGGAATAAATTAAACCCTTCAATTATACATAATCAAATAATCCATTTGATTTAATCATCACTAAAAGTATTACCTTTCAGAAAGCTTTTGTATACTCAATTAATGATAATAAATAATGACTATATGACTCACGATAGACTCAATAAATTTTCCCCGCATCAACTCCTAACTGTTCAGCATGTAAATATCAAAAAGCTGATTTACTACACAAGTTTTGGAGTTGCAAATGCTCTTATAAACTTTGGTGCTCCCTTAAAGTCAGGCTAGAAAAAAAATGGGATAGGAGAAGTCTAGCTTATCCTTGGAATATGCAGTATTGCATATACCCCCACTTGCTTTAATACAATCAAATTTACATGTACTAATGTACCCTTTTCTCATTGGTCAAACTTTATATTACTCAAATTTCGCTTGACAGATTTAAGCAAACTACAATAAACTATCAGCACATAAGTTAATATTAGCTAATCATAATAAATGTTCCTATTATAAAGAGTAGTGAGAATTTTTATAATCACATTTTTATAATCACATTTCATATTTTTTTACATTAGAATACACAACAATCTAAGGGAACAAGCAAAAATACATTTTCACCAACTTACCCTGTATTTTACTGAATGTTCTACCATTGCTAATATTCTGTTTTTTTAATATCTGTCTGGAATTGTAAAGAGGCATTTAGCACTTTTGTATATAGTTGGTGTCATTGATATTCTTATTGTATGTTCTATCCATTTTTTATATTGTTAATAAGTTTATCTGTTACCAAATTTTAAATAAAGATATTGAAAAAACTGTGACTGATTCTCTTTTGCAACACTTTCTATTGTGCTGCTGAATTGCTGTTATGTTACTATACTTGTAATTCAATGTGAACATGCACAGTAATAAAATGACAGAGATGCTGGCAAATCAGCAATGGCAAAACTGGACTGATGACATGTCCTCTACTTTGTCTTATCATTTGCCACTTATACATGCTGTCTGTTTGTTATTAGATTTGCAGTGAACATTTATATAACCATACAATACTTGCTTGTCTATTACATGCTCCTAGGTGATGAACCCCTTTCCTATGAGTGCCAATGTCATTTTGTTGCATAAACATGTCCGTTTCTAATTTATCTGACATTACAGCTGTAAGGTCCTTTCGTTCTTGCATATACATGCTAAAGTAGAGAATATAGTGGTGTTGCCAGCTTGCATCTATGAATTCCCTGTATTTACATTTCATATGCAATAACTGCATTATGTGCATTCATCCCATAAAGTATCTTCTGTCCTTGCTAACCATTATTGCAAGTCATCATACAATTAACATATATATAAAATTTTCACTCCTTTTGTAACACTGCGGCTTTATGCCACATCCTTTGCTAGCATGTCTGTTTTTATTTATGTGCATAATTGTGGAATTGCCATTCATATTAATTATCATTACATCAGTATTACAGGATTTATTTCAGAAATGCTTCTTATACACTTTTGTCACATTTGCCTGTGAGATATGAGTACAGTTCAAGCATTCTTGAAACCGAATCTCTAGTTTGGGATTTTTTAATTGTAACTCCATTAATATAGTCTACCTTGCAGTGTATGACTGTTGCAAAGCATTTTATGTGGGTAAAACCACAAGGAAATTAAGTGATCATATTAAAGAACACAGACAAGCTTTAGCTAAGCACGCTTTTAATAATGCCCAGTACAAAACTGTCCATTTTGTGGTTCTTGAACATGTTTCTTTGCCTTTTGGTGACTGTAATCCCCTTCTGGAAGTTAAAGAATTGAGATGGCAAGTTAAATTACAGACATGCCCCCGGACTAAATGGGAACCTTAATGTTAGAAGCATCCTTAATTGGATTAGATAGGGCGGACCCCCCCAGAATGTAAATTTTTTCCCACTAGTTCCTATTTCATTCCACCAGTATTCTGATGAAGTTCAACTGTTTTTTAACAAATGAAAGTGCTTAATATTTTCATATTTTTCAGACTGTTTTAAATATCTCTTGTGGATTGTTTGTATTGAAGTAGTTTTTAATGAAGAAGGAATTTCTGAACTGAAATATTGTTCTCAGTCTCACAATAAGGAGACTGAGACCAATAGTTCAATTCAGAAATTCCTTATTGTACCAGCTTCTGAGGGCCTCAAAAACTGTGGACAGTTTTCATGAGTTTATATATATATATATATATATATATATGTGTGTGTGTGTGTGTGTGTGTGTGTGTGTGTGTGTGTGTGTGTGTGTGTGTGTGTGTGTAGGTTCCATGCATTTGGCCTCAGTAGTTCTTTCTCTAAATTTGGAGATTATTGTAAATTCGATGTGGTTATTTGATCTTACACTGACTCATTAGACTATGTGTTGGTGCAAGGGCAATGGTCTCAAATTAACTGTAAAAAATGTAGGACAGTTCATTTTGGTAAGGAAAACATTTTCACATATCATATAGGTGACACACCACTACAATCAGACAATGTCATAAGGGATCTTGGTATTCTGGCTGATAACTCCTTATCCTTTGACCATCATGTCTCTACAGTAGTTAAGAAAGCCTTCAGTCTGGCTCATCTTTTCTCCATAGGCATCTCTTCTAGATCAGACAACATTAACTAAAAAAAGAAAACTTGTAAACTGCTTGTCAGTCTCAGTGAATTTAAACAGCTGCCAACCTAAACAAAATCCAAGCACAAAATCAACATTTTGCAGTGGGACAAGTTTCCTTACACCTCTACATCCCCATATATTTAAATATGCAACTCTGGGATCACACAACAGAAGTGTTAGGATGAAAATTACTTACCTGTGCCCACACCATATGTTGCTTTCGTGTTGGTACACAAATAAATGAGTCTTCGTGGGTTCTGTTTAAGTAGCTTTATTCCATACAAACACATTACTGTAAAGCTTATTTGACTATGACAAAGTAACTTATATACAGACTAACTGCTGTGATCACTTATGCTTACACACTGGCTGCTTCTTCAAAATGGCACCAGGGATTGCAGTTGTCTGGAATTTATATGTGCATGCACAGCCTTGCATGCTTCTTAAAGATACAGCACACACATGCTACACTCTGATCTACATTCTCCCTCTTTGAGAACTAGATCATGCAATTTGTCATGAGGTATTTAGAATGCAGAAATCACAAATAATCTAGAGACATGCATTATACTATACTAGATACACACGTATATACAATCAAGTCCATGTTGCTGTGTATTTCACACTAGGCTTAGAAACTCATCCATATCATGTGGCATAAAATAGGGAATCAGTTTTAGCAACTGGAACAGTCTCGGCAAAATGGTTGACCTGTGGAATGTTCAAATTACTCTCTGTAAAAGAATCAGCCTTTTGAATACAAACTGGTCTGGAGACAATGTCTGACTCAATCTTTGATTTAAAGTCTGCAATGTTCTGATTGCAATGGTAATGTTTCTGGTACAGGAAGAAGATGTCTGCGATTTGTCGTATAATCTACACCCCCAGAGTTTGCCCAGTAAGATCTCAGCTCAGCACAGATGCCTGTTACCTGTCCTATTCGATCAAAACCTTTCATTGTCTGGATTTGTACCATCTCTCCTTCCCTCAATGAACAAAGTAATCTGCTTGATCTGTCATAACTAGATTTCTGGATATTATGCTTGCTACTTGAGCCTTGATGGTTTTATTGTTCTTAGACTTAGGCTTCAACAAACTTGATGAAATAGGTAAAGTAGTTCTAGTTTGTCTGGAAAATAGTCTTTGAGCAGGTGAGCCAAGAATGTTGTCACAAGGAATGTTTCTGAGATTAAGTAGATTCAAGAATACATCAGTATTGTCATGCTTTGACTTTTCAAGTAACTGCTTTGCACTCTGGACTGCACGTTCAGCTAGACAATTGGACTGACATTATTCAGGACTACTAGTGACATGTAAAAAGTCCCATTTTCTTGCAAGTTTCTGAAACAAACGGCTAATAAATTCAGTAGCATTGTCAGAATAAAGTTGGTGAGGAGTACCATGAACTGAAAAATGACATTTAAGCTTAGTGATAACAGCTGTTGAAGTTAAGGTTTATAGCAGATCAATCTCAAACCAGTTTGAGTAAGAGTCCACTAAAACCAAATACTGTTGATTATTCAGTTCAAAGATATCAGTTGCAACTGTAGACCAAGATAGTTCACGTATTGGATTTAGATGAAGTGGTTCCTTTTGCAAATGTGCTCTGGTGCTATTACATATCAAACAAGAAGGAAGAACTCAGTCAATGTCATTTGATAATGAAGGCCAAAATACAAGTTCTCTGGATGCTCTCTTAGTGGATTATAAACCTGGATGGCCACAATGCAAAATCTGGATATATTAGTGCTGTAATAAAGCAAGAACAATTTTAAAACCTTTGAAAATAATACCATCTTCCATCAACAATTCATCTCTGTAGGGAAAATATGATTGCACCTCAGGTGATACACTAGATTGTTTTGACGGCCATCTGACATTGATGTAGTGATTGAGCCTTTGTGAAATTGGATCAGTCATAGTATGATCTCTCAAATCATCAGGTCTAGTGGTGGAAAAATTATACACTGACATTACATCAAAGTCAAAATTTTCAGCATCAAGCTGTTCTGTTGTACTTCTAGGTGATCTGGGTAAAGTATTAGCCAGATAAAGCAGCTTGCCTTTAGTGTAGACCAATTTGAAATTGTACTTTTGCAACTTGAGCATCATTCTTTGTAATCTCTTTGGAGCAGAATGCATTGGTTTCTTCAGAATAGTAACTAGAGGCTGATGATCAGTTTCAATTGGAATAGCTTGACCATATATATAATCGTGAAACTTGGAATATGAAAAAACTATTGCTAAAAGGTCTTTCTCAGTTTGAGCATAATGCATCTCAGTTTGAACAAGTTTTCTAGAAGCATAGGCTACTGGTCTGCCTTCTTGTAGAATAACTGCACCTAGACCAAAATTAGAAGCATCACAGGATAGAGCAACTGGTTTATTCACATCATAGTACCTTAACATGGGGAGGGGGTCGCAATTTTTTGCTTAAGGTCATCAAACACCTTTTGATGATGTTGTAACTATGACCATACAACATTCTTTCATGTTAGCTCCCTTAACAGTGCTGTCAACTCACTGAAATCTGGTATAAACTTGCCCACATAGTTGACCATGCCCAGAAAACATTGTAAACTCTGCACATTATCTAGTGCTAACATCTCTAAAATAGATTTTTGCTTGGTTGGGTCAGGTTTTAAGCCTGTACATGTAAACAAATGTCCTACGTAGGTTACTTCTGGAAGTCTGAATTTGCACTTCAGAGGATTGAGCTTCAAGTTCACTTCATGTGCTGTATCTAGGACTTTCTTGAGGTTTCTATCATGCTCTACTTCGTTATTGCCTCCAACAAGTAGATCATCTACTATTATGGCACAAGGATAACTTGAAAAAAAATTGTTCCATTGCACGCTGGAAGACTTCACTTGGAGAATTTATTCCATATGGCATTCTTAGAAACCTGTATATTTCAAATGGGGTACTAAAAGTAGTTAGAAATGAGGATGTGCGATCCAGCTTCACTTGCCAAAATGAACTCTTTGCATCCAAAACAAAAAATATAGTGGCATTTGTTATTTTTTTTATCAAATTTTGTTTTATTAAATATTTGTTCACAAAATATGCAGAAAAAAGATAACAAGACATATAAATGTGGTACAGTTGACGTTACAGACTGCATACCATAAGCATGTAATAATAGTTATTGCCCACTTTACTCATTAACATTCAAATTAGGTAGAATTACCATTTGTGTTACTATGAGGATATGGTTATATTATAAGTTAGTCCAAGAACTTTTATCATGTAGCAGTTCTCTTGTACATTATTTTACAGCTGCGAACAATATTAGAGGTATAACATCAACCTATATAATGATAATCTACTCTACTAAACCTTACATACATATATACAAATATGTCACCTTAATTATTGTGGTTACTAATCTCAACAAAGTGATGTGTTTACTATCCTTATATAATTAGTATTTAACATACTGTTTATGACAGAATATCAATTAATGCTTTGCAGTACCTTTGATAGTAGGTTTGTTTTTTCTGACTTTTTGTATGGAGCTTCTTGGCCATGCTTTTGTATTCTGACCAGGTTAGTCCTGATCTGTCTAACCATTGTTTTGTTATGTAAGCTTTTAATAGGGTGCATAGTGTTATTATAATGTGTTTACAGAAATGATTATTATTGCATTTGAATATATGCAGTATAACTGTTTCCTATGACAACATGAATTTTGAATACCCTGATCTCTCTAAAAGGAATCTAAGTGAGCACCATAGTTTATAGACTGTTTTGCAGCTCCAAAACATGTGGAGGATATCTGCCTCTTTGTTAGGACAGAAGGAGCAACAGGATGACTTGGATGGGTTGAATTTGTTAAGGTGGACAGGTGTATGGTAGGTATTGTTGAAGATCATGATCTGTGTGTATATTAACTTTTTGTATGGTGTCAGTTTCATAGTATTTCTAATAGCTAATTCCTTTTGATTGTCTGTTATGGTGTTATCTTTTATTTCCCCAAACTTTAAAAAGAGAATAGTACGTTGATATTTAATATTTGCTATTAATTTATATGCATTTGATATCATTTTCTTTTTACTTAAGAGCAATTTTAGGACTTGTTGTGCTATCGTGACATCTTGCTCAACTACATTGATATCTTTGGTTATAGTACTTACTAGGTATAAGATTTGTTTAATTATCAGGTTATATTTATTGCTAGTTTTAAGTAGTTTCATGATATTTTCCATTGGAAGTTTTTTTAACTGGTAAAATCCCATGCTGCATATTTTTTTATTAAAGGGTATTTATCTAGATTTACCATAATGTTTGCTAGTTATATATCTGGGTTGTTATGTATTGGTTGCAAAAGCGTAATTGTGTTTTTTAAATTTATTGATATCAGTAGCTTCTAGAAAATGTCACAGTTGTTTGTTAATATTGGGTGAAAGAGTTTCTTGTTTTAAGAAGGGAATCATTTTTGGATTAGCTTTATAAGTTATAATATCCCAGTGAAATAATTTAATCCATAATGGGTACCATTCATTTCCTATTGGGTCATAATTTGCTATCTGCATGATGTGACTTGCATTAATAATTTCCTAGTACAATTGAAAATCAGGAAGGCCTAGGCCTCCTTTTTCTTTTGTGGGTATTAGCTTTTCATAACTGATTCTTGTACTTTTTGGGTACCAAATGAACTTTGCCAGTCGAACTTTTATCTTGTTGAAGAAGGTAACTGGAATTTTCATGAAAATGGCATTCAGATGGTATAAAATCTTAGGCAATATGTTCATTTTTATAATTGAAGCTTTTGATAAGGTAGATAGTTTAGGGTTTTCCCACTTACTAATGTTACCAACTATATTTGACCACGTTTGAGCTATATTATTATTGAACATATCTGCTTTTGTGTACGGCTAAAATTTATACCTAAACACTTCAAGGTATATTGCACTTTAATATTAGTCTCTGGAAAGTAAAATTCCTTATGTCCCAGTGGGTTAATTGGATAAATGATTGACTTCTTAGGATTATTTTCATAGTTGGATATCATGGAAACTTATCTATGGATGACAGAAGTTTATTTAAGTCAGTATTAGGATATTGAAAGTAAATATTGAGATTATCTGCAAAAGTTGTGTATTTTACTTGATGTTTGATACAGAAATAAGATGATGATATGTTCTCTGGGTAATTTGCAGTAGTAATGCTTCTATATAAAATTAAACAGGTTTGATGAGAGTCGGCATCCGTGTCTGGTTCCATTTACAATTTGTATTGGTTTAGAAGTTTTCTTATTAATATAAAGAGTTGTAGTTGCTTTAGTATATACTGTTTTAATCATTTTTATGTATTCATTTGGGAGTCCAAATTGATAAAGTACAAAGAGGAGGAATTTTTAATTAACTCTGTCAAAGGCGTTTTGCTGCATCTACTGATAATGCATATTTAGGGGATTTGTCCTTGGCACATAAGAGGGTTAGGGCATCAATGGTTAATGTGTTGTCCTTTACTTGTCTCTGACTCATAAAGCCTTACTGTTCAGGTACAATTATGACTGGGGCTACTTTCTGTATTCTTTGTGCTAAAATTGTTGAAAATATCTTGATATCCAAATTTATCAGAGCTATAGGTCTATAGTTGTTTGGATTTGTGGGATCTGTATTTGGTTTTGGGATAAGTACGGTTTTGGAGTTGTTCAGATAAAGGTCTGATATCCCAAATGTTATTATATAGTTGTATTGTTTTAGAAGTATTGGTGTTATTTGTTGCTTAAAATGTTTATAAAACTCTGCTACATACCCACCAGGACCTGGAGCTTTCCCAGGTTTTAATTTATCAATAGCCCTACTTACTTCCTCTTCTGTTAGTGGGCTTTTGAAATTATTAGATTGGGATTCAGTAATCTGCGGGAATTCTACGTTATTCATAAAGGTTTGGAATAGGTTGTCATTAATATGATCTTGTGGACCGTAAATGGTTTGAAATATTTTTTCGAAAAGCCCTATTATTTCAATATCAGAGTTATAAATATTGTCTTTATATTTTATTTCTTGTATTTTACTAGTGGGGTTTCTTACATTGATAAGTCTTGCTAACATTTTGGAAGGGGTTTGAGCCCACTCTGCATATTTGTGTAGCATTCTAAGTTCTGTAAATGTATATTGTTGCGTTAGAATCTCATTTAACTGTTTCTGTAGGTTTTCTATTTGTTTCTCAATAGTAGGAGTACAATTTCTTTGTAGTTCAAGTTCAAAATGTCTTAGCTTACTTTCTATTTTACTTATATTTTCCCTTCTTTGATTTTTGTAACATGATGTTTTTTGGATAAGGGTACCCCTAGCTGTAACTTTAAAGGCTGCCCATTGAATATCCAAAGGGATATCACTGTTTGCAAAGTTTTCATTTAAGTGCACAAGAGAATTTATAATCGCTTGTTCCACTTCTTTAAGTTTCAACAGGTTTGAGTTTAATGTCTAGTTTAATATAATGTGGGTAGTAAAACCAGTTTTATTTTGTGTTATTGTTAGATTTATTTTTGAATGGTCTGATAATGATCTAGGTTATACCATACTTCATAATGAGCAAAGCTTTGAGAAATTAGAAATAGGTCAATTCTAGACCAGGATTTATGGTATGGGGAAAAATATGTGTACCTGGCACCTAGACTGTCTGTGTTGTTAAGTTCAAAAGGATCTGTTAGGTTGAAATCTTCAATTAGTTCTGATAAAAATGTTGTGGCTTGGGGAGATCGAGTATAATTTTTATTCGACCTATCTTTGAGTGGATTAATTGTTATATTCCAATCTCCACCAATTATAATCAGATAATCTGGGTGCGTATTTAATAAATTATACATTTCTATTAAGAAATCAAGCTGATAGTTACAAGGACCATAAACATTACAAAGTAATACAGGTTTTTTTGTATGTTGGAAGCAAACATGTGGAAAAGCACCATCTCCCTTTAGTATCGTAACTATGTTTAATGATGTTCCCTTTAAAAGATTTCTTAATTATTATAGCTGTTCCTCTTGATGAGGTACTGTCCCCAGCTGCTATTATTTTCTGAATCCATTTAGTGTTTTTATCTGTTCCCTTGTCCCATTGTTCTGTAGTCATATGAATTTCCTGCAAAAAAAGTTATATCTGTCTTCGACTTGTATATGTGGTGCATAACTAGCTTTTCCTGTCCTGTAAGCCATTTACATTCCATGAGGCTATGCTAATCATCTTGTGTGAGTATTATTTTAGATATTCCTGTACCTGAATTAACTATGTGTGTTATAGGGGGATCTTTGTCAAAACATTTTGAGTAAAGGTTGCTGTGTGTTGAGAAATAATAGCATGAGAGGAGAAGGTGACATAACTCTCTTTCAAAATTTCCTTGGTAACTAACCACTTACCACTATCCTCTTAAAGAGAAAGGTTAATCCAATAAACAAGTAACATATACATCATTCTAGAATTGCAAAAAAACAAACCCTATATACAATTTTAACTATCTTACAGTAAATATTTTGCATTCCAAAAAAACATCACAGCACTGCTAGGATAAACACCACCCAGCCAGCAACTTAAATAAGATAACAAATATAGATGTTATAAACCCAATTAGGCAGTAGGGGTAAGTTGTGTCTTGTAATGTCATATTTCAAAAAAAAAATAATAATAAAAAAAAAATATATATATATATATATATATATATATATATATATATATATATATATATATATAACTTTATAGATGTAACCATGTGGCTAGATATAATTTTTTATCACAAATCCTTCTGTTGAGAGCTATATAGTTCAGACATTAGAACTTGTTTTAGTAGAACAAAGGACTCTGCTACTACATATTGTATTATGTAGACATATTATGAGTATATGTTATAAGTACCCTTCTTATGTTCCACCTATGGATAATCAACATAAAATATATCTCCACAATATGCTTCACATTAAAATCCATCTAGTATACAAAATGTCACTTGACCTTCTCTAGTATTCTGACTAATACCAGTCCAATGAAAGAGAAAAAAAAAACTGATAAATGAGCATAAAGTAATTTTTATTTACAATAGTATAACAGCCAAGTCCAAGCTTGTAGTACATCTTCTTCATAAGCCTTCTTATTCCGAAGGGCTCATTTTAACCTTAGCTTTCTTATTCAGTTCTTGTTTAAAACTTGCTTTCTTCCCTTGCATCATCTAGATTTCTAGTAATTACATAAATATTCTTCTTCAATAACTGCCTTTAAAGACTTACAGTTAGTGAATTAAGGAAATTTGCAGTACCTGTGTGATTTGTGAGCCATGGATTGTTCTTTTTCAAGAATAGATGTCTCTTGATTTTCAGCCTTGTAATACTGCAGTTTACTTCCTGGATGGCAAACTGGTCAAGCTATTGGATGTCTTAATGCATTCACCTGGTTCTTGCTTCCTTTTGGGACTTCTTGGCTGCCATAGATTGGAATTGGCTCTGACATCACTTCTTCTTCTTCTTCTTTTGGGTTTTCCCAGTTAGGGGTCGCCACAGCAGATCATCTGTCCGCTCATGACTGGCAGTGGAATTTTACAGTGTTGAGTTGCCAGCCTGGCGCCCAACCTTCCACAGAAGGCACACACACACACACACTCACACCTAGGGCCAATTTAGAGTGTCCAATCCACCTACTGCATGTCTTTGGGATGTGGGAGGAAACTGGAGCACCCGGAGGAAACGCACGCGACCACAGGGAGGACATGCAGACTCCGCACATCATGAAGGCACGATGTTGTACTCCCTATATGGACACAAACCATGAACGAGTGCAGGGGGTTTGTCCAAGTAGTGCATGGACACTGAATATGCCCCCTGCACTCATAAAGTGTTGTACTGCACTTTCTAAATCGATCTGGCATAATATTAGAGGATTACTCCAATATTATGGCAGTATTTCAATGTCTGCGAACACTGAAATGAAATAATGATCATTTCAGTGTAGGCGGACACTGAAATAAACACTGGCATGAAGAAAGCAATGCAGGGTGTGTGTGACAGGTTCTGTGACACACCCCCTTCATTGCCAAAGTACCATACAACACCTCTGCAACCAGCTAAAGCAGGAAATGTGTGCAAATGCACAAATAATGGGGGATAAATCCCTAAAAAGGGATGAAACATATATTGCCCACTAAATGTAGAAAGTTGAAAGAAAACAGGTCATGCAGTAGAAGTCTGAAAGGAAATGTATGCCAATATTCCCTTATAGCAGTGCATGTTGACAAAGCCACAAATAATGGGGGGAATAAATAATAAAATAGGGACATGTCTGAAAAATTGCCCTCACACACTTAGAAAGTTGATAGAAAACAGGATAAGTCTTAGCAGGAGTCCCTGAAGGACAGAAGCCTGAAAGCCGAATGAATGCCATTATTTCATGACTGCAGTCCTCAATGAGTTGTCAGAACACCACAAGACTCAGTTATATAACATAATATACTTTTTTTTCTAGCCTAAGGAATGTTTAAGCGTATCTAAGTGGGTGTGCACGTTATGGCCCTCCACTTAGCATAGCTTAATCATCCCATAGCAGATAAATGCAAATATACATTTGAAATTTCTACGCTGATATAGTGCAGTGGTTAGAATTCTGGCTTTACATGCAGGCGTTCATGGTTTGACTACCAAGGAAGCAACTTATTTTTCTATGGGAAAGTAGTATTAAAATTAGTTTTGTAAACTTAAATTATGTAGCACATGTTTTTTGTCAACCAGGGTAGTGTAGCAGGTCCAAAAGTGAGATGTCAGTCTAGAAAAGATGTGAAACCCCCAATAAACACAAGTGCTCCATACATTATAGTCACATGAGAATATAATTTAATGAAAACACATAGGGGGATGTCATGGAAGATAAACATAAAATTATAATATGTCAGTAATGATGAATCAATCCCATAATCCTGATACTTTATAAAATGAAATGCGAGCAATGCTAAGTAGTACTCAGCTATACTAAGCTGGTGTAAACATTGCATAAATGTAAATGCTAAACAATAACTAGCCCAGCTAAGCGGATTTGTGCATTGGTAAGCAGTGCTCAACATCTATCCCTTTAAGCACTGCCAACCTTAGCTAAGTGAGTTTGCGTGTCGCTTAGCTTAGCTCAGCATATTCAAAATGGTCCAATGACAGCAAAGGGTGGGAATTTGGCATTATTTAAACTTTGCAGGTGGGAATACAGCCATAACCAGTTGTAGCTCATTCTTGCAGGCACTATGGCTGGTGTAGGAGAGGGTTTGCGCTTTTGGGGGCAACCCTGGGGCATTCAGGAGTCCAGGGTCATGGTTGGACTACTAGTGAAAGACCATGAGGAGAAACTGCTGCAGGGCCAGTACCAGGGCTCCCAATACAAAGTGGAGGCCTGGGACTGTCTTGCATGTGATCTCACCAGTGTTACTGGCATCCCTCAAACTGTTGAGCAGGTTCAGCACCATTTTGCTGGCCTCAAGCATAGGAAGAGGGAGCTCTTGGACCAGTGTACCTAAGATGCATGGGCACAGAATGTCCCAGAAGTGTGTAAGTATTAGTATCAATTAGTGTTTACCAAAGTCTAGCCTGCGTATGTGATTGATGGGTATGTATAAATGTTTCTTTATCTCCTGTACAGCTGCAGATGAGAGGGCTGCGAACATAGACACCCATGCCAGCAGGTTGCTAAGGCTGCACTGAGGGCTGGTGAGTAGAAATCTAGCTTTCAGTATCAGTATTCAGGGCAAATAAATAGAAGGGAGTAGAATGTCAACTGCCAGTAGGCTAAAATTTGTACTGTGTTTAATGAATAAATGAGACGTTAACAGAGTAATACTGATGTACAGGATATCTATCAAAAAAGTGCCAGTATCCTTCAATAAAACTAAAAACCACATATTGTTGTGTTTACTTTGGTATGTGGTAGTATGAATCCAAATGTGCACAGATTCTGCACAGCAACTATGGTTCTGACAGCATGAATTAATTGAGGCTCATCTGACAAAGAATGTGGAGATGTAAAGCAGGAGATCAACTATATAAAATGTTCCATACACCAAGATCTGATCCCTGAATAGTAATCTGTCAACTATTATACTGTATCTCCTACAACAGTGCTTTGTGTTAACCTTTGCTTTCCAGTTTGTAATATGTCAAAGTATTAATACACAGTACAAGAACTATCTGCCATGCATGAATGTCAGAATTACAAGGGCAGATTGTCCAACCAAGAGAGTATTGGGCAGAAAACAGTCAAGCAAGTGACAACAGTTCCTCAATAGCTCATTGTGTTGAAACACAACCTTGTTTTACTTTTTTGCACAAACCGGCACTGTTTGAGTCCCAGGAGTGGTAGTAAGCTGTATGTATAATTTCACCCAAGAATATGTGAATATGTGTAGAAACAGTCAGGTAGTGGTAACAGAAATATCCTCCACAGGTCTGCCAGGTAAGGAAATGTTTTTATTAGCTGTAAGAATATTGTACTAATACAACACTTCCACCGTCCAGCCCCAAGGCTGCAAATGACAGCAAGATAAGTACATACACCAAGTGGTTTCTTCCGATAAATGTCTCTCAAGTGTCACACTGTCAGGGCTAGTGGTCACCACTGCCAATACCCAGGGTGACAGAAATACAGGTGGAGTATGGCAGTAGCACACATACCAGCATGAGTGCAGGGCACCCCTGTCAGTGTCACATATGTAACCTTGAATATGTGAATATGCGTAGAAACAGTCAGGTAGTGTTAACAGATATTTCCTCCAGGTCTACCAGGTAAGGAAATGTATGTATTAGCTTAAAGAAGGCTTTAGTAATACACTGTGTACAAACATTCCACTCCCCAACCCCAGGCCATAGGTAGATGTAAAGTGAGGTCATACCTGGGCAGTAATGAGTAGAGTAATGATCAGTACAGTTGTGAACAATTGAAGCCTATATTGTTAATTGACATCTCTCTCCCCCACCCTATCTGCGCCAATAATTCATATACATAATCAACGGGTATGTTTTTCTCCAAAGCTACTGTTGGGACATGTGTCCTATTGTTTTACAAATATTGAATCGTTTGATTATTAATGTTCCCCGTTCAAATACTATCATTGGTGGCCTGTTGCTATCAATGTAACTTGCATGTCGTTATGATGACTACTGCTATTCCATTTATGCATGTGTTCTGTTTGCTATGCAACTGTTTCCGATCTGTTGTTTTGGGTTAATTGGAACACCCATGCATGCGATTAAAACTAATTTTGAAATGTTTTGTTCATGACTAACCAACATATTTTGTAAAACCTCAACACCATAGCACATCTGGGAAGGCAGATCCTGGCGGATCCGCCTGTCCCGCCTCTTCTGGCTGAGGCACCAGGCCCTAACACGTCTGGGACCCAACCTAGGACCTCCTTCTCTGCTGGTCCTGCACCACCTTTAGGTGGAACCACCTCAGTGTATTGTGCTCACCCCCCCCAGGAGCAGGTGCAGAAAGGAAACTGTCACCCATAGCCAGGTCCGGGGTTTGGTGATATAGCACCATCCAAAAGGAGTTTGGTGGACAGCTGCACCAGATTGAGGGCTGCCTAGTGCATCTTGAAGATCAGTTTGCCCCTCCTGTCCAGCCCCCAGCACAGCCACCTTTGGGGCTGTGAAGGTGCAGTGGTGACTGCCCATGGGTGGGGACCTCAGTCCCACTGTATCCATTTGGGGGTTCATGGGCATCTGATTCCCAACCACCCTCCCTGTCCAATGTGTTTACTGCCCACATGTGTCATATACCAACCCTGTCTGCTGTCTTCTCTGTCTTGTCTGTCTTCCTACCCAACTTACCTCCCCAAATATGCCTACTATACTTCTCTAACATCCTACTCTCACCTTAAAAAAGGGCATCTGTTCCCAAAAAAACATTTACGCCCCATAAATAGCTATCCATTTCGCACACGTGTCCACTGGACAAATGTAATCTGGTCCTATTGGCTTGACAGCACATTACTAATGTCCTCACCCCTCTCTTAGGGGTTTGAGTGTCCAGATTCACCTCCAAATGCTGTAGAAACTCACAGCTGTTGCTGTAGAAAAAATGGACAGCTATGAACCTTTCCTACACCTGTCTTGCACATCCCTAGCTGCCTTTCATACTGTACTTCCCTCTGCATGCCCCTTTTTTTCACCACTTTCCTATCTCCTTTTTTTCTTTTCTTTTAAAGAAATTAGCACAGGGGCAAGCGGGAATAAGTATCAGTAACTGAAGCTAAACTGGATTAACAATAGCTTGGCATTGCTTACCGTCATGGAAACCCATGCAAACCCACTTACAACTGCTTAAAAGTGCCTTAATCACTCTGTAGCCATCAGACCTTGTTCTGGCCAGCAACAAAATAGTCAGCCCTGCTATGTCTCGAACATGGGATGCTGTACTCTACAATCACAGCAACATATCACTACACCATCTGAGTTGTGAGAATTTGTAATGCTTTAACAAACATATCATGTATTATGGTCATTTAACATTAGTGAAAAAAAACATTAGTCTCAAGTCTCAAACCCATGACCCTGTACACTATAGTCAGAGCAATGTAGACTACACCATCTGAGCTGTAGGAATTAATGTTGCTTTTTCAAACATATCATGCAATAGAGGCATACAACATTAGGGAGAAAGCTCTGTGGAATCATCCATGTGTTGTATATATATATATATATATATATATATATATATATATATATATATATATATATATATATATATGCCAATACCCAGGGTGACAGATAGAAATACAGGTGGAGTATGGCAGTAGCATACATACCAGCATGAGTGCAGGGCACCCCTGTCAGTGCTTCTGGAGCATTTCTCCCCAGGCCTCCGCTGAAAACAGGATCTGTGGAACCTAGTCAGACTTTCCTGGTCAACAAATGTTAAATAAAATTAAAAAAAAAAAATATATATATATATATATATATATATATATATATATATATATATATATATATGTTACCTTCATTTCATTGACAGCTCATTTCACTGACAAGCAAATCAGCAAGACCAATTCACTGAAAGTTAATTTCACTGAAAACTCATTTCACTGACAACTCATTTCACTGAAACTCATTTTGTTGACAGTTATATATGGTTTGTTCCCCACTGTAGTGTGATCCTGGAGTTAGAATATATAGTGAGGGGGGGTGGGGGGTAAAGCCCCCCACATATTATAAACATTTTAAACTATACAGATGGATACTTACAAGTGCAATGAATAACTGTTTTGCAGAAAACAATATGCAACCAAAGTATGTAGGGGGCATCACCCCCCCCCCAGTGTGGAAGGCTGTGCCCCCCACACACCCCTTTACTATATATTCTAACTCCTGGATCGCACTACAGTGGGGAACAGGCCATATATAACTGTCGACAAAATGAGTTTCAGTGAAATGAGTTATCAGTGAAATGAGTTCTTTCAGTGAATTGGTCTTGCTGATTTGGTTGTCAGTGAAATGAGCTGTCAATGAAATGAAGGTAACCTCTCTCTCTCTCTCTCTCTATATATATATATATATATATATATCTGTTATAATATAGATAAATATATAAAGGAAGGGAAATATATATATAATATATATATATATATATATATATATATATATATATATATATATATATATATATATATATGTACATAACATGCAGTGCAGTCAGACCTCAGAACCATCCCTCTCAACCTCTTAATGCAAGAAACCTGTACAAAGGCTGTACAACAAGAGGGATGGGCCACATATAGGGACATATTTCAAATATTGCTGTTAGAAACTAAGACATCTGCTATAGCAACAGGGTGTGTTTCAGCAGACAATTACTGAAGAATATAAGGATGGAAACTGAAATGTTATGTCATTATTTGCTGACATAAATCTTTGGATCATCACAGTGATTTACCAGACAAATACAAATAAATTGTGTAACAGAACAAAAGTATGGGCCAAACATTCTGTGATAATCCTGGCAGTGGAGAGGTATGCTCAGAACCCCTTAGTGCAATGAATCTACACCAAGCCTGACAAAGTGGGGGGACAAAGGCATGAAAATAGGGACATATCCAAGATACCTGAGTAGATAAGCTGAGAAAGTTGATGTAGTAACACCGTATGTTCTAACATATATTGACTGAAATATCACAAGTCTGGGACTCAATTGCTTCTCATTAGTTAGTAACCTCAATCCCCACATCATCCCACTGATGTGTAAGAAATACACAACAGTTATGGTGACCAGACCAAAGATATTGGACAGATAACTGGACATCCTATGATGTGTGGGCATAGCACAACATTAGGGAAACTACACTCAGCTACCAAGCAACATCCAAACTACAATCAGACTGACATAACAGTACCCCAATCCAGCTCTGGGGCTGTCCACATGCATTTGGAAAATATAAAATGCACTATAGGGATGTAACACTTGTGGAAAACAGACACTGGTGTGAAAGTGCATACCCACAACCAATTGCACCACAGTCACAGTGACATATCAGTAAGCAAACTGAACACTACAGTATAATTACTGTGTGAGCAACAATATCCCATCTGACACTCACAGATTACCCCTACATATACTACGCCAAGTCCCAGTGCAGTGGTATTCTTGAGGTGTTATGGGACATGTCATGGTCTGCCATACAAACATATAGAGGTAATAGGGAACCAGAAACCAGAGTAGCATGCACAGTCAGATAGAAAGGGTCCATGACACTCACATGTACCCCCCTTCCTACACAGCCCAAATAACAGGTACACATTACACTGCTACACAATCCTGACAGTCTGTTAACAATGGCCAGACATACACAGACATTTCAAATGTAGTTTCCCATGGAATGTATAGGCACAGGAATCATATGTATGGCCGCTTCTTTGTTACATGTCTGGGGGTCTATGACATCACTGGGATGGTAGCAGGAATGAAGGCAATACATAATGATAATACATACCTCTGAACCTCTTAGTGCATGACATCTGGACAAAGCCTGACATAATTGGGGGCAGAGGCCCAAACATAGGGGTATATTGTTATAAATTTAGACAGTTGCTGGAGTTACTGAGTTTATTGTCATATATCTTTTCTGAAGGATATGAAGTCAATAACACCAATAGATGTTAGCATGTACTAACTGCATTCCCCAGAGTATCCTACTGATTAGCCAAGGACAACTGTTTGGGGAACAGACCAAACATATGAGCCATACATCTGGACAGTGTGTAGGCCACTGGACAGTGTAGAGTATTGCTGCAGTCATGTAAGAGAATGGAAATCTCCTGATAGCTGCTAAACATGTCACTCAGCACCTTATGAAGTATAGTAAGACCAACATGACACTCCCCCACATCAAGTCTGGGCAACTACCCATGTATATTCAAATATACCATGCACTACAGGGATGGAACTGTAGTGAAAAGCAGAGAGTAGTGCAAAAATGTCCACCCAAAACATTTGCACCACAGTCACAGCAACATACCAGTACCCAAAATGAACTCCAGAGTAGAACGATTGTGTGAACAAACATATCCTGATTGCCAGCCACACACTGCACTGACATATACCGGCCAAAATCACAGTATACTGGGAATCCTGAGGTGTTACAGGACATTTCACAGTCTGCCTCTACAAGCATAAAGACCTGATAGATTGCCAGCAGCTGTAGCAGCATGCACAGTCAGATAGGTAAAGGATGTACGGCACTCACATCTGCTACTGTCCCTACCCACCCCAACAAACATCTACATACAACAGTGCTACACAATCTTGGCAGTCTGTTCACAATGGCCAAACATACATAACTGTCATATGTACAGATTTCCTCAGAATTTCCATGGTGTGGAGCCATAATCCTGGCCACTGCTGCATACCATGGCCAGGAGACTGCTAGGTCACTGGGATGATAACTGGAGTGCAGTCTGTAATTAATGCTATACCATACCTCTGCACCTTGTAGTGCATGACATCTGGACAACACATGATGTACTTGGGGGACAGGGGGCCAGAAATAGGGACATATCATAATGGTGTTACAAACTGAAACAGTAGCTGGTGTTACATGTGTTGTTTTACCATAGCATCCCTGAAGGATATGATGTCTGGAACACCAATGGATGTCAACAGTTAGTGACTACAATCCTCACATTATCCTACCGACCCCACAAAAACAGACATTGTTCGAGGAACTGACCAAACATAACAAGCAAACCTCTGGCCACTCTGTGGACAACATGCCAGTTGAGAGGTATGTCAGAAGCATATCACTGTCAGATGTCAAGTCACTCAGTAAATGCATGTCCAGATGAACCCTGTCAATCTAACAATCCTCCATGTGTATAACAACACTAATGACATACAATCTGTGCCCAATTCTGTTGCTTTGTCCCCCATGTTGTTGGGCTGTCTCCACATGTCCTGTCCTGTGAGGTATTCCCACCTACTGTCTGTGAAGCTGTAGCCCACACACCTCCATAATGTCCCCTGTACAGGCAAGGAAAAGGGACAAGGCCCACATGAAAGATGTCCCACATGTTGGAACTAGCAGCAGTGTCCAGGCCCACACCACAATACTATGTGGGCACCTACATAGCTGTATGGCCTCAGCAGTACCTGACAGGACAACATCAACCCCCTCAAGGTAGGCTGAACGCCTGTGGTGGATAGCAGCAATGCACAACTGCCATCATAGGTGAAAATAATTGCAGGACGAGCCAAGAAGGAACAGGTGCCTCATTGGCAACCATGTCACCTTGTCCTGCACAAGCAAATCAGGTCATAGGTGATGTACACTAAGGCTGTCTTTGAGTGCAAACTGGATACATCCACCAAGGCCAATCACTAGGCCTTCCAGACATATGTCTGCAATTCCAGAGGCAACAAACATATCCGCTCTGTATTGGTGGTTAATAACACCACATACACATATGCCATAGATATAGGCAACTGGCTGCAGACAGGTGAAGTGTAAACCTCACCTCCCCTGTCTCCCATAGGTACACATGTGCATGGACAGCACCTGCCCCCTCCCCTCTTGATCAGAAATCAGGTCTGTAATGCCCTCTCAAAGGCAACACATAGAGGTCTCCATAGGCCTGATACCATTCCCGGTTGCATACTACATGAACACAGGCATGGGATCTCAGACCCATTCTGCAGTGTAGTCAACTACAGCCTGAGCACCAGTGTCATCCCATCTGCACAGAGGACAGACAGAAAGTTGATAGAAAACAGGTTATGCATTAGCATGAATATTCTGAAGGATACATGTCTGAAACTGAAATGTATGCCATTATGTCATGGCAGCATTCCTCAATGACATGGCCAGAAACCTCAATACTCTCCATTTAATATAATAATATAATATTAATATGCAATAGGAGATAAAGAAAAATATACAGCTCAAATCCCCAAACTAAGGTAGTGCAGTGGTTAGAGTCCCAGCTTTGCCTGCAGGCATACATGGTTTGAGTTCTACAATAGGCAATCCAATTTTACATGGGAAAGCAGTGTTAAAAGTACTATTTTCATATTAAAATATGTGGTAAGTTATTTTTGTCACCCATGGTAGTGTAGCTGGTGTAAAATCGAAGTGTGAGTGCATATAACATGTGAAACCACCCATGTATACACATGTCCCATACAGTATAGTTGCACCCCTTGCTACTGTAATGGAAGCACATTTTATATTTTATAAGAAATACATAAAAAATATATATAAAATATGATATAATAATATTATAAGGATATAATATTATATTATAATATAATATATAAATACAGATAAAATATATAAGAATGAACTGTGAGAAATTGTTAGCAATGCTTAGCTAGGTTTAAGCATTACTCAAAATGTGAATGCTAAACAGCAGGTAGCTCAGCTAAGTTGAGCTGCACACTGGTAAACATCGCTAAATGAAGCCAACACAGATTAAGCATCTGTACATTTAACTGTGTGTTGCAATCACTTAGCAAAACACAAACCCACTTAAAACTGCTTAAAACTGCTTTAATCACTCTGTTTCATATGTTCATAGGTTGGTACTAGGCTATTGGCCCAAGGGCCTATACAAGCCTAGCCATAACAATTCCCTGGATATTTCTTCCCACAATATTTACTTTCCTGGACCCCTGTCTAGCAGGCCAACTGATGTGATCCCCAAGGTGAATTTCCTATCTTCCATCCAATCGTCAAGGTTCCTTTTGAAGAGGGTCAAGTAGAAGCTCTGCTTGACATGTATGGGCAGTCTATTCCAGAGTGTGGGGAGTCTCTGAGTCAGGAACCTATCTCTCCAGCATGTTTTGTTCATTTTGATAACAAGGTTTAGATCCCTGGAGTGAGTGGCTCTGAGGAATTGGTATTTCTTTAAGTGGAGCATGTCCAATAGCTTAGGGTTTGACATGGCCTTGTATGTTAAGCAGAGATCACCTCTGAGTAGATGATATGCCACAGAGTATAGCTGGAGTTTTTTTAGATGATCAACATAGGGCATCTGCTTTAGGCCTGTGATTCTTTTAGTGAGGTATTTCTGTGGCCTTCCCAGCTGTTGCAGATGTCTTGTGAGGTACATACCAAATGGGGTGTTGTACTCTATAATGGGTCTAATGAGGGATGAGTACAGTGGGACAATGACCTCCTTTTTTCTGGATGAAAAGCCCTTAGTGATGAGGTGTGCCATATAGAAGGATTTTATGACTGTTGTGATGATGTGGTTATCGAAGGTGAAACCACTGTCCACCTGTGTCCCTAAGTCTCTCATCACACTTTCAGTGTTTAGTGTACTGCCACCTATGTGGTATTCATGGTTACATGTTTTTCCCAAAGGGGATAACTATACATTTCTTGGCATTAAGCTTGAGCCCATGGCTCTGGCACCAAGCATCTGTTTCTGTAAGGCCTTTTTGTAGAATATCCACATCATTTGGGGATTCAGTAATGGCTCCCAGTTTGCAGTCATCTGCGAACTTTGTTAGCCAGAGTCCCTTAGTGTTGGAATGTACTTCAGAGAAGTAGATGCCAAACAAGAGTGGTCCCATGACTGAATCTTGAGGTACTCCACTTGACACTTGTCTGGAGCTGGATTTGGAGTCAGCTGCTTTTACAGTGTGGGTTCTGTCAGTAAGCCAGTTGGTAACCCATTGAGTGACGTAGGGATTTATGCCCAGCTTAGTAAGTTTATCTATGATTCCAGAGTGGGGGATGGTGTCAAAGGCCTTGGTGAGGTCCAGATAGGCTGTGTGGACCGCCTTACCCTCGTTGACAGATCTGGAGACTGATTCGAAGAAGTCAATCAGGTTCAGGAGACAAGATCGGCCCTTCACGAACCCAAACTGGGTGGGGTCCAGTGTTTGAAGGTTGCCAATGTCTTTGTTTATAAGTTCCATGATAATGTATTCCATGCCCTTGCAGATCAGGCTCGTCAGACTGATGGGATGGTAGTTCCTAGGATCCAAGGTGGATCCCCCCTTGTGGAGTGAGATAACTGTTGCTGTGCGCCACTCAGTGGGCACAAAACCTGAGGTGAGGCTATGATTAAACATGACACTTAGGTGAGGTGCCAGTTCATTTTGTAGTTCATGTAATATACAGCCCAGGATGTCATCTGGTCCCATGGATGCTGTATTCTTAGCTTTGGAGAGTGCAGTTTCTACCTGTGTGGCCATTATTACCGGAATTTGACAATCTTTTGGTATTGAGATGGGCCCTTTAGGGGGTGAGAGGGGGGTGAGGTTGGCACTAAATCAATATTGGCAATATCCTTGGATTAGTATATGTAATGCCATTCTGTTGTAGCTCAGAGTAGATCTGAGCATTGCCATTTAGATTCTTGACATAACTATAGAATGCCTTGTGGTTGTCTTTGGAATATTTGGCAATTTGATTTTTGTAACTAGCTTTGGATGATTTTATGAGGGATCTCAGCTTCTTACTGAGGCTGGAAAAGGAGTTTTTTGCATCCTGGGATTTTCCACTTTTCTGCAACTGTTTCTTCCTTCTGTTTTATGGTTTGTTTATGGCAGGGGACACCAGATTGGCTTCCTTTTTTTGGAGGAGAGTATCTTGGTTCTATATGGGATGGCACGATTCATCCATGAGTAGATGTGCTCATACAGTGCCTTAGTGTAGGATTCAACAATCGAACTTTCAGCTCCCATCTGCATGAGTGTCATGAAGTTTGTCACTTCTGACTTGAGTAGCATGAAGTTGGCTTTGGAGAAGTTTTTACAGAGGTTTCCTTACTGGGGGTGGGTGGGGGGGATGTGGATGTCAAGGGGGATTTTCTTATGGTCAGACCTGACCAATGAGGGGGTGACCACTGGGGGTGATCACTGGTGTGGAGCATTTATCTCCCATGTTGGTAATGACCAGGTCTAGGATATTGGAGCCCCTGGTGGGACAATGGATTAGTTGATCCAGGGCATTGGAATTTATGAATTCCAAGAACCGTGGGGAAAAGGTGTTGGTACCTGAGTAGTTTTCCCAGTTAATGGCAGGGTAGTTGGAATCACCCAGTATTAGGGTGTTTGGTTGTATCTTAATATTTTCCAGTATGTTTAGAAAGGTGTAGTGAGAATCTTGGACATGGTGGGGGATCTGTAGCAAGTTACAATTTGGATTGCAGTGTTACCTAATGTTAGTTGCACCTGGAGAATTTCAGATGCATAGTTGGGAACTAGTCTGGAGGTGTGAATATTCATGGTGAATATGGACACTCCTCCACCTTTAATGTTTCGGTCTTGGTTTGGTAGACAAAAAGGTAAGAATTGCAGCCTGGTATTGCAGTGGTGCTCTCTGGAGCCTTGATCCAGGTCTCAGTTACTGCACAGATATCGATGTTCTCCATTTTTAGGAGTGCCTCAAGAGAGTGCATTTTGAGGTTTAGACTTCTAGTATTGAGTAGCACTACCTTCAGATTTTCCATGCTTGTATCTGTTATGGTGATAGTTTTGTCCTTTGAACCTTGCTAAAAAAGACACTATAGGGATGGCAAGAGCTTTAGCTAGTAACCTAAATCCCAGGGGTGACAGGTGCAGACCATCTCTGGCAAAGCATTGTGGTTTGTCGATTATGTCATCCCAGGCAGACAGATACTGGATCCCCTTTGAATGACACCAGAAGCTTAGCCAATTGTTGAAGTCAATCATTTTGTCCTTATACTGTGGTATCATTCTGGGCGAAAGCAGGATGCTACTCAGGGCTAGGGTCATACCTGCCTGGGCTACATGATCAGAGAGCTGTTCCATGTCTCTTTTCATGTAGTCCAGGGAGGTACGTCGCAGGTCATTCACTCCAGCATGGACAATGACAGAGTCATATTTGTACTTGTTGTGGAGTGACTTGAGTGCATGCATTATGTGGCAGATCCTGGCACCTGACAGGCAGCTGACTGTAATTTTCTACTTGTTCAGCCTAGTGAGTGGGACATCAGTGTGCCCGACTATAGAGTCACCTATTACTAAAGTGTTGGGTACGTTGTCTTGCCTTAGGGGCTGTTGTTGGGTGGCACACTGGTGTTGTGAGCTATGTGTCACTTTGGTTGTGACTGGTGTTTGTGTTTCAGCTTCAGAGGTCCTTGTTGCTTGGGCAGGTTAATGTTAAGGGCCTCCACATATGTGGGTTTAGTGTTGCTAAGTGTGGGTATTGATGGTGTGGGTTTTGAAGGGCTCTGTGTTGCTTGAGGTGTAGTGCAGGTGTTAATCTTCTCCTCTTGACTGTCTAGCACAATCTTGGCTGGAGCGAGCTTTGCTTCCAATTTGGCTATGTAAGTGCATCTCTCGCAGGTTGTAATTTGTGTGGTAGGAGGAGAGGGTTGTCTGTGTACATGAGGCAGTTGCTGCATTGCCCCAGTATGCCCAGATTCACCAGGTCAACAGGAGAAATCACTGGAAGCTGACCCTTGGACATGCCTGTTAAGGTGCTTTTTTTAAGTACAAGAGCTGTTTTCCCTTACTTTTGTAAGATACTTTGCAATTATAGACTGTTTAGTGCCTACAATTAATTTCTCCATATTAACATGGAGAGTTGAGTGCTTGTATCAGTTTAAGGCTTTCTAGTGCTTTCCAGCAGGTTCTAGAGCAAGTGGTAATCACAGAGGTTCAGATTTTAGTGCTACTACTGAGAAACCAGCTAGTTCTAAGGGAAAATTTGAAGAGCAGACTTTCAATCAGGCACTATTCTGCCTAGCAACAAAATAATCAGCCCTGCCAAGTCTCAAACCCAGGGCCCTGCACACCATAGTGAGAGCAATGTACCACTACACTATTTGAGTTGTAAGGATTGCTGATTGTTTTTCAAACATATCATGCAGCTGAGTCATTCAACAGTAGGGAAAAGATTCTGTATAATCAGTCAGGTTTTGTATTTATACATATGCACATGTATATATGTATGGACATACATATATATGGAAAATACATACATAATATAAATAGAGATATATATACATAAAATACACACACACATATACACACACACACACACACACACACACATATATATATATATTCATATAAAGTAAAACAAAAAAAAAAAAATATAAATATATATATATATATATATATATATATATATACACATATATATATATATATATATATATATATATATATATATATATATATATATATATATATATATATATGCTCATAACATGTTCTGGAGTCATACCTCATAACCATACCTCTCAACCTCTTAGTGCAAGAAATCTGGCCAGAGGCTGTCCAAATGGTGGGAAAATGGGCCCAAACTAGGGACATATTTTAAATATTGCTCTTATAAATGTAGAATGTTGCCAGAATGACAGGGTTTGTTTCAGTATACATGTTCTGAAGGATGTGAGTTCTGAAACTGAAATGTATGTCATCATTTACTGTCTGAAATCCTCAGATCATCACAGTGATTTACCAGGGATATAAAATAATGAACAGACCAGAAATATGAGCAATAAACCTGGACATACTACAGCAATCCGGAGAGTCGAGAGGTAGGCTCAGAACCCCTTAGTGGAACAAATCTGGACCAAGCGTGACAAAGTGGGGGGAGAAAGCCATGAAAATAGGGGCATATCTGAAATACTAGAGTAGATAAGCTGACACAGTTGCTGCAGTAACACCCTCGTGTCTGTCCTAATATATATTGACTGAAATAGCACAAGTCCAACACTCAATTACTTCTCACTAGTTAGTGACAGAAATCCTCACATCATCCCACTGATGTGTCAGAAATACACAACACTTATGGGGCCAGGCAACAGTACCTCCAATAAATATCTGGACATAACATCACATTAGGGAAACTACACTCAGCTTCTAAGCATGTCACCAAGCACTGTCCAAACTACAGTCAGACTGACACAGCACTAACCCAAATCCACTAGGGGGAATTACACAGGTACTCGCAAATAAATCAGGCACTACAGGGATGTAAAAGCACTGAAAAACAGACACCAGTGTGAAAGTGCATACCCACAACCATTTCCACCACAGTCACAGTGACATACCAGTAAGCCAAAGGAACAGTACAGTATAAGGACTGTGTGAACAAAAACATCTCAACATGTTTGCCACTCACACACTCCCCCTACATATACTGGCCCAATTCACAGTGTAGTATGATACCTGACCATAGTATGGGACATGTCTCAGTCTGCCCCTACAAACATATACAGCCAATAGACCACCAGAAACAGGAGCAGCATGCACAGGCAGATAGGAAAGGAGCCATAACACATACATCCAACCCCTCCCTACACAGGCCAAATAACATTGACACACTACACTGCTACACAATCCTGACAGTCTGTCAACAATTTCCAGAAATACACAGACCTCTCAACTGTACAGAGTTTCACAGAATGTCCAGTCTTTCCCCTCATATATAAGGCCTCTTCCACATAACATGTCTGGCAGTCTGATACATCACTGGAATGATATCAGGAATGTAGGCACTAAATAATCATATACCATACCTAACAACCTCTTACTGCATTACATCTGGACAAAGCTTGATGTAATTGGAGGACAGAGGCCCCAAAACAGGGGCATATCTGAAATGTTGTTGTTATAAACTTAGAAAGTTGCTGGTGTAACAGGGTTAGTTGTAACATATCTTTTCTATGGGATATGAGGTCAGACACACAAATGGATGTTAGCAGTTACTGACTGCAATCCCCAAAGTATGCTACTGATATTCCAAAGGCAAAAAATGTCTGAGAAACACTCCAAACATAGGAGTTCAAACTCTGGGCATTCTGCAGATAGCCCTACAGTTGAGAGTTATGTCAAACACATAACACTGTCAGAGTTAAAATTATGCAGAAACTCCATGTCCACACAAACCCTGTCAGATTAGCATTAATCCAAATGTATAACAGCAATACTTACATTCTGTCCCTATGTCTGGAACATTCTCCCCCATTTTGTTGGCCTGTCTCCACAGTTTTGGTTGTAAGAGGTATTTTCACATACCCTCTGTGATGCTGTTGTTCAAACACTTCCATGAAGTCCTCCTCACTGTCAAAGAAAAGGGCCAATGCCCACATGAAGTACTCAATTATAGGAGTGTGTTAACATGCCATTGGCTATATGAATAACGACACAGCTGCTATACATGCAATTAGCAAGTGGGGGACACCAATTGGTGCACAGGCCATCAGCTGCTCATGAGCATTACCTACAAAAGGCAAGCTGCTGCCTATGCAAAACAGATGTATACCCTACATCCGTAACAGAGAGAGAGAGAGAAGAGAGAGAAGAAAAAAAAAACAAGCAGGATAGGAAATGTAACATATATGTCTCAACAAGACTTGCTATGCTGATATATTGCTGATCAGAACCTATGGCCATAGCATCTGGGTCTGTCTGCAGTGACATAGATCATAGGTCAGGCCACTGAGTCACCCCAGGAAAGGATGGCTCACATATGACTACTACTGGAGTGTGTGTTGAACAATACTGACTGGGACAATGCTAGGCCAGCTACTGGGATGACGTACATATCCATATCTTCCATGTGAATGCAACTATGACATACTATTTTGTCTCAAAAATGTGAGAGACCTATACATGGTATTTGCATAGTAAAGTACTGTTGCAGATGTGTGTGTTGAACTGCATGTGATATACTGAGCTCATACAGTTTAACTGTCCAGTGTTAAGCACACTGACCATATGTGTGCCTCATATTTGTAGTCATTTACTCATAGAGTTGTGTTATGTCTGGCAAATCCTTGGCAAATCTGTGAAGACTGACATTACAACATCTTCTTTTTCTTCTGGCTGTTCCCATTAGGGTTTGCCACAGTGGATCATCTGTTGCCATTTCTGCCTGTCCTCTGCATCTTGCTCTGTCACACCAACCACCTGCATGTCCTCTCTCACCACACCCAGAAAACTTACCTGAGGCCTTCTTCTTTTCCTCTTACTTGGCAGCTTCATCCTTACCATCCTTTTCCCAATATACTCAGCATCCCTCCTCAGCACATGTCCAGACTGATGTAATCTTGCCTCTCCAGCTTTGTCTCAAAGCAGTCCAATATGGGTTGACCCTCTCATATACACATTGCTAATCCTGTGCACCCTTGTCACACCCAGTGCAAATCCTAACATCTGTAACTCTGCCACGTCCAGCTCTGACTCCTGCCTTTTTGTCAGTGCCACTGTCTCCAACCCATATAACATAGCTGATCTCACTACCCTGTTGTTGATCTTCCCTTTCACTTTTACTGGTACTCTGTCACAAATCACACTTGACACTCTTCTCCCCTCTCTCCATCCTGTCTATACTCTCTTCTTCACCTGTCCTCCACACTCGTCATTACTCTGAAATGTTGATCCCAATCATTTAAACTCATACACCTTTGCCAACTCTACTCCCTGCATCCTCACCATTCCTCTATCCTCCCTCTCATTCACACACAGATATTCTGTCATAGTCCTGCTGACCTTCATTCCTCTCCTCTCTAGAGCATATCTCCACCTCTCCAGGGTCTCCTAAATCTGTTCCCTACTCTCAATACAGATTACAATGTCATCTGGAAACATCATAGTCAACGGGGACTCCTGTATGATCTTGTCTGTCAACTTGTCCATCACCATTGCAAATAAGAAAGGGCTCACAGCTGATTCCTGATGTCATCCCACCTCCACCTTAAACACATCTGTCACTCCCACCACAGATCTCACCACTGTCACACCATCCTTGTACATATCCTGTACCACTCTTACATATATCGATGCCACTCATGACTTCCTCATAAAATACCACAGCTCCTCTCTAGGCACCCTGTCATACACTTTCTGTAAGTCCAGAAGGACACAAAGTAACTCCTGACCTTATCTGTACTTCTCCATCAACACTCTCAGAGCAAACATTGCATCTGTAGTGCTGTTTCCTGGCATGAAACCGTACTGCTGACCACTACTCATCACCTCACTGCTTAAACTAGCTGCCACTACTGTTTCCCATAACTTCATGCTGTGACTGATCAATGTTATCCCTCTGTAGTTACTACAGCTCTGCACATCAACCTTATTCTTAAAACAGTACCCAAACACTTTCTCTCCACTTCTCATGCAACCTCTCACTTTCCAAGATATCATTAAACAATCTGGTTAAAAACACCACTGCCATTTCCTCTAAACACCTCCATTCTTCCACAAGTATGTCACATGGACCAACAAGCTTTCCAGTATTCATCCTCTTCATAGCTATCCTTACTTTCTCCTTGGTAAGCCGTTGCACTTTCTGATTCACCATACCCACATCATCCAACCTTCTATCTCTCATTCTCTTCATTCATCAGCTTCTCAAAGTACTCTGTCCATTTGCTCAACACACTCTCCTCGCTTGTGAGTATGTTTCCCTCATTATCCTTTATCACCCGTATCTGCTGCACATCTTTCCTAGCTCAGTCCCTCTGTCTAGCCAATCGGTACAAGTCCTTTCATCCCTCATCCTTAGCCTTTGCCACCTTTCTCTTTGCCATGCACCTCACCTCCTTATACTCCTGTCTACTTTCCTCATCTCTCTGACAGTCCCACTCCTTCTTCCCCAACCTCTTTCTCTGTATACTGTCCTGTACTTCCTCAGTCCACCACCAGGTCTCCTTGTACTCCTTCCTCCATCCACATGTCACACCAAGCACCTTTCTAGCCATCTCCCTTACTAGCTCTGCTGTACTTACCCAGATATTTGTTAAATCTTCACTGCCACCCAATGCCTGTCTTAACTCTTCCCTGAACTCCACCTCACAATCACCTTTTTCCAGTTCCCACCATTTGATCCTTGGTGCTGCCCTCACACTCCTCCTCTTCTTGATCACCAACGTCATCTTACAGACCAACATTCTATGCTGCCTAACTACACTTTCCCCTGTCACCACTTTACTGTCTCCAATCTACTTCAAACTGGCCCTTCTACACTGGATATATTCCACCTGTGTGCATCTTTCTCCACTCTTGTATGTCACCCTATGCTCCTCCCTCTCATTATAGTGCGTATTCACCACAGCCATGTCCATCCTTTTTGCAAAATCCACTACCATCCCACCGTCTGCATTCCTTTGCTTAACACCATACATACCCATCACTTCCTCATCTCCTCTGTTCCCTTCACCAACATGCCCATTGAAATCTGTTGCAATCACCACTCTCTCACCCTTGGGTACAGTCATCACCATGTCATCCAACTGACTTCACATTTCTCTTTCTCATCCATCGCACAACCAACTTGTGTAGCATATGCACTAACAACATTATTACACCATCAATTTCCAGCTTCATAAACATCACTCTATCAGACACTCATTTCATCCTACAAAAACACTCTTGGCATACTGTTCCTTCATGATAACCCCTACCCCCTTTCTCCTCCCATGCACACCATGATAGCACAATTGTGACCTGCCTCTGATACACCTAGCCATACTCCCCTTCCATCTGGCCTCTTGCACACACAATATTATCAGCCTTCCTCTGGCCATAACATCAACTAGCTATGTCCCTATACCAGTCATACTGTCAACATTAAAAGTTCTTACCCTCACTACCACACTCTTAGCCTTTCTTTCTTCCTGCCATATGAGTGTTGGACATCCTCTAGGGTATATCTGTCAATGCAAAGACTACTGTGTTATCAAATGACTCGTGTGTTACAGCAATATTAAGACAGTGTCACTAATTATGTCCCATTGCCCCCCATGTATGTGCAGTGTCCTATAGATGTCCTGCTCTAACGGGTTGAGAGGGATGACTGGGCAGCAAGAGTGTGAATACAGTGTGCCATACTGACATAGAACAGAAATGTATATCAGGTATTACCTGTGCGCATGTCAGTATGAGTAGGTGTATCTGGCCACCACATAACAACAGACATGGGATGAAAAATGTCAGTTAAATAAGCTGCACATGTTGTACATGTGTGTAATCTTAGTTACTGTGCATCCAACAGAGTGACATTTCTACAGCTACTGGTTATTGTATTGCCCTGACACAGCCATGGGTACTACAATAATCATGATTATCAGTTTGAAATTGGAGAGGTGTCCAACTAAGTTATGACTTTACTTTCATGACTACTACAAAAAGCTATATGAACAGCTACATAGCTGTATGGACTCAGCAATAGCTTACTTGTAAAGCCTGCCTCCACCAAAGTAGGGTAATCCCCTTTGCTAGACAGCAGCAATACACAAACCACAGACTTGGTTCCTATACTGGCTGTACAGGGCAAAGTAGGAGCAGGAACCAACTTGGCATCAAGTCAGACGTTGTCTGAACAAGCATATAAAGCTACAGTTGGATTACTGTAAGGCTAACTATGAGTACAAATTGGACACATCCACCAAAGCCAATCACAAGGCCATCTTCACATATGTTAGCAATCTCAGAGGCAACAGACCAACCCAAACTGTAATGGTGGTCATTCAGACAACATACACACACAACATAGCTATAGCCAACCTGCTGCAGATGGGGTTAGGGCAAACATCAACCCCCTGGCTCAGCATCACTATAGGTGGATATTCACAGCACCTGCACCCCTCCCCTCATCACCAATGAGCAGGTACATATTGCTTACTGAAAGGCAACAAATGTTAGTATCCATGGGACCTGATAACATCCCTGTCTGCATCCTACATGAGCTTAGGCATGTGCTCCCAGCTCCATTACAAACTGTAGTCACACCAAGCCTCGGTACTCCATCCGCATGGAAGATGGCCAATGTCATCCTTCTACACAGACATGAATGAGGAATAGAGAATTATGAAATTAACTGGCCCTCATTGGGGGAAATATGACACATCAGGAACAGGAGTGCAATGCAAGCTGATACTGTGCTGATAGATTACAGGGGTATGGTGCAGTTGTGAGTGGTGGCTACTGGTATCCAATGTAGATGTGCAGGTTCTGCACATACTGTTGCCAAATGTATGAGATCCAGTGATGTGTTTCCCTGTTTATGTCTTCCAGGTGCAATGTTGCATCAGTGAAGGTCAACTTTTCAGTGGCTGAGACCAATATAATCATAGAAGCCATATTACAGAACCATGCCATAATGTTTGGCCAGAGCCAGCAACATCTGTGGGAGAGGACCACCCTGTGGGACAACCTTGTCCACTGGGTAAATGATGTCGGTCTGCACTCACATACATACAAGCAGGTCCGGCATCCTGCAACTGACCTCATACGCCATGCCTAACAAAGTCTGCTGCCATGGCCAGGGACCACACAGCCACAGGTGGGGGCCCAGCAATGCAGCCCCCACTGACTCCCACCAAGGAGCTCCTCACCAACCTTGGGGCACCATCCTAGTACAACATCAGGGTACAGACCCCCATATGTTGGAGTTGGTTGGCACCCAGACAATGGATGAGGACTGTGCAGGTAAGGCCCCATTGGAGATTACCAGACTAGTGTAGTAGACATACTTGTATCTGTAGAGTATCTACATGCATGTGTCAGATCAGATTGCAGTTGTGGATGGGGTTTTCTAATGCACAGAATGCACATCTATGGTGAAGGACAGCAAATTGCATAGTATTGGGGGGTTGTACTGTAAATGTGCAGACATGCTGCATGCATCCTGTACCAATGCCATATGTGAGCCTGCTGACAATACCTATGTCCCTCTGGTCTGCATGTGGGACAGAAGCCTGAAGCTGGTAAGTATGGAATTGTTCTGTTGTGGTTTGCCAATACTCCAGGCATGTGCCATGTGAAGGGCATGCAATTTACAATGCACACAACTGTCACTCATAGCCATATTGCTTTATGTGCATGCTCACTTGTGGTGCGATTAACTGCATTGCATCACAGTGGTCACCACAGGGGCTATTTGAAGAGCATATAACATTCCTGTAGCATACCTCACACAACCTGTCAGTGCAAGAATTCTGGACAGAGACCAACAAAATGGGGGGCAAACGGCATAAGGTAGAGACATGTGTGAAACATTACTCTTATACAGAGGGTATAAATGGTGTACACACCCCTGCTAAGATTCTAGGAGTTATATACAAATTGAGGCCACAATTTGTCAGTCCACACCTCTTCCAACCTTTAATGTGACCCCAAAACAAAACACGTGCAACACATAGCTCACAAAGCCAGTGTGCCGAACAGTCACAGCCCTTAAGGCTAAACAACACACCTGATACACTTGTAATAGGTGACTCTATCATCAGGCACACTGAAGTCCTACTCACCAGACTGAACAAGGAGAAGGTCACGGTGAGCTGCCTGTCGGGCGCTAGGATCCGCCACATAACACAAGCACTCAGGTCACTCCAAGGCAAGTACAAATATGACTCAGTCATTGCCCATGCTGGTGTGAATGACCTGAGACGTACCTCCCTGGACTACATGAAAAGAGACATAGAGGAGCTCTCTGAGCATGTAGCCCAGGCCGGTATGACCCTGACCTTGAGTAGCATCTTACCCTCACCAAGAATGATGCCACAATATGAAGACAAGATGATCAATTTCAACAACTGACTTAAGTATTGGTGTCATTCAAAGGGGATCCAATGCCTGTCAGCCTGGGATGACATGCTCGACAAACCACGATGCTTCGCTAGGGACGGCTTGCACCTGTCACCCCTGGGCTTTCGGATATTAGCAAAGGCTCTTGCCACCCCCATAGTGCCTTTTTTAGGCAAGGCTCAAAAGACAAACCCACCTCTATAGGTATCACAAGGGATAAGAAACTAAGAGTAATGCTACTCAACGCCAGAAGTCTAAACCTCAAGATGCACGCACTCAAAACTCTCCTTAGCATGGAGAACATCAATATCTGTGCAATAACAGAAACCTGGTTCAAGGCTCCCGAAAGCACCCCAGCACTACCAGGTTATACCTCATACCATGCTTTTCGGCCCCAAAACTTGGACCGAACCACAAAAGGAGGGGGAGTATCAATAGTCATCAAAGATACCCACACCTCCAGGTTGGTGGCACAGCATGAAGCATCAGAGACTATCCATGTGCAACTAACAGTGGGTAAAATTGCCTTCCAGTTTATAGCTTGCTACAGAGCACACTCCCAAACCCAGGAACCCCACTCGGCCTTCCTGAGAACACTGGAAAATATGAAGGTCTCTCCAAACACCATTATATTGGGTGACTTCAACTACCCACACATAGACTGGGAGCATTACTCTATCTCTAACACCCTAGCCCAAAGGTCCCTAGAATTTATAAACTCAAATGCTATGGAGCAACTTGTTACCACTCCCACAAGAGGGGAAAACATACTGGACCTGATCATCACCAACATGGGGGCTCTATGCTCCAGACCAGAAGTGTATCCCTCACTGGTAAGATCAGACCATAAACTAATCTCACTGGATATTCACATCCCAACCCCACCCCCTGCCCAGAAAACTACAGTGAAAAACTTCTCTAAAGCAAATTTCACACTCCTCAAAACCGAGGTGGAATCCTTCAAAGCCCCCGGGCCTGTGGAAAATATGGCCCAGACCGCATTATCCTTTATAAATGCATTCTATGAACACCTTCAGGAATGCATGGATCATGCAATCCCAAATAAAACCAAGACCCAATCCTCCAAAGGCAGGCGGCCTGTCTGGTGGACCCCAGCCATAAACAAACTATACAATAGAAGGAGGAAGCTACTACATGATAGAGCAACATTCCAAAAAGGGAAGGCATCTCTGATCAGTATTAGCAAAAAACTACGGACACTCATAAAATCGTCTAAGGCCAGCTTCGACAGAAAAATTGCACAGGACACTAAGGATAATCACAAGGCTTTCTTTAGTTATGTTAGGAACCTGGGTGGGAATTCCCAGATATGCTCAGAATTAGTCCAAATGACAAAAATACACCAAACCCACAGACATTGCCAACATCCTAGCTGACAGGTTCAGCACAAACTTCTCCCCCCCCTCCCCACCAAAAGGGCAAATATCTATCCCAGCAGAGTGCTGCCCCCCCCGACATCTCAGATGCTCAGGTAAGAGCCGCCTCTCCAAAGCAAAAAACACAGCATCAATGGGACCAGACGGTGTCCCGGGCTGTGTCCTACATGAACTCCAAGAAGAGCTAAACCCAAACATAAAACTACTGTTCAATCTCAGCCTTACTACAGGATATGTACCCAAAGAGTGGCGTACAGCAACAGTGGTCCCTCTCCACAAAGATGGTGCCTCAACGGATCCTGGAAACTATCGTCCCATAAGCCTGACTAGCTTGGTCTGCAAAGCTATGGAAAGGATCATCATGGACCTCATAAATAAAGATATTGGGGACCTACAAACATGGGCTCCTACCCAGTTCGGCTTTGTTAAGGGCAGATCCTGCCTCTTAAACCTGGTTGATTTCTTTGAAACAGTCACCAAGGCCATTGACGAGGGGAAGGTGGTCCACACAGCCTACCTGGACCTCGCAAAAGCCTTTAATGCAATACACCACTCGGGCATTATAGATAAGCTCACCAGCTTGAATATAAACCCCTATGTCACTAGATGGGTTGCAAACTGGCTCAAGGACGGAACCCACATGGTTAGAATTGCTGGAGCCATGTCAGACTCCAAACCAGTTACAAGTGGCATCCCACAAGGCTCAGTCCTGGGACCTCTCTTGTTCAGTATATATTTCTTGGAGGTACAGGCCAACACAGAAGGACTGTGGCTGACCAAGTTCACAGATGACTGCAAACTAGGCACCATAATCGACTCTCCAGCCGACACAAGCATCCTACAAAAGGGCCTCATAGAAACAGACAACTGGTGCCAGAGCCATGGTTTCAAGCTAAACGCCAAAAAGTGTATAGTCATCCCCTTTGGCAAAAACAAAGTGCCCACAAATTACCACATAGGTGGTAATCCATTAAATCTGGAAGAAGTAATTAGGGACCTGGGGACCCAAGTTGATAGCAATCTCTCATTTGAAAACCACGTGGCCAAAGTGGTTAGAAAAACATTTTATATAGCCCACCTAATCATGAAGGGATTCACATCTAGATCAGGGAGGTCATTGCCTCTTTACTCATCCCTCATCAGGCCCATAATTGAGTACAATGCCCCTTTTGGGATGTACCTTACCAGACACCTGCAGCAACTGGAAATACCCCAAAAGTACCTCACCAAGAGGATCAAAGGGCTCAAACAGATGCCATATGCTGCTCGGTTAAAGAAACTCCAGCTCTACTCAGTGGCATACCGCCTGCTCAGAGGCAATCTGTACCTGATGTATAAAGCCATGTCCAACCCGGAATTAATGGACATGCTGCACCTCAGAAAATCCAAATCCCATCAAGCTACATGCTCGAGAGACTTGAACCTCAGCACTGAAATAAATAGGACATGCTGGAGGGACAGATTCATAACCCAGAGGCTTCCTTCACTCTGGAATAAAATCCCAGTCCAGGTTAGGCAGAGTCCCTCATTGACTCTCTTCAAGAGGAATCTTCATGAGTGGATGGGAGATCATAGGTTTACTCCGGTTATCACTTCTGTGTCACTGTTAGACAGAGGCACAGTATACTAACCTCGAAAAAAGGCATAGCAAAATTCATTTAAAATGGGTGGCGAAAGCCAAACACACTCTGGCTAGGCTTATAAATGCCCTAGGGCAGATAGCCTAGTATGAACCTATGAACCTATAACATGAACAATTCACTTTTAAAACCAACCAATCTGTTGGGCACCAAATATGGAGTATACAAACCTTACAATAAGCTGGATGCATACATGTGCACACCCTTCAAATAATATTTTATTTTAGCAGCTTGTGATTTACTGACAGCATTCAGTCTGCTTGGGTACACACCTGCCATCAAGTAAAGGCACTCTGTGTAACACCAAATAAGTCTGCTGTCCAAGTAGGATATTCATGACATTTGCTCAGTTGCCTGCAACAGCAACAGCCATGGCTTGCAGACAGCTTACAAAGCAGCAAAGGGATCTCTTATTTGAAAGGTATCACTCAGGAGTAGGGTACAACAACATTACAACAGCATTGCATACAACATGGAACACAGTGGAGACAGTCATCAAAAGGTGGATTGAATATGGGACAGCAGTGGCGTTGAAAAAGAACCTGATCTCCCTCCAAAAACTGATGAAAAGACATGTCAAAACCTGGTCAGCGAGGCTGCCAAGAGACATACAGCAACACTGAGGGAGTTGCAGGAATCTCTTGCAAGTACTGGTGTTGTGTACTACATGTGAGAACAATCTCCTGTATTCTACATAAGTCTTCCCCACAAAAAAAAAAAAAAAAAAACATCCAGGGCTGGATACAATTTGCAATACAGCACATCAAGTCTCCCAAAGGCATGTGTGAAAATGTGTTATGGTGTAATGAGACTATGGATTGACCTAACAGCCTCAATACCAAAACGTGCATGTGGTGAGCAAGCAACACCTCTCTTCACCTGAAGACCACCATCCTCATGGTGAATCACGCTGGTGGCATTGGCCTGCTGTGGGGATGCTGTTCCAAAGCTGGAACTGGGCCTGTAATCATGGTGGTGGGAATTCTAAACAGTTCTAAATAACACTCACGTCTGGCCCAAATCCATCAGGCATCTGCAAGAATGCTGAGGATGGGGAGGGGTGTCAGTCTTCAACATGACAAAGACCCGAGGCACACATCCAAAGCTATCTAAGAATGGCTCCACCTGAACACACACATGGTTATGGATTGGTCCAACTACAGCCTAGACCTAAACCCGATAGCAAAACCCCAGTATGACCTGATGAGGGCTGTGCACATGAGCTGGCCTTGCCCCTTGCAATCAGACAGAGTTAGAGGACCTTTGCAAGGAAGAGTGACCAAATAATGCCAAGTCAAGATGTACCATGCTGATAAACACCTTCCCAAGAAGAGTGAATGCTGTAAGTCGCTTACAAGGTGCTTCAACAAAGTATCATTTTAAGGGTGTGCACACTTAAGCATCCACCATATTGTACATATTTCATTCATTATATTTTACACATAACATACTTGTTTGTTTATCGATTGGATTGCACAGGTCATATGTCACATGAAAGGTGGGTAATATTTTTGAATGCATTATTGCAGTCTCATTTTATATATTACAAGAACATGGCATGTTAACAGGGTTGTGTACATGCATCATATCCACTGTAAGCTTAGAAGGTTGGTAGTGTAACAGGATTTGTGTGACCATACATTTACTGCTGGTTTGGAGGTTTGAAACTCAAATGTATGTCATTAATTAGTGACGCCACTCCTCAGATCATCCCAGTTATGTATCATAGAAACACAGGGGTTATGAGAAACAGAGCAAACATATGAGCCAGACATCTACACATTCTGCAAGGATCTGTACAGTTGTGAGGTATGTTCTGTAGTACTTGCCACTGTGCTATACAGGTGAACAGCAATGATGTGTACATGGGTGCAGTCTGTGCTGGGGAAGGGCCATCACCTACTAACACTACTCACGTATCCCAGAGCTCTATATTGTTAGTTACATGGAGTAAAACTGGCTGGAATGCATGATGTTGAGGCCCGTGTCATGTCACCATTTGGATTATGTGAGGTCTGTGTAACAGATTTGTGCCACCTCACCTGTAAGTAAGTGTGTGTGTGTGTGTGTGTGTGTGTGTGTGTGTGTGTGTGTGTGTGTGTGTGTGTGTGTGTGTGTGTGTGTGTGTGTGTGTGTGTGTGTGTGTGTGTATGTGTGTGTGTGTGTGCATGTATGTGTGCGTGCATGTGTACATGTGTGTACCAGCCAACCTCAAAGTGCAGGTATCAATGTACATATGTTGCCTTCCCCTCACAGGTGGCGATGGGATTCAGGGTTACTCCCGCTTGGAAACTGATGTCAGTGTCTCTGCAGAATCTGACAATGATGATAGGAATAGTGAGGTACAGATGAGGTTGTCAGGGGCTGAATCTATGCCATTGGTTGGCATCACACTGCTGTCCACACCATCCCCGCACACAGTGACAATGCCCACACATACCCAATCATCAGTGGCTACAGATGATGGAGAGTTGGCAGGTGGTGGCATGGAACAGGCTAGCGTGGTGACTATGGCAGGTGCGAGTGTATACAGTGGCCATAGCCAGAGTGCAGACGAGGTCTCACACAGGTGGATGGACAGGGGTGCTCGCAGGAGGACTGCTGCTCATCAAGCTGCTGTGCAAGTGCCACCATAGTTGTCACCAGGCGCATGTTTTGGGCTATCATGGATGCACAGGCATGTAGTGAATGCCACATCAGACAAATACTCAGGGTGATGGATGCAACTCTTCTGGATTTACAAGGCGACATACATGACGTTGTTGAGGTCACATGTCAAAATACGGAGGTCATGAACAGATGGTGGAGTGAGACCTTGGCAATCCTTGACTGTGGCATGTCTGTGCTGGAGTGTGTGGTGGGAGATCGGCATCGGCCATGTGGATGTAGGTCAGCACCAACAACAGCTGAGAGTCTACAGGGCCATGCACCTTCACATTCCCATAGTGGCAGTGACACCAGCACTACCAAAGGGGGTTGCTGTCCACATCACACCAGAGCAGGCCATGGGCAAGGGGTTCTGGCCGGTCCCATCAGGGACACAGATCCAGCAGACAGCAGTCACCATCAGGAAGCAGTACTGCATATGGCCTTGGACCTGGTGGTGCCAGTGAGACCCCTGGCAGGATGAGTTCCCACGTCCGTGGCCAGAGATGGTGAACTAGACACCCTGACATCTACGGTCCACAGCTGTCCAACATACCCCTGTGTAGGGCAGCCACATGGCATGACTGTATGCATACATACACACACATCTGTATCTCAGGCAGGTCACCTGCAGACACACACAGCACCTCTGCACAGCTCATGTATTGGATACCCCTCCAAACACACACACATGATGTCAACTGTATGGCCCACCCTAGGCCTCTGGCAAATCCACACCACACCCTGTACATATGATGATACCTGTGCCACAGCTTTGTCATCCATACCATCAATGTAGGGACATGTTAATATGGGTCTGATGCACAGGGTGAATATAGTACAGTATAGCTATGTAATACTGTGTACAGTGCTGTCTGCTTGCATTTGTTATGGGTACACATACAGGTATATGTACCTTATTAGCCAGGATGCATTATTGCTTTTAGTACCACCGACTGAATGTAGTCTGACATCCTGTATTCTGTTTGTGTTCCAGGTGTCTGTGTGTCTGCAGGCTGTGGATTTGCAGACATTCCCAAGAGGGAGTATGGCAGAGTAGGAATATGCAGACTATATCATAGGCAAGGTACATCTTTATATGTACATGTACCAGGTGTGTATGCATGCAACAGTGTGTGTGAGGAACACTGTTGTCAGACAGTGTGACCTTGCATACATACCCCTTGTCACAGACAGGTAGCCTTCAGACATGTCACCTCAGTGTTGTGTAGTACCATAGGCTCATACATACAGAACAGGTTACTGCAGTACTGTCAGCAGGTCCCTCACAAGCGTAGCCATTACATGAACTGCAACAGATTCACCTGTCAACACCTGTTGGCCCTGCCATTTCTTTCCCATACACTCAACCCTGATGCAGTTGGTGAGGGCATGCATGATACTGTGTATGAAAGGTTTGTGGTATGTATTCCTGAGTTCACCAGGTGGAACAAGGAGACAAAATGGTATATCATTTGCATACATACAGTAAGGACTGACAGAGGGGATGTGCATACAGTAACACAAACACAGTTGGCAATAGACAAATTAGTAAACCTACATTTCCACCATGATGTACTGTACTACTACATACACATGACATGCCCCACATAGATTATATGCATGGGACATAACCCACTACCTCTTACAACATGTAATTTTGTGAATGTCTTCATGGATGGTGAGATAACCCACCAGAAATAACATCTGGAGTCATGTATTGCTTCTACAAGCCTGGACAAGTGATAGGGTAGCAGACATTGTATCAGCATGATGTTTCAGTCAGGTATTATACCTGATGCTGGCATGTGTGTCACTACACTCACTGTGGCCAATTTGGCAACAATATCACATACATGGGCATTGGTAAGGGACACAGACCACATATAGGTTGCAAACATCTGGATATTCCATAGACATCTGTACAGAGGACTGGTATGGTCTGTACAATGACTTAACATGCTGCATGTGAGGCAGATGCCGTTACCACACTATATAAAGTAATGCCATCAGCAGGTGGTAAACAGGTGTGGATGGTACACACATCAAAATGGTATAAGCCAAACAGGAAATGATCCTCACCCAAACACACACACACAGTTGCCAGTATTGAGATTAAAACCCCTGCCTATCTAGTTATTTCTACTACAGTGTTACACAGTTATCAGATGGACCACAGAGCTTATATGATTTCACCTTCTCCCAAGGTACTTCTAAGGTGAATGACATCAGCAGGCCTAATAAAGTAGGATGATGGGAAGTGTACAGGGTGGTACACAACTCAAAATGGTATAATCCACACAGTATATGATTCTCACCCAAACACACACACACACACACACACACACACACACACACGCACACACACTTACTTGTCAGTATTGATATTAGAACTCCTGCCTATCTAGTTATTTGTATTATAGTGTTACGCAGTTAACACATGCACTACAAAGCTTACTGGACTGACAACTGGCCAAAGGTGCTGATAACTGCACAGCTGAGGTAAACTACTACAGGTGGAGCCAGAAAGTCTGCCTTCCAGTGTTTCCCTTAGATCTTGCTAGTTCTTTCTTTCTTGCACTTCAAATAGCCTAATAGCTTTGCACTTCAACAGGTTTTTGTATCAGTTATTTTAGCATATCTGAGAGCCATCAGTAGTAGTCATTCCTTATGGGATTAGCCCCAGTGCTTAGTAGTTATGGCCACCCCTCCTGGCATGATTAAAGTGCAGTTCTCTGTGCTTTTGCCCATTAAACCGGTACACTTGGCCATTCTGAGGCACTGTTGCAACTGCCTCATGTACACAGACAAACCTCTCCTGTAAACTCCCAACACTCAGACTTGTGAGAGATACCCGTATATCACCAAATTGGAAGATATGCACTTTCCAGTGAAGACTGGACTAGCTGGTCTAGAGGAGAAGCTCAACACCTGAACCACACCACATGGAACACATAGCCCTCCAGAACACCACTATCACAGCTCTGACATACAAACAAAAAACACACACCCACCTTCACAGAGGCACTCAATAGACATTTACCCAAACAGCAGAGACCACCAAGACAGACACCCACTCAACCACCACAACACAGCATAAACCACAAGACACATATCTCACCTACACAGTGTGCCCCTCAACCTAAGCCATTAAGGCTAACCACCATGCCCAATACAGTAATCATAGGTGACCCAATAGTGAGGCACACAGATGTCCCACTCACTAGGTTGAATATGGAGAAGGTAACAGTCAGCTGTTTATCAGGTGCCAGAATCCAACACATAACACACCCAGTCAGGTCAATCCACAACAGCTACATGTATCACTCTGTCATTGTCCATGTGGGTGTGAATGACCTGAGATGCACCTCCCTGGACTACATGAAAAGAGACATGGTGGAACTCTCATATTATGTAGGCTGGCCTGAGCAGTATACTACTGTCAACCAGAAAGGTACCTCAGTCCAAACAACAAATGTTTGACTTCAACAACTGGCTTATGTGTCTGGTGTCATTCTCAGGTGATCCAGTATCTGTCTGTTTGGGATGACATGATTGACAGACAGCGATGCCTTGCCAGAGATGGCCTGCATCTGTCACCCCTGGGTTTCCAGGTACTGGCTAAGTCTCTTGCCACCTCTATAATGCCTTTTTAGGCAGTGTTCCAAATCAAATTATCACTGTAAGAGGTACAAATAAATGCAATCTGAGGGTCATGCTGCTCAACACCAGACATCTAAATCTCAAGATGCAGTCACTCGAAGCACTCCTCAAAATGGAGAACATTGACATTTGTGCTGTAACGGAGACCTGGTTTACAGTGGCAGACAGCACTCCTGCACTACCAGGTTATAACTCATTCCACACCTGTCAGCCCCAAAACATGGACCACAGCTCCAAAGGCGGTGGTGTCCCATATTCATAAAGGATATGCACACCTCCAGAGTAGTATCCCAGCATAATGCATCTGAGATACTTCAGGTGCAATTGACATTGGGTAATAGTGCAATCCAGGTCATAGCCTGCTATAGGTCCCCATCCATGTCCCGAGACTATCAATCCACATTCCTCAACACCCTGGAATCTATCAAGGTCCAACCCAACACTCTCACACTAGGAGACTTCAACTACTTCTCCATCAACTGAGAAAAGTATTCAAGCACCAATACACTGGCCCGACAT